>NW_027468663.1:47184497-47734497 GCF_046254945.1 Alosa pseudoharengus | reverse complement strand
GGAAAGTGAAGGTGGAAGGAGAGAGAGAGAGAGAGAGAGAGAGATGCGGGATCCTTGAATAAATTGCTATCAGTTTATCTCATTTACAGGGCGATCAGAGCTCCCGGACGCTGGCAGAAATTGAATCTTAGTTGTTCTGAAGCATCATAAATCAACTGAACTGTAGCTCTTTTTTTTGCTCTGTGAGAACCTTTATTTATTTACTTTCCAAGTCCAAGTTGGAAGCTATTTGTGTATGCCGAGGGACCATCTAGAGAGTCCTGCCTCCCTGTACACTGCTCTGGCTCAACCAGCAAAAGTCATGACCGCTAACAGTGCTGAGTGTAAAGCTACACCTCTTAAGCCCCTTTAACATTTGAATGACTGAATAGATCAGAGATGTCATCTACTTTCACTTCTCCCTCTTCATTGTAGCAGGTGAGCCATACGTCTTCACTTTGTCCCCCCCTCCTTCCTCTCGCTGGGTGACATGGCACATGGCAGACGCTCCCTAACGCCCGCCGCCCGCGCCGTCAGAGCTGCTGGCTGCGTGTAATGAACTTCTCATGTGCTTAAAGAATGATGCAGGGCGTGCGGCGCGGCGACTGACAGGCCCGTAATGTGTTTCTCAGCGGCTGCCCCGCGATAGGCTCCTTTGTGCGCGCGCGCCGCGTCGTTAAAAAACCCACTGGAAAAATCGATGGCCGATGAACAGTTCTGTTCTGGGAGAGCCCCCTCTGATTAATGCAGTCTGTCAGGGAGCGTCACTAAATGTATCTGTTTGGTAGTGAGAAAGTAAGACTGAACCAGACAGAGGGAGGGAGAGAAAGAGAGAGAGAGAGACGTTCATGTGTTATTTCCTGTCTGTGTTCGTAGAAGTCGGCGGTGGCTTCAGAAATGGAAGCATGAAGGTGTAAATAGCTATGTGTGTGTGAATTTGCAGTCAGATAGAAGTGTTACTCAGACCGTGTCTGTGAAAGAAAAATGAAAATCGCCGTTTTTAGCTAGTTAAAGTTAGGCACCGTATAGGCCTACTGCTATTGTATGAATGCTAATGTATGAGTCCACCCAAGAGAGGGCGGCAGGTCAGCCAAACAGCAGTTTCACAGATGGCAACGCCCCCGTGGACACTGGACCTCTCACCTGCTCAGTATTGTCCAGCTGCCACAGTCTACTTTGGCCAGCCTACCTAATGCTGACACATTCCTGTCGGCAAGGCATTCAAATAGACTGCACTGAATGTAAATAACTGCATCTAGATAGACTGCACTGAATGTAAATAACTGCATCTAGATAGACTGCACTGAATCTAAATAACTGCATCTAGATAGACTGCACTGAATCTAAATAACTGCATCTAGATAGACTGCACTGAATCTAAATAACTGCATCTAGATAGACTGCACTGAATCTAAATAACTGCATCTAGATAGACTGCACTGAATCTAAATAACTGCATCTAGATAGACTGCACTGAATGTAAATAACTGCATCTAGATAGACTGCACTGAATCTAAATAACTGCATCTAGATAGACTGCACTGAATCTAAATAACTGCATCTAGATAGACTGCACTGAATCTAAATAACTGCATCTAGATAGCTTCTAGGTTTATCAGAAATTGTTCATTCTTGTTATTTTTGTTTGTGTTCACATAGTTTGTATTTACTCTGTACTTGGGAATATTCAGCAGGACGTCAAAAGAATAGTCATGTCGCAGCTCTCCTCATTTGTTCCAGCTTTTACATGCTGTGCTGCTTGTATTTGTCATTACTGCCCCTAGACTTAATATGCTTAACTCTGCCATGAAGCAGCCTAGATTACAAGATGCGATCATAAGAGGAAGCCCATAAGACGACCTCATGAGCAGCCACAAAGTAGTCTCAGAATGGTAAGAGCATGACCGCAGGAGTTTTATTCTACAGTAAAGTGAGAGCATGCAATTTTGGCTTTATCTGTTTGCCCTGCTCGTACCATTCTCAGTTTGCACTCAAAGCAGAAAAAGGCGAGCATAACTTGAAATCAGAACTCTGCTCCTCCTCTTCTGCCTCCACCTCAGCGTGTAAAGGGTTAACCCCAGCTCGCGCCCCCTTCCCCTCCCTGCTCTCCCAGAGTCCAGCCGGCCAGTAGAAAATGAAGGTTTAACTGCCTGTGCTAATGGTGGGTGTTTATCTCAATACTTTTGTTTTGTCATTCTCTGACTGGCTTTCATTTTGCTAAGCACTCCCTGGAGCCCCTGCTCTGGTAATGGGGCCTGGTTAGAATGGGCGCCTTGGAAAAGGGGGGAAAAAATAAGATTATTGTTCGCCCAGTGCACACGCCTATAAGCACAACCGGCACCCTCAGATGCATTTGTAATTGCTGTCATTTTCATTGTTAGCAGTGTTGCCGCCAAAGACAATTGGTGTATTTTGTGTGTGCAAGGGTCACTGTGTGTGTGTGTGTGTGTGTGTGTGTGTGTGTGTGTGTGTGTGTGTGTGTGTGTGTGTGTGTGTGTGTGTGTGTGTTTCATTGTAAAGTGTGGATCTATGTATGTGTTGGGAAGGCTGTTCATTTCTCATATGGGAGCATTGTGTGTTTTGGGGTGATTTTGCTGTCATGCCTTTGTTTTGCTCTGATTTGTAGTAGAGAGGATGTCTGTGTAGATGTCCGTTTTACACTGATGTATAGTGTCTATGCCATCATTTTTATGTGTATGTGTGTGTGTGTGTGTGTGTGTGTGTGTGTGTGTGATTGTGGATGTGTGTGTTTGTCGCCATGTGTCAGGGAGACAGAGAGTGTGTTGTGCTGCTGTTCCCCCGGGCCTGTGTCTAGGTAATGGCCTGCTCCTGATTGCTCTAATACAGGTTAGGAATATTGGCTTTAATGATGTGTAAAATGAGCAAGCACCGCCTGTGACATTTACAGATGGCACCACCGTCGCCTGTTCCTCCCAACTACCCGTTAATTCACACAAACGCCACGCCACCTCTACCCACCCGGCATACTCACCACATGGGCACGCCCTCTACCCACCAAACTCTCTCACACACACAGACACACACATACACACACACTAACACACACATACACACACACATACACGCACACAAACAGCTAGAAACTCAACAAACAATCAGCTTGGCCCCGAAGTCTGTACCCATCAGCATGCGTACCCACACACACACCCAAACATATACATACACTCACACCCTCACCGACAAACAAACTCACACACACACACACACACACACACACACACATTCACACAGTCACCTATACACCCCCTCCCCCACACACACACACACACACACACACACACACACACACAGCAACAGTGTTGAGTGTGTAGAGTGATGGATGTGCAGCTGC
Organism: Alosa pseudoharengus; assembly: GCF_046254945.1. Taxonomy (NCBI): domain Eukaryota; kingdom Metazoa; phylum Chordata; class Actinopteri; order Clupeiformes; family Clupeidae; genus Alosa; species Alosa pseudoharengus. The sequence goes on along the minus strand of NW_027468663.1, from coordinate 47,731,166 downwards.
TGGGTGCAGCTCTGGGAGCGAATGGGAATGTGGTGTGACTGGACAGTCCACCTGCGCTCAGCGCTGACCGTTCACTGCCCCAAACCGCTCCGCCACTGCTAATCTGGTCCAGGGGCTCGGCTCACCACAAAGCATCTGCTGCCTGCTCACCAGCCAATGAGAGGGTTTCCTCAAATAAACAGCATACTCTCTCTCTCTCTCTCTCTCTCTCTCTCTCTCTCTCTCTCTCTCTCTCTCTCTCTCTCTCACACACACACTCTCTTTCTCTTTATCTCTCTTTCTCTCCCTTCTTCTTTCGCCTCACACACACACATGTTAGGTTGTTTTTAGAAATAGTGAATCATACCTGTAAATGACATGAAGCATTTGTGTATTGGAAACCCACAATAACATAAATTGATCAGTAGTTAGTCATGTTTAAAACTCTTGTTGCTGGGTCATTAGGCCAACAGGGCTCCTTAATTAAAATCCCTGTACGTTGATATCACTGCTAAAGTGTACAATGTTTTATAGCCCCCACTTCCCTCAGGAAGTCCTGAGGTGATGGAACGCTGTGATCTGAGCTCTCACATTGCCCATTCACACAGGTCCGAATGGATAGCCACCTGTTGGAGATAATCGGCCCCTGTTACAGCGCTTCACATCCTCACGGAACAAGAGGGCTGTGTCCAGGGCCCTGAGTTACGCTCGCTGGGTTTGCACAGAAACTATGGCCTGCGCCGTACATTCAATTAAAGCCGAGCTGTTTGTTGAAAGGCGTTCAATAGTAGTGCCTTCAAAAGCACTCTGTCAATTTTATGAGGCATGGATGGTAGATGAGAGAGGGAGGGAGAGAGAGACTAACAGGCACACAACAAAGAAGAGTTGACCAAAGAAGGAAGACGAAAGACAAGCAATGCTTGGAAATACATGCTGCTATTACGGCCTAATTTCCATTTTATTGTGGCATGTTAATTAAGGCAAATCATATTTGCCCTCTTTGCCGCACTTGGCCCTCAGATTGGATTTAAATTGCATTCCCTCATGCAGAACTGCTGCCCTGGCCTCCTTCATTTATGGCTAATTCGGCCGGACTTGTTGCGCGCCGACTGTCAGCGCATTGGTAATGGGGTTAATGCCGGCGCTAATGCCATATGCTGAGTGGGTTTTATATCCCCCAGCAGCTACTCACACCCCTTACTGACTGACTTACAAAACAGACTTCACCTGACATTAATTAGTATGAGACATACACAGGCTTGCAGAGTTGGAGAGTGTAGCATCCACGGTTATATGTATTTTTAGATTACAGTTGTTATGTGTTTGGCATCAGTCAGTAACACTAATGGTGTGGATTGCCATTTCTATTTGGCCAGAATTGATCATGGCCAGTATAGCCAGCAGTGCAGTAGAACAATCGTGTCATTTTGACGCTCTTATATTGACAGTAATGGAAATGGACAGTAGACAAAGGAAGTGCAGTTGATCCATTTGTACAGGTTACATATGTGTGTGTAAGGTGTGTAATCCCTAGAGACGTATTCCTTTTACACAGCTTATACAGCATAGGATGAAGGCGTATTCCATTAGTAGATCTTCTCATTCCTTTACTCTGGTGCACAATTTTCTTTCCCCAGAAGAATTGTGATTTGAAATTACCTGTTCTAATGACTCCAATTTGCCGTCTGACCAGCCAACGAAGTAATTTACTTTGTTCAGATTCATAACTGTGTAATCATGGGACTCTGAGGAGAAAGCAGATAATTAAGTTCAGGCTGGAAATGTGAGATTTCAAAGGGCCTTTTCCTCTGAGTTTAATTCTATACTTTAGGGTTGCCCGCAAATGAATCTGAATTATCACAATTAGATTGATTCATAGATAAGTTTCAGAGAGGTTTTCTAAAATAGCTGTTCTCTTTCTATTGAACAGAGTACCCTGATTTATTGTGTTTTAGTTTTAGTACATGTTATTTGATGGTGGATTATTTCTACCCTTCCTCTGTCTCAGTATGTGAAATGGGCGATCACAATATATGAATTTCAGCGCTTGACATTTTGTAAGACGAATAATCATCAGAGACCTGTACACCTCTTCACATCCTATTGGACCATCTCAGGGACATCCCCAGTTTCTCAACACAGTAGCAGTTCAGGACTGTAGCTCTCTGCAGACGTGATTTTAAATACAGACTCATGTTTGCCATATTGATCTCATGAGCTGCAGTCAATATCCATGGGTAAATCACTTAGTTGAAGACGCTGTCGAGCTAATTGGATTATTGCTTTCTGCCTGGAGAGGTGTCGCTCCACAAAGGCCCCTCTGAGTACACATCAGCTCATCTGTCAGCTGTCCACAGCCGGACAACAATCAGTGCCAAACCAGGGTGGCCTTGCTGTGGGAGGATTTAGTTTTGAGTTTTCCTCTTGGATTGCAAAGTTCTTGGTTTCTATTTATTTGTTTTCCTGTGTGTGTTTGTAATGTCGTCTAAGAAAAAAAAAAACTCATGACATAATGAGCACTCAGTAATCGGTTTTATGGCAAGGCAGCTATTAAGTATGAGGGAAAAGTGAGGGCTGGGAGCCTTTGAAATGGTAGCAATCTACAACCTAACTTTGTTCATTATTTGTGTCAGTTGTAACTGGATGTTTGGATTCATCCACAGTTTCCTAGATCCTACAGATCTGGTCCTACCATGCCGTGGTATGTTGACAGTGTACTGACGCTGAACTCTGTGTCTTATGGCAGTTGGGCACTTCAGTGTCCTGACACCATGTGGCCTACACGCATATACAGTAATGGTTCAGTTCACATTAATGGCACTCAGAAGCCAAATCTAATCTTCACCGAATTCCTCCGTGTACCATTCTGAAACACAAACACTAAATACCTCCCTTAGCATCCATTCTAGGGCTGCTGCTGGTTACGGCGGTGACCTGAATGATTAACCTGCATTATCTCTTGGTCAGACCGCATCCCATAATGAGGCTGAGCGCTAATGGAATGGGCTTTTGTAATGGTGGTATTTACATCCTAAACGACTTGGGCTTGATGATGCACAGGAACATTTACACTCAGACCCTGGGAGTTTGTGCTCATCTATTTTTATTTTTATTTTATTTCATATTCTTTTATTTACTGTTTTATTTATTCACTCGTAAAAGTCCAGTGATAATAGTTTGGAGGATGAGCATGACTGATGGCAAAGTTGTGATGTTCGGTCCTGGTCGCTATTTGAGAATGCTATTTGCTGAGGCCGAATTGGAAAATGACACATGCATTTGCAGTTATGAGTAACTTAACATAACATAACGTAACATATCTCTTGATTTAATGTTGATGTCTTTAGGCATACCTCTGCAAACCATTTAACATTGTGTACACACATTGACTATTGCTCTTACTCATCAAAAGTCTGTCTTTCTCTCTTGGTGTGTTTCAGAGCAAGAGGAGTCATTCGAGTTCATCATTGTGTCACTTACCGGACAGATGTGGCACTTTGAGGCATCAACATTTGAGGAGAGGGAATTATGGGTACAGGCCATTGAGAGCCAGATCTTTGCCAGTCTACAGTCCTGCGAGAGCAGCAAAAACAAGGTAAACCGCACTAACAAAAGACAAACTGTAGCCCTCTCTCCAAACGGCTGTTCTCCAATTATGTTGAACAAATGCAACATAAAACGGTTAAATGGCTAAGTGTGTCTCTCACCCCAGGACAGTTATATTTTTCTCAGTAATCTATAACATATTCAATTATGAACCGTAAAAGAGATAGCAGGAGATTGAGAACCATCCAAGCTGTCCGCTGTTTAATGGCTAATATTTAATGATATTGCTGCTGTTATGATTATTATTGCAGATGTTAATTATACAGTAGCTTGGCGATTACATTTTGAAAGCGTGCATCCGTAGACCTGGGGAGTTATCTCCTGCCCCTGCTCTCTCTCACCCCCTCCTGCTCTCCTGCTCTCCTGCCACCTGCGTGATGGAGGCTGATGGAAGCAGTGCAGCGTGGGATAGCTCTTATTGGAGCCGACAAGCAAGGGAGTTGCCTTGGAAACGTGCTTCGAGTTGGGGTTTCATAGTCCTGTCTTCTTTCATCCCTCTGAGCTTCGAGTGCCTTTTCTCTATCACTCTCTCTCTCTCTATCTTTCTCTCTCTCTCTCTCTCTCTCACTTTCCCTTCCCTTGTCTTTATTTCCCCTCTCATACACCATGACCCTCTGTCTCTGTTTGCAGTCACGGTTAGGCAGCCAGAGTGATGCTGTGGCCATCCAGTCCATCAGGAACGTGAGGGGGAACAGCTTCTGTGTGGACTGTGACGCCCCCAGTAAGTCCTCCTGGATTTATGCAGTTTACACAGAAAACGTCTGAGAAAATGACTGCATGTTTTTTTTTTTCAAGGCTTGTAAATGTTGTGAGAGAGTTTTTTTTTTGTTTTTGTTTTTTTTTACTTTTCTAGTGTAAACAGAAAAGTAAATGTTTAAATGGCTAAATGTCTTGTAATTTTTGTCTGACATTGCTTGACCTGATGGGACCTTTCTCTCTACAGACCCCGACTGGGCGAGCCTGAACCTGGGCGCTCTGATCTGCATCGAGTGCTCAGGGATCCACCGTAACCTGGGCACACACCTGTCGCGCGTGCGGTCCCTGGATCTGGACGACTGGCCCGTGGAGCTCAGCATGGTCATGGCTGCCATCGGCAACGCCATGGCCAACAGTGTGTGGGAGGGGGCCCTGGAGGGCTACACCAAGCCAGGCTCAGACTGCACCAGGTGTGTGTGTGTGTTTGTGGGCGTGCCGTGGTCGTGTGGGTATGGGCGTGTGTGTATGTGTGCTAAAGGGATGAGATAATGTTTCATATATCACTCATCATCTCTTACACCTGACTATAACCTGACATTCTCTGTACAATGTGACCCCATCTGCCACGCTCCCATCATTCACATACAGACTTTCACAAATAAAGCAGTTTCTCCCAGGCCTCCTAGTCCACACTTTGCAGAGCCACATCTGAATTCAGGTCTTGTTTTGCGCGTCAACGTGGGGTCCGTGGAACACAAGGGGGGGGGGGGGGGGGGTCCCCAGCGCAATCCCCAGCGCAATCCCCAGGTACTCTTGCCACACTTAAAATGGCACAAAGACATCCATGATGCCGTGAGAGATTGGCCTCATCCTAAAAAGAGTGCCTGGCAGTAGGGTGCATCAAATTTGAATGGGAAATTTTAATTTCAAAATATCAATTTGGCTGGCATTGCATTTTGTTCCAATTAACATAAAAATGACTTTTGCACAGTTTTGAGTAATTCCATTGAGATTTAGGGGTGCCACCTAACACATGAACTTTGGCGAAATTTCAAAAAATGTGCAATTTTTAGTCTAATTGCCAAAATTTGACCTGGAAATGTTGAGTACAGTGAACTTTTATACAGTAACATTTTCTATAGGGTTATCAAAGTAAAACTTGTTTGTTTGACCTTTGGGTAACTTGAGCATTTCTCAGGATTCAACTTTCAAGATTCTCCATTCACTGTCCTATAGACAAAATGAATGGAGGTCAATGGGACATGTTCACGTGGCCTTACCCTAAATTCTGTGCAGCAGTGATGGATGTCGGACACACATATAAAATTTAATTGACTTTATTGTTAAACACAAAGGGCGATACTGACAAACTTAAAAGAACAAACCCTCTCTAGTGGCTAACTCACTGACTAACAGGGCCTAATGGTAAGAGCTGACACTAACTAAACTCCGAACTTAACTGCTCAGTCTGTGCCAGAGTCTCTGCTCCACTGAGCAACATCACCAGGGAGAAAGAGAGAGGGAATGGAACCTGAACTCTGAACCTAGCCAGTGTGTCTCCCCCCAGATATGTCTCCCCCACCCGCCACCCAAGAGTAACCGTCCTATTCAGGGATTAGCTTGGGTTTGCAGCGGCAAAGGTTTGGCTGTTGGTTGCGGTCATGTTCAACTCACACACACACACACACACACACACACATACACACACACACACAGACACACACACACACACACACACACACACACACACACACACACACACACACACACACAGACACACACAGAGAGAGACATACACACAAAGACACAGACACACACACAGACACACACACACACACAAAGACACACATACAGACACAGACAGACACACACAGAGAGAGAGAGACATACAGTACACACAAAGACACAGACACACACACAAACACACACAGACACACACACACACAGACACACACACAGACACACAAAGACACACACACAAAGACACACACACACACACACAAAGACACAGACACACACATACAGACACAGACAGACACACACACAGAGAGAGACATACACACAAAGACACAGACACACACACACACAGACACACACACAAAGACACACACACACAGACACACACACACACACAAACATACACACACACACACACAGACACACACACACACACAGAGACACACACACAGACATACACACACACACATGTTCTCTACAGCCAAAGAGATAAATAGAGAGAGAGAGAGAATAAGGGATACAAAGGAGAGAAGAAAGACACACCCAGAGAAAGTGGATGAAAAAAGGAGAGACAGGGCCAGATGTATGTTTTTGTGCCCACGTCAGGCATATTTCATTCGCAAAGTGCACATAAAACCATGGCGAGGTATGTACAAACAGGCCGCACTGAGGAAAAAGCGTAGACTGCCTGTCGTGGGAGCTGCAAATGGCTATTTGCGCTTTTCCGTGTCATGCATATGCATTCATAGGAGGGTCAGGGGTAAGTGGGAGTATCGCGCAAACACAGGAGACGACAAGTGCTAATAGCATTGATTAGGTATTCCGCCATATGTATGAAAACAGCGCATGTCTGTTTTGCGGTGAAAAACTTGCGTCTGTTAAAAGCAGGTGTAATCAAAATCGCGGTTGAATGCGTCAATTAGAGAAACTTTTAGAGACAGCTGAATAAGTATTCAGAGCATCAGTTTTTCATTGTGCAAGTAGATTAGTAGAACTACTAGGCCTACTCTGCATGTCGCTGCTCGTTGACATCTTATTATCATGTATGATCGCTAAAGTTTGATTCTTTTTAATGTCACAATTGGTTAACTATTCAACTGCGCTTGTGGTTCAGCTGTGGGCACGCAATGTTGCTTTGCAGAGGGGGCAGGGAAAGAACTACAGATATGATAGTAATATGTAATAACACATCCAACACAGATCACCTCAAACAGAAAGATCACCTCAGTTTTCTTGAGCTGTAGTATTGTTTACCTCAGATCTCCATAGCGACCATTGAGCACTGTTAACCACTTTATCCAACAAAAACAGATGTGCGGTGGCACCCCTAAATCATAATGTACTGGGAAAATATTTTGCATGTGTTGTTTCTACATATATTGGAACACTTTTAGCACCCAGCCATATCAAAATTCAAGAATTGTGTTTTTTGATGCACCCTACCTGGCAGTGATGACTGTGGTCACTGCTATCCTCCAAAGCAGGGGAGGGTGGGGGTGGGGCAGATGGATGGGCTCCCCTTGCCTGATGGATATGTGACAGGGCCGTCGAGGCCCCTGTGGCGGGGCCCCTCCAGGGGTTCACTTTGGCACTGTAATGGTGTCGTTAATTACAAGCAGCCCCAGCACACGTCCAGCCTCCACAAGTCAGGAGACATCCTCCTATCACAGAGCAAAAAATAAAACGGAAAATGTGACCAAGACAGAAAAATGGGAGAGAGGGAGAGAGGGAGAGAGAGAGAGAGAGGGAGGACAGAGACTGAGAGAGAGGCTCTGCAGCAGTAGATGATGATAAAGCATGCGCCGTATGGAGCAGGTGAAACCACCAGCACACGGTTCTGCGTGTGGCCAGAGCCAGCAGTGGATTTGAGAGATGGATTCTGATTGCCCTGTAAGTGCTTATGCGCCGAGGAGACATTTCTGCCCTCTGTGATTCATCCTCTTTTTGAATGGGTGTCATATCTCTCTCTCTCTCTCTCTCTCTCTCTCTCTCTCTCTCTCTCTCTCTCTCTCTCTCTCTCACGTTCTCTGGAGTGAAGGCATATAGTTATCTATTGAATGGTTCCTGGGCTAGTGTGGAGCGCTTCTGACTTGATGAAAGATTATTGATGCTGATATACACCACCCCCACTCCTCATGCCCCCACCTCACACTTCACTTGTCAGCTCCACCGCAGCGCCTGAGGAGGGAATGTTTTTCATTGTCAGGAAAATCTGATCTCTCGCTGCATCCACACCTCCAACACCCATCCACCCACCCACTCCACCGCGCACTACCGTGTGTCGAGTCACATGGACACAAAGCCAAGAGAAAGTAGCTAGTTGTTTTTTATGTGTCATAGTCTGGCTTAAAAAGTGTATAGTATAGACCCTTTCAACAATAAAAACAAAAACAATGCTTGAACATTCTATTTGGTTCCCAATCTACTTCCTCTGCATTAAGATAACATTATGGAATGTTAAAACGGAAGCCTTGTGGGGCCAACTATGATGCTGATAATGGAACTCTCTTGAAAGGGTCAGGTGGAGTCTACATCTAGTTGGAAAGCAGACTGGACGTGAAGGCATGACTCTCTCCTTTAGTACTGTCACTGTTCATGATGGTGAAGCTCGCTGCAGTAAAACTCTCCTTAACACAAGACTTATTCTCATGGAACTTAATACCGTAGTTCTGTTTTAAAGAACAGTTTTGTTTTGGTGTCTCAGAAATTTTTATCCAAAATGTCCAGCATGTTCTCAGACCTCTGTGACTTTTCAGGCAAATACTGTATGTCAAATGAGGCTGGGCCCAGATCTTCTGCAGGCTGCCCAAGCTCCCCGTTATAAATGAAATTTTGCTTTCTCATCGGCTATGCATAGACGCCTGGTTTTAATTTTGTCACCACGGTGACATGTGGCGGCTTCAGGATGGGTGAGGGCCTCGCATTCAAACGCATCCTTTAATAAACACCACTGACACCTCATTTCAACGATTCAGTAACTGCCCGGACGTGTCCCCCAATTCTGATTGAATGTCTCCTGCTAGAATAGTTTCCCTCCTATTCTCTTAAATTGAGTTGAAGTCATCCATCCACTAGATTGGTTTAGCGGTTTTCAATTCCTGTCCCTGTGATAATGCACGATGATTTTAAAAAAAAAAAGTTATTTACAAGTGCTAAATTAAATACACAATTTCAGTACAGTGTGTTGTGAAGTGTGGATTTCGAATGGACTGGAAATTCTTGAATTTAGTTCCTGCATTTATTCCATTTGTAGAGCTAAATTAGAATCCTATAGAGGCGATAAAGGAAAGATAACTAGATCATATTGCTGTCCTGCAGTCAAAGAAAAGCTGTCGCGATTGGATCAATGCCAACGAAATAACGCCATCAATGCCCCGACAGTGAAATATTTTTTTCTGTTATTGGAGCACAGCTACCTTCCTGTCTCCCTTCCAGGTCTAGCTATTGAACCCATTTCATATTGCTCCGTAAATAAGCATCACTTACAAGCTTACAATTGATCGTTGTGCCATTAATCCTGAGTAATTTGTAATTGGGGTTATTGAAGGGTGGATTTCGACTGATTTAAGAAGTGTGCGTTCTGTCTGTTACGGACTAATGTGCTGCTGCATTAATCGAACCAGCTCCTTCTCAGGCCATTCATCAGGGAGACATATTTACACATTGTGTGTCATAAACCCCTTGAAAGCCATAAATCTTTATGGGAAGGTTAAAAAAATTAACCAAAGTTATGCCTTCTATGGATGGCAGTTGTTGGGTCCCAATTGGGTAAGAGGATGGCGGGAAAGGGGGGGTGTAGAAGCTCAGGCAAAGCTTTGTGAGTCTTTGCAGTCAGCATATTGAAGGGGAGTTGTCGTTTTAATTAGCGCTTGGCAGTTGTCATGTTTGCACTCCAGCTCTAATTGCCTGGCATGCAGACGAGAGGGGGGAAGAATAGGGAGGGAGCTCTCCACTAGCAGAGCTTGCTGTACTCGGTGTGTATGCGGTCTGTACTTCCTCATACCTCCCCCCACGTCTCTCTCTCTCTCTCTCTCCCTCTCTGTCTGTCTGTCAATCACTCACTCGCACCTCACAAACACACACATACACAAGCACACACACACACACTCACACACACAGGGATGCAGAAACATAGGTGGCCTAACAGACTCATACACACACCTGTCCTCAATATAGTGTAGTATTAGCAGCAGTTAACTCGTACACACCTGTCCTCAATATTGTGTAGTATTAGCAGCAGAGTTACAATTGGATTGGTCCCTCTGACTGATGTGTTAATATCAAATTATGACATCAATACTGAAGCGTCAGTGTGTGAGCAGCATATACGTTGTAGCTTCTGGAGGTTGAGCTAGGTTGAGCTATTTTATTTCATTTTATACACACACTAGACAAGTCTGAGGGATCATGATGAGGTGATCAGTGGGAAAGAGAAAATGACAACAAAAAAAAAAAACAAAGCTCCAATAAACCATCTGTATGATCAATTTTTTATTTGTAGCAAATATTTGATCCATTGGTTGGACATTTATCTGTTGTGTTCCATCTTCATCACTGAAATGTAGTTAGTAAATCTGTATAGTAAATGTAGTTGGATAGGCAGACCACTGAAATGTAGTTAGTAAATCTGTATAGTAAATGTAGTTGGATAGGCAGACCACTGAAATGTAGTTAGTAAATCTGTATAGTAAATGTAGTTGGATAGGCAGACCACTGAAATGTACATGTAGTGGAGTGTACAAATAAAGACGCACAAAAAGGAGTTATTCATGTAGCACACATGTGCCTTATATTGTACTTGTAAATGCAGTACTTACTGGACACGTATGTATTCTACTTCTGTAAGGATATGCAAATGTTTCAGTTTTCAAAGGTCATTTTTCCAGTCCCTTATTAATAAATAAATAAAGTTCCAGATATGGAATGCAGCGCAGCCCTCTCCCTCCCTCTATTCCCCTCTCTTTCTCTCTCTCTTTTTCACTGTATTACACTCCCACTCCCTCCATCCCTCTATCTTTTTTCTTTCCCTCTGCCCCCCCCCCCCCCCCCCCCCCTCGCTCATCAGGGGCGAGATGTCCCGGAGCGCTGGGCAGAGGTGGACGGCTATCCCTCATGTGGCCTCTCCTCAGCTGTCAGGCCTGTGTGCCGCTCGCTGCACTGCCCCTTGGCCAGGGCAGGTAATAGCTCTGATGAGGACCTACTATCCTCCACTTTGTTTCAGAAATAATTTGCCACTGCGTCGCCCCCCCGCAGGGCCTCGCCGGCTAATAAAAATGAATCACACCACTAACCTCCTCCTCCTCCTCCTCTTCCTCCTCCTCCCCACCCCCTCCCATACCCCTCCCTCGCCTGAGCCTACTGCCATCTTTACCTCAGTGTCTCTTAATGCTGTAGATGCAAACACACACACACACACACACACACACACACACACACGCTCCCTCTCTTTCACTCTTATTTTTTTTCTCTCTCTCTTTCTGTCTCCCTCTCACTCACACACACACACACACACACACACACACACACACAAAAACACGCATATACCAACTCACACACATACAGGGATAAGATGATCACATACACACATATCCAGGCAAAAAACATGTTATGTGTTGAGGTGTATGTGTGTTTTGGATTTATCCATATATTTCAAGACAGATTGACACACATACCGCTCTGGAAAAAATGAAGAGACCCCTGCACATTTTTCTGATGTCGCTGACAGTTGCTGAGTGACATTCAAATGAGTTGATGGTCATATTCAAATTTGCAGTGGTCTCGTAATTTTGAATATGACCGTCAACTCATTCGAATGTCACTCAGCAACCGTAGGATGACATCAGAAATATGTGCAGTGGTCTCTTATTTTTTTCCAGAGCTGCATGATCATTTACATGCTTTGACAGAGAAAACCGATGTGTCCATTCAAAAGTAAATCGTGGTACTTAAACTGAACTGTGTCTGCTGTACCATCAGTAGTGTGCAGAATCATGTACACCAGTCTCACGTGTATGCTGATGACCATCAGACGTATAGTATTCATTGTGGTTATTATCATTACAGACCCGTGATTTTTGCTTTCAACATGAATGAGTCCTAATTTAGGGTCTGTCTATCAGATGTTGATATCATAGGCTGGGGCTGATTTCCAAATGAATAGCATGCTGATATGTAGTGGTCTCCTGCTAATGATCTAACTCAGTGCTGCCAATGGAATTTTGGAGCGCTGTAGTTACAGAAAAAAATCAAGGCAGAAACCACTGACCCGGTATTTCCACTACCTTCATTGCCCCACAGGTTATTTGTGCTCAGTTCTAGAATGTTGTAATTTGCTAGCTGTATCTCCCTTGATTTGGATAAAGCTCATCTAAAGTTGACCGATAGAAACAAACCAAAGGACCTGAGCTTTGTACTGCCACTGAATCCTGTTGCTACTGCTAAAAAAACCCAACCAAAAGCACTGAGACTCTTTTGGGCAGTAGGCTCTGAACAGCACAGTGGTGAGACAACCCAAGAGCACTCGCCTCAGCCCTGAGTGCCATGCTATGCTGATGGGGCCTGAACCAGATTGCTTGGCTGAGCCAGGTTTGTGTTGACCCCCACAACCCCCCTCCCCACTGCCCTGGCCTGAGGGTGCTGCCCTGCTCTGCCCTGCTCTGCCCTGCCCTCCGAGGGCCCTATCAGGGCAGCTGGCATTGCCAGGAGTCCCAGCAGAGGGGGCATATTTAATTTGGATAAATGGTAGACCGCTTTTCAGCGACAGGGCCAGTCCCCAGAGCTGGCCAGAGCTTCTCTCTGAGCACACTTCACACGGTCAGGGCACAGCAAGTCTGCCACCACATAGAAAAGTGTAGAAAGCAGATTGGTGATTAGGTTGTTGTGCAGGCAACCTAATTCTTTTTCTATATGTCTTACTCTAAATCTGACTATTATACATAGTTATTTTTTACAAAACATGCATGGAAGATTTTACCCTTAATTGCCTTTTGTAGTGTGTATAAACATGCACAAGCCAGTGGGTTTTGTGTTATGTCGGAGGTCATTAATCAGTGTGCAGTGGAAATGTAGTCTGGCTTGTGTTATGAATAAATAGTTAATGATGAAGCTATAGACTTTTGAAACCTTCTGCAGTGATTTTCATGCATTTCAATTCATCAGTGTATTCTCACTCTCAGTAACAAACAAGACTTCCCCTTTATCACTGGCTTGCATTAAGGCCGACTAAGTACTAACACAGTTCATGGAAACAGCTTTAAAAAGACACCCTGTTGACTGTGTCAGGCTTTATAATGAATTTTTACTGTCGTTAGCTCATCACTTTCATTTCTTAGCAACCTTTGAAGCACTGGGCCTCTCTCTTTCTTTCTCTCTCTCTCTTTCTTTCTCTCTCTCTCTCTTTCTCTCGGTCTCTCAGGGTGGACTGTATTGCTAGCTGCATGGGAATCTGCTTTCTTATACAAGCTGCCCACCCCTTGCTGGGAGGGTTGGTTTGATTCCTCTCCCCTCCCCTGCCTCTCTCCCCTTTGCTCTCCTCTCCGCCTCCTCCTCCATCTCTCTTGGGCTCCTGTTTGATGTCTTCGTTGGGAGGGTGAAGTCAGGGAGGGTTTTGTGTTTTTGTTTTGTGAGTGTGTGTGTTTGTTGGTGAGAAAGAAAAGGTGTCTACCCCCCCCCCCCACACACACACACACACACATACACACACCCTGTCTCTCTCTCTCTCTCTCTCTCTCCCTCTCTGTCTTTTTCTCGTGGGGGAAGGGATTTGATTGGTTGCCCATGGTCAGCTGATTGCCTCAGCTCCTCCTCCCTGGTCTTGCCTGCACTTTGGGCCATAAATCGCTGTTTGCCCTGTGTCCTTCAGGCCTGACTAATTATCTCTTGTTTGTTCCTCTTTATTGGGAGGCAGTCATGTGTTCCTGACTCCGTGGGCTGGCCTTGGAGAATCATTCTGCCATTCGCCACTTAATTAGGTTGAGGTCACTACGCCACTTCTGTAGAATTGGGAGGGAGCGGCTTACAAAGGGCCTCACAAAAGCAGTGACTAAAAACTGAAAATGACCCCTCTGATACTTTGAGGAGGTGAATGGACAGGGTTTAATTGTCCTTTTTCTGCTCCACAGAGTCCCTTAAATTGTGTCATTGTGAGGAAAGAATGACTTCCATAATCATCCACTGGTTTTGGGATAGTTGTGCAAGGGAAAATGTCTTACACACCTGTCATTTTAGTTCTACTCACTGATACACTTACAGAGCAGAGGGACCGGAAAGATGGGCTCTAATGGTCAGATTTGTTTTAGTTTTATTCAGTAAGAGAAAAATCTGGCACTGGTTGAAATCCAGCACAACAAATTGCTTATGTTTGCCAAAAGAAAAATCCCTCCAGAGTCCCTTTGAAACATCCCCTCTCTAAAGTCCTCAGCTGTCCTCTAAGCAACCCCGTGCTCTGGACAAGTATGTTCAATTGTGTGTGTGTGTGTGTGTGTGTGTGTGTTTGTGTGTGTGTGTGTACATATGCCTGCATGTGTTTGCCAGGGTTTGGCAGACTGTGAGAGGGTGTGTGTGAGAGAGTATCTGTCTATTTGTGTGTGTGTGTGTGTGTGTGTGTGTTTGTGTGTGGAGGGATGCCATCGGCCTGGGCTTCCTGAATATGGTCCCCTGTGGAGAAAGTCCTCTCTCTATCTCATTCGTCTTTCCTCCCCCTCCCTCTCCCTCCCTCTCCCTCTCTCCTCCCGCTTTTGACATGCTAAATCCTCCTGATTTTATTTTTCTTCTTCCTGCCGAGAGGAAGTGTCTTTTCAAGCCTCTCGGTTTTCGCTCCCCGCCACTGCCCCCCACCAAACTAGCCCCCACCCACCCTGTGCCCCGCCAGCCCTGCGTTGGCTCTGTGTTTGGATTGGGTCTCCATTTCAAACAAAAGGACCGAGGCGGGATTATCAGCTCACTTCCTCTCCTTTACACGCCACCTTTCAAGTGGCAGCAGCCAAGCAACTCGAGCCGCTGCCGCTGACGCCGCCACAGACCCAGCCAGACTCGCCTCTCTCTGGAGATGGGGGAGATTGTTGCCATTTTGTTTTACCCACTGTCTGTTATTTTTTTTGTCCCCGTCTTGAGAAATACACTCGATTTGAAGTTGTGGGGAATGTCTTAGAGGAGGCCCGGAGCGGCAGGGATTGCATGTTGGAGAAAGTTGGCGTGAAAAGGGGAACAAGTTCTTCCCTGGCCTCCCCGTCACCATCTTTAATGGCTTTCAGACCCCCTTTTCTTTTTGTTCGTCTTTAACACTAACTTTCTGCCTCATTTAACTCCTGTCAGCTCTCGGCTGCAACCCCCCACCCCTGTCTTCCTCCCTCTCTCCTAAAGAATCTAATTCAGGAGTGGTGGTGGTGGAGGTGGGAGGGGGGGGGGGGGTCTAAGGTTTGAAACAACAACAACCACCCCCAAAAGAACGACCTAAATCTCACGGCGCTGTCTTCAACTACTTCCTTTGGCATTTCCCGAGCATTTGATCCTAATAAAGCGATCATCACGCGATAAGCTCCCTCAGTCGCACTCTCAGAGAGACTCGCCAGAGGAGAGGAGAAGAATGAGAGGAGGAAGCTGAGGGAGAAGGAGGAGGGCGGAGGTGGAGGCCTGACCACTCCTCACGGAGCAGTTGACTCTGTTCGGAGTCCATTCAGTCCCCCACAGCCTTGAGCTCACATAATGAGTGACTGGGATTTGATGGAGGAAGCAAAGCTGTAAAACGTCTGGCAAACGCAGTGATTACGGCCGCAGCAGAGCTTTTGTGTTGTCTCAGACCCTTCTAAGGCAGATCATTTAGACTGGAGAAAATAGCCATCCCCATTCACTCCCACTCATACCTACTCAACAACCGCCACCTCAACTGTGCGAACCCTATCCCCTCTGTTGGAGATGGGGACTCCCATCTGTTTTGTCTAACCACCTGTTGGGTGTAGTTAATGGGGTGTGTTGATCATTGCACAACATGCATTTTCAAAAATGACACAGAAATGTGGTACCAAGAAATGAAAACTCTAGCCTAGCCTAATCTGGAGTAGAAGCCAAAATTATCATTAGCTACATCTTCACTTGAATCACCAAGCTGCTAAATGGCTTTTGTGTTGCGACTCCGTGAAATCCTCTGTTTAGCAGTGATAAAGGCCCTCTTACCCTACGACACTACAGAAATAATTAACTCCTGTAGGTAGCATCAATGGAGACGGTCAGCCTTGTGTTCATCCTCTCTCCACCTCCCTCTCACATCACGCTTACCCTTCCTCTTTTCATCTCTCTCTCTCTCTCTCTCTCCTTCTCCACCAGCCTCCCCCCCTCACTCGCTAGCAAAGATGGAGGGTTGCTTTGAGTGGTCTTGGCAGGTGACATATTAGTTTGGGACCATCTCCATGCACAGAGCCATCGCAGCTTTGGCAAGCTATCGCCCATCATTGGGAGCATAATGAGTACAAGTGGCTCCATCTAAGCGGCTATTGTCCCACCAGTCTCCTCTGCTGTAATTGCAATGTGCTTAGCGCTTTGTTTGATTTTGTGGTTTTTCTGTGACCCAGGAGCCACGTAGAAAAAGCCCGCTCAGAGCAGCTCATTTGATAAATCCACTGAATAAGGCAGCTATTTGTTTAATATTTGAAGTTTTAACCCCCCCCCCCCCCCTTCCATGTTTGCTTTGTGCTGGTGTGTGATGCTGAGCTCCAGTGTAGGGCTGATGGCTCTCTGGCAGCCGGACTGGGGTCTCTGGGGGAAGCCTGTCATCTGCCGTGCTGGGGCTCTTTGCTGGTATCAGCTTGAGCCCCGTCTCTCTGTCACTCACCCGAGAAGACCAAACAACGGCGCCTTTCTGCTTCTCTTATCACACAGCTCGGAGGGGTCGCCGGGTCAGCCACGCACTGAGCATGCTCGGCCCGGCCTATCGATTTGCCGCGGCCGCCTCATTTTGCGCTTTGAGTAAATGGGAGCCAAAAGAAGCCAGGAGATGGTGGGTGGTGTTTGGGGGGAGAAGTTCAAGATGGAGACCATTAGATACTACAGGAGGAGAGGCGTCTGATAGAGAGCCAGAGTTTGACTACCATTCTTGTGACGCTCGTCGCTCCTCTCTTTCAGCTTCATTCAGCAGCTTCGATCGGGCAAGCTGCCCACCACCTACCCCCACACACCCACCACCTCCCCTCCAGGGAGTTGTGGGGCCAGTTTGAAGTGGGCTCTTTTGTGGTGCAAGTGGAGGGGGCGATCCTGCCGTATGGACTGACAGGCCTGACAGCGGCGATAAAAAACATGCTCCCCTCCTGTATTGTCCAGTGCAGACATGCTGTTCACAATGTGTAACCTTTAGATAGCCGACGAGACGTTAACCCTCCCGCTGCTGAGGCTAACCGCCTGCAGGCAGCCGGAGGCGATGGCATGCAGAAATTACCCTTAAATGCCTCTTAGGCCTCACCCGAAGCCTTCAGGCCCCGCAGGGATCTGCTGTGCAATCCGTTATGGCAAAGGTGCTCCCTCATTGTTGGGCTCCTTTGAGTAAAGACTGGGATCTTTTTTTTTTTTTTTAGTTTGGAAGTTATCATTGCTCTGTTGATGCTGAACTTTGTTGATATTGTTATTGCCATGTGATATTAACAAAGTACCCCACACGTTACACATTAGATGCTCAGTGGTCTAGACCAACAACTCCACGGTGAACTCTTGAATTCTGTTCAAGACATACTTACTATGACATTTAACACCAACAGCGCTAAAACTACCTTTTTGTTCATGATGGGCAATGACACTGAAATACTTTATCTCATTGTGCCAGACGCCCAAAATCTATAACCCAACTTACCCAAGAAAAGTCTGAGTTGGGAAGTCCAGGAAGAGAAATTCAGAGAAAGAGACATAATTTATATAAACATACAATAACATGCAGTATATCAGTAGTTTCATAATCAGGGTAAGCGTTTGTTCCACAAAGCAAAATATGATTACTGGTTAATTACAAATTAAATATTACTAGTTAATATTACTGTTTGTTTAATCCAGATCCATTGAAGGATAAAAAATGTTTCATAGCAACTAGTTATAGACAATTCTTACATACTCACATTTCTAATGCTGTAGGTGAGTTGGAGTGGACATCTGAAATAAATGTTTCAAAATTGTGAATAGTTTTTCGGCATCAGCATTAAATGAATACTTGTTTATAATACCCTGAATGTAAAACCCATACCCATATGTAATAACATTGGCAGTAACATTGTCCATCCCTGCTCTTCCCCAGAGAGGAGAAGGAGCGCTGGATCCGGGCGAAGTACGAGCAGAAGCTGTTCCTGGTGGGGCTGCCCCAGTCGGACGTGCCTCTGGGCCAGCAGCTGCTGCGGGCGGTGGTGGAGGATGACCTCCGCATGGTGGTGCTGCTGCTGGCGCACGGCACCAAGGAGGAGGTCAACGAGACGTATGGCGACGGGGACGGGCGCACGGCACTCCACCTCTCCTGCGCCATGGCCAACGTGGTCATCACCCAGCTGCTCATCTGGGTGAGTAGGAAACCCTGAGGTGGCACTGGGGGAGGTTATGGGGCTACGCTAGCTTCATTTAGGATGGAAGTGGGGTAGTCTCCGTCCAAAGCAAATGTTCAGAGAAAGACAAGGCAGGAAGTAATGACTAAGAAATTGATCATGAACATTGAACATTGTTAACCAAAAAGTGTGGGAGCTATTTAAAAAAATAATACTCTGGTTAAGAAAAAGTAGATTTTGATGTAAATGTAGGAAATGTAGATTTTTTTTATTACATTTACTTTGTCATTGTTCTGATTAGAACACAATTGGCATTGTAACAGTGTTTTTTCCCTGACTTTTTTTGCCTAGTACCTCTATACAGTACATGTTGGGGCCACATGTGATTTTCATTTCAGCTGTATTTGTAGAGGAAAGTTGGGTATGAATAAACACGGATCTTGTAACATTGGAGATATTTATCCAACTTTTGAAGTTCAAGGCTAGCGTTTTTTTTTGTTGTTTTTTTTCAAACAGGCTGCCAAGTAGAATGCAATGACAACTCTCTCACTCTCTCCCTCTCATTTTCTCTCACTCTCTCTCCCTCTCATTTTCTCTCCCTCTCTCTCTTTCCCATGTCTGTTTTGGTCTCTCTGTGACAGTATGGAGTGGACGTGAAGAGCCGTGATGCGCGCAGTCAGACCCCGCTGTCGTACGCCCGGCGCGCGGGCAGTCAGGAGTGTGCCGACATTCTGCTCCAGCACGGTTGTCCCAACGACAGTGGCGTGGGCCTGGCCTCGGCCCCCACCCCCACCGCCACCCGCCGCAACCCCAACGCCAACAACAACAACGCCCAGTGCGAGCTCAACCGCAGCATCAGCATCATGTAGGACCAGAGGAGGGGTGGATGAGGACAGCCCCCAACCCATACCGACACTCCAACCCACCCGCACTGACTGACCGTGTCTCCCTTCCCTCGCATACTGTGCCCAAGTCCACCACCCTCCTCACTGCCTCCCCATCCCAGGTCCAAGAGCCCAGATAGCAACAGGTTCTGGAGCAGATGTGGCCTGGTTCTGGTGTGGATCCGACCCAGTTCCAGACTCTGCTGCCATCTGGCTGTTGGTGTTGGCCAGATTGTGTCTCCATTCATCACCACTGTTCCCTCCTGTGTCTCCTCTCCCATGTGACTGTGGTGTCCATCTCCCCACCCACCCCCGGCAGAGCATGGCAGGCTGCCCCGTCTGTGAGCGTCTCGTGTCAGTGACCCTTGAGTGAGTTGGCTGTCCACCGTGCACTGTATCCCCACCGGTTCCATTACAAGAGCCCCGGGTCCTGGCCATGTCTGCAAAGCTCACTCCACACACCCCAAGCAAATCACTACCCCACCAACCAAGCCAACTGACCTCCCTTTATCTCGGAAAACACACAACAATACACACTCACAAACAGAGATTTCACTGTGGGCACCCTCTTCTCTGGTCTGTAGTTCGCCCTACTTGATCTTGACCTTTATGCCACCTCCTTGTCCAGTAAATTCAGGGAAAATGGCCATAATAGGGAAGTGAGGACATGATCACAGGGCTTGAAGTTCTCAGGCACTGTGCCAGAACTGAGGCTTGGGCCAGGCCTTTTAAGATTTGAAAATAGGTTATTATACATAAAGGCTTTGACATTTTCTGATAACTTCAGACACAAAAATGTTCCTTGCTATAAGCAGTCTAATAAATGTAAAACTTTACCAAAATTTGAAGTGTGACATTATGTCAAGTTATCATTACTGTAAAGTTTTCAAGAGAGATTGGGATCTAGAAGGTCTCTTTAAGGTCACTGGAATCCCAAGGGCAGCCTATAACATGTGTAGATAATAATAGCCTCTGAATATATTCATCTTGTCAACAAATGCATAACATTTGCTGAACCAATTTCAGCCTCAACTTCAACCTCTGACTGATCAATTTTAGGCCGCCTGTATGATGTTTACATTTAACAGCTAAAAGTCTAAAACAAAGCGCAAACTCTGTGTCGTACATGAGTAGTGGTTGGTGTATGTAATGGCGTTTTAAGCTTATTTATATCAGCACTACTTTAATATTGCACCACCTGGACATTCATTGGAATCTGGATTAAAAACAAAATGACATCAGTTTTCATTGATTCGTCATACCGTTATAGATATAGGAGAGATACAGTGAACAACACTAACCCTAGGAAGTGAACTTGTAAAAACAACATTAGAAGTAAAATTCAGGTCAAAGATAGTCGTGGGAAACTATGGAATTAGAGATCACTGTGAGGGCAGGTTTGAAAAGCCCCATCAAACCCAACCTAATTGTGTCATATAGATGACCAAAGGGGTCACTGAATTCCCTCCACCCCCGTGGCAGGACTGAAGAGTGAGATGCCATGCAAATGCCTCTTTAAACGCGTGATACCTAGTGATTACACTGAAACAGCCTCGTCTTGACCGGCTCTTTGTGTTTGTGGATGGGGAGCTCTTGTGATCCCCTACCATTCTTTTGAACGACGGGAATGCTGTCCATGTTCCTGGAGAATGTGCCAGCCAGCGGAATTGGTCAGCACTTGAGACAACATCTGAACTGCCCGGCTCTCCATTCCTGAAGTCCCTCAGCAACATGTGAGTGGACGTGAAGGTGTGAGAGTGTCACAGAGAAAAGCGCAGACACGGAGAGAGAGAGAGGTAAGGTGGAGGCCCAAGGAGAGGAAGTGCTCTTTAAACGTCAAAACTTTGGGAAGCAAAAACCAATATGGCAGCAAGCCAGCGAGACGGGAGAAAATGATGTACAGATTCATGTAAAAAGTCCCTATTTTCCTCACAGCCATTCCACTGTCGCGTGGACCCACGACCCCAGTGGCTCTCCTGGACTGGCTATGACTTTTCCCTCTGAAACTATTATCCTAATGTCCTGATTCAGGGAACCTACCCAGTCCCATTTAGGTACTAAACTTCAGTGTCTTGTCATCTTGTAGAACAGACGAAGAAATGACCTTCAGGTCTCATCTGGTCACAAGGACTGGGATTGCTTTGTTGACCAGTAGATCTGAATGTTCTCTGATTCATTGTGTGGCTGTAGGCTTTTTCCTTACATTATGAGTGACACGGCCATTTTTAGATTTTTAGCAAAAAATGCATTAGATATATTTCTGGATTTAAGCAAGTAGCACAAGGTCTACAGAGGTCCGGTCTTGACTGTGTGAACCAGACTTCAAGATTCTCCTACTCAAAGTCGTAGATGTTTTACCATGCAGTATTTTATGTTTACAGACCCAGGGTACTACTTAAGCATGGTACCATTATTTTCTTTTTACCTAGTTGGTGTGCAGAGTCATTATGTCAAATAACAGGACCTATATGCACACTAGGAGGGCAATGAAAAAGAGAAAGATCGTTGGGTGAACGTTTGAATTAAACTGTCATTATAGTCTCTTTTGCTAGCTCCTTATTTGGCCTCGTTACCATTTGCATCTGTGATATTTGTGCCTCAGAGTTTATTGTGACCACCAAAGTGCTTTCATAACACTGCCATACGCTGAATAGGGAGACGATGTGACAAGTTCATGCCAACAAACAAACTGCTCAAGAAGGCTGTGATGTAATACGCCATTATGACTTAAACGATGCGACCAAAAGCCATGCCAGCTCACTCTGTGTTGGGAGGGAGCCTCAAAGTGTCTGTTTTCATGAGCTGTTATGTCACCCAGTATGGCAGTATTATGGCAGACTGGTCAGAAGAAGGTTTTTTGTTGTTTTTTTTTTCTCTCCAACAGCTAAACCTAAGTGGGTACATACCTCTTATTCAATGCATCACACACAGGTCACTAAGAATAGACTGTCTGTTCTACATTTGGGTTTTGTCTTTTGTTTTTTAAATAATGGGCATTGCCTGTCAAATGTTGTATAAATATCATTATTTTGTTCAATTCGGCTATTCAACATAATGTTGATATAACAGAAAGCCTTCAAAGAAAATATTTGTTTTTAATGCACCAACAAACCTGAATCTGAAGATATTTGACCTCAACGAAGACGATGTGAAAGATGGTATTTTACCCTTAGAAGATACAATATGCTATACCTTTGATGTGCCCTTAGTGTTTGCGCCCGACCTCTGTGTTCTGACTACAGTCTTTCTGTGGGAAAGCTAGTTCTGGGAATCTTTTATGTTGTCTAATGAAACATTCAGAGTACAGTTATATGTATGAAGCCTGAGTAGGCAAGATGTAAAGAGGTGGGACTAGGAACAAGGCTTCAAGCTCTGTAGCCACTGCTACTATTCCACTTTAATGCTGTGTTTATGAATGGATTACACATGTTTAGCTAGACACAGTTAGAGAAAAGTGCCCTCTCTTCCAGTCATTATTATTTTTTACCCCCAAAGATCACTGGTTGAAGATATAGGTAGATATATCAAGCTAGGACCTTGGACCTTATCCTAAGCAGTCTGAATGTGTTGTGTGAGTTTTTTTGCCATGTACAGATATGGGTGCACTAGCATGAAAAAGAGGAGATTTTCAGAGGTAAATATAAGGCAAGTGACCTTTTGTGTGAGGTGTTTAAGGGGCAGCACCTGAAAGCTAGTTTCTGCTCTAGGAAGGAATTGGGCCTCTAGGTATGAGCTTTGTCCTGACTAACAGCCATTCATGCTTTCAGGTGCACTATCACTGTCTTCAACTGTTAGATAGCAATGGCCTCTTTCCCTCATAAACATTGTATCTTTTACATTACTTTGGTTTTATCTCTTTTTAATGATGTTTTAGGTACTTTTATTTGGTCATTTTTGGCCATTTTAAGGTACTTTGTGTAAAATGATGTACATTTGACATATTTATAATGCAGGATGTAAATATTGTTTTGTTTGTTTTTGTTCTTTTTTGTTTTGTTTTTGTTAATTTTCCATTGTGTTTAATTTCCATGTTCCAAGTGTGAAATCAAGCAAAAGCAAGAGAGTAACCTGTTGTGTGATTGGATGCTTGGCTGGCAATTGACCTATTAAACCATCCCAATAAAAATGATTTATACCATACTGATGTTTAATTCCTGTTTATTAATTCTTCATTATCTTCATTATTACATTGTCAGATTCATTCTGTAACCTGCAGAGGAATCAGGAATTAAGATCTCATATCTATCTAAATGTAATATTCCATCAAAATGTTTCAGATGCAGACTATGCAAGATGCAAAAGACATTTGCCATAACTTAACTTTCTAATAGTCATTAGTGTATCTACTGGTAATATGGAAATGTATATAATATGTCAGAGATCAAGTTCATTTTGGTTTAGGTGTTTACCATCTTCAGTAATTAGTAGGCAATATAAAAACAGGTTGCATATGTCCCGAGTAAACTGTGGAGAGGACTAAATAGCCAGCCCTGCATTGCTTCTGATGATCCGTAGCCTGCCCTCAGAGAGATGTCCTGACTCCTGACATCTAATGAGCCCTACTTGGTGTTGTGGTGGTGGGGGGTGTTGAAATGCAGAGAAGACTAAACTCCCTGTTAATCCACAGGCCTTTATACCAATCCCATCTGTATAAATACACCTCCCCTCTCACTCATCTTCCCCTCTCTCTCGCTCACTTGTGGACATAAGCAGAGGCAATCTACTTTGGTGGAATTTCCTGGACATTTTCCTCTCATGTCTCCCTGCTAGGCAGCACGAGCAAATGAGCGCCTGTCTCCGTGGACAAAGTTCTCCAACAGTTCAAACTGAATGTGCTCAATTTGATCTATTTATAATTACTTACACCTCTTTGAGTCCACTCGCTCAGTCATCTACTTTCATTTCTATGTGTCAGGAGTAGTTTGAGTTAATTGTAAATGCTTGCCGTTAATGTTCGTTGCAAGTTTTCACACTCATGAATTACAAGATCACCGCTTTACGAGTAGCTAATAGAGCAACACACGCATGCAGCTGTTCTTCACACTAGCTCTGACATGGTGTTGTTCCTCTCCTGTGTGTGTGTGTCTGGCCTTAATTAAGAGCGACTCCACCAAACTCTTGCCAGACCTGGACCAGACTCATGCCAGTGGTGGCAGCTCTCAGGTTTCCCTTGGCTACGTTATTTATTTGCTCAGGGAATTCTTTTAGGTAGAATAAAAGTTACCTCAAGTTTTCAGCAGTCAGGCTTGGAGTGTCCACAATATGCTTCAGCTCTGCAGAAGACCTTTAACAAACAGACACATTTCATCATTGCCTTCATCTGGCGGTGGTTTCTGACAAATTAAAATAATAATGCATAGATAGAGTGAACACAAGGCCTTGTGCTTTTACAGATGAATGGTAAATATGAGGGAGAATAGCTAAGCCACCCACCTGAGCACTGACAAATGGCTCTGGGATTGCAGAGGAGGGCTCCCTGTCTGATGTATTAGTGTGTGGCCCCTCACAAATCTATCTGTACATGCTCATTTGAGGTTTTCATGCACCGTAAGAACGGGCAGGGCTGGACGGAGCTCAGTAGAACTTGTGTTCTGAACCTAACAAGCACAGCGATAACAGAACTTCTCATTTGTCTGTTTCCACCTCAACTAGTACAACCACAAACAGGGTAGTGCACTGCCTCTCACCGAACACACCTGTTGCTAAGGCAGAACAGGTTATGTAGACATTACATAATGTTAAAAATATCATTTGATAATGATCGGTCATTCAGTGTCGATATTCTCCAATAAATGAGCTTTCATGCTTTTCATCCCTCTCTCTACCCTTCTCTCTCACTTCTCCATTCCACTTTGTTTAGATAATGCCCTCTATTGCATTTCTTTTATCTCTACTTTCATCATGTCCATCTTTTATGTTCAGTCATAGCCTTTTCTCTCTCTCTCTGTCTTTCTCTCTCTCTCGCTCTCTATCTATCTATATCTATCTGTTTTAACCTAACCCTGGTTTATTTTCTCTGTCTCATTTGTCTGTCCGTCCACATATCACCCTCAAAAATTGTAATCCATTCCATTCTTTCTTTTCTCTCACTCTCTCTGCCTTTATTTTTCTGTCTATTCCTGTCCATCTCCATCATCCTCCTCCCTCCTTTTCTCAGCCCTCTTTTTTTCTGTATTTCTGCTCACCCCCTCTCCCTCTCTCTCTCTCTCCCTCTCGCTCTCTCTCTCTTCCTCCCTGTGTTGTTAATTTGCCTGAGAATGCATTAGGCGTAATGAAAGCTGAGGGCCGAGGGAATCCTCCCGGGCCCCATTAATCATTGCCCCTCAGACAGGCAACCTTGATTACAAGTGGCAAGAAATTCATTAGAGCCGGGCCTCTGACAACTTTTATCTCCGCCACTAGCTCTGACTCATTAGGCAGCCAAATTAAAGCTATGATGGCCCTGATGAAATTCATCGCTTGTTTATCTTGTGCGATTTGATGCATCTGCCCATACATCACCAGCGCGGGCGTCCGACAGACTCTCCCAAGAAGGCCCGAGCCCTGCCCACTACTGACGCCCTTCGAATGCTGCCCACTATTCTGCACACTGCCCACCCCCCAACACACACACACACACACACACACATACCTCCACCCCCACAGGCTCTCTCCTGCTGAGAATGGCCAAGCTTCCTCCCAGCACATTTGTATCCTCATTGACAATTTAATTGTTGCAATTACTGCTTCTGCTCTGCCTCTCCTGTCATTGCAGTCAATTACCAGCAAGCACGGTGTCTTGCGGTTGGTTTTATATCTATTTTAGTCATGTGTTTGTTATTTTATGTATTGCATTTGACTGACAGGTATGTAAAAGTTCTTTCGTGGGTTAAAATGGGTCTTAGTAGTGTTGCCAAGGGACGCGACACCAGTCACAGGCCTTTAATACCTTCAAAAGTATTTTTATCTTGCTAGCTGATGTCCTCTGTTACAACCCACTCCAGCCTCTTCCACAAAAAAAACACTCTAACCTATGAGATCAACACAATAGCAAACCCAGTCAGCAACATGTTGTTTACAGATAGGAGTTGCATCATGGCCTTGATATCTAGCAGAAGTAAGTGAGGTGACCGAAACGGGATGGCATCACTTTACAAAGGCCACAGTAAACACCATACTGTTTGTGAAAGTGAAAACGTGGCAATTACACTTACATCAAGTCATCTAGACAGAACTCTCTGCCAAAAAAGCCACAGACGTACACTTACTGCTGAGAAGTTGTGTGTGTGTGTTTGTGTGTGTGAGTGAGGTCAGAGTTGTTTAGGATCACGTATGTAACAGTTGTCCACTTCGTGGGAAAACAAATTCCATTTTTACTTGTGGCATTGTCCTGTGTTTCCTATATTTTTGTCATGTATTACATGTGTGTCTTCACTGGTTATTTATATATATATATATATATATATATATTTGCACCACTGTGGTAATGTGCCCCTTTATCCTGTGGTTGTAGATGACTCAATGTTCTACACATCTGTGTGGACAGTGGAGTTAACCCACCACAGGAGCGCATGCCTTGTACATTTGACATCTCTTTCACCAGCCTCTTAAAGGCTGTTGAATGATTTGACACCAGAGCATCACTTGGCCTAGCAATGATGCTATTTGTAAACCACTATGCAGTTCAGCCTTTTTCCAACACTGCTAGTTTACTCTTACTCTGGAATGTGCCCTCTCAAAATGCCCCCTGGAGTCATTAGCTGCCCCCACTTTTTACATTCCCATCCCTCTATTGCCTTCCTTCTCAACCAGTGGAGTGTTATCAAGCCCAGTGATAATGTCCCAGTGGTTGTACCTTATCAAAACACATTTAACATTTAAAATGTGATTGAATTATTATAGGACCTGATGCAGCCACAGATTACAGTAGCCATGCACTGGGGCACTGTAGGAATAGGAAGTTGATGGCAGGCAACCCATAATGACGCATAAAACAACAGAGACTGGGACTGAAGTCACTTACAAGGGTCTGGAGAGTATTTAGTTGCTAGTATGAAACGGCACACTAACTTAGAGTTCCATTTAATCAGCCCCAGATCGTTGTGGCAGAGGGCTTAGTGATTTTGGAAGTGTGGGCACATTCTTCAGGTACACACACAAGGCTTTATCCATTCAGAGTTGAGAGACACCCTTCATCTCCAGTCCATTAAACGTAATATTTTGGTTTGAAAAATCAAAATGTGGTTCTGAATAAACACTTCCGCTGGTATCAGCTAAACATTGCTTTCACTTTTTGGGGGTAATGGAGCTGGCCTTCAACAGGAAACATTTCAAAGTGGTCTATCCTGTCTTACCCGAGCTCATCAATATACAATGTACCTCTCATGTTGTTTTGGATGATGACTGATCAGAATTTAGAAATGCTCCAGCAGACTGATAAGCATAGTTTTATTTTGCTGCCATTTTCACAGTGCTCAATATAGGCACCATCCCAGCCACATGTCTCTATACCAGGCATAGTGAACATTAGTGTTGTGTAGGAATATCATTATGGCTCAATTGATATTGTTTTGTATCTGTTTTTATTTGATATTTTTTTTAGATCTAAATAGGACAATTGCACTTTCAGACAAAGTGTCCAGCTTTCAAACTTGTCTTGCCCTGCAAGATTGATGTAGGGAACATTTTTGTCATGAAGATAACATCCTCTTTGAACAAGTCACAGTGTAGGCAAGGCACTGGAGTCCTTTTGCGTCCATCTGTCAGCTTCGTTCTCTCCATTAGCGAGTAAGCGCGAAAGTGCTATCTTAATATATCACGCGTCATGGGAAGTGGAGGTCGAGACATGCCACTTCACCGCTCTTTCAGGGCTAAGCAAACTGCTGTCGCTGATAAACTGTAGGCCTATGTGACGGTTTTGTCTAGCGTTTGTGGGTGTTTTACCAGACACCACGTTTTAAGGGTGGCCACAATCCTGTGTAGGATATGTATTATAATCTGGATTTATTTTTCTTTCGTCCGGTTGGATTAAAATTGAATGCGCCTGACCAATTCACACGGAAAAAGTTAGCTCTAAGGACTAGTAAGGCGTAGCCTATTTTACCGTGGCTGAACGTATTTCAAGTTGTTCAAAAGGTCTGGGTCATTGATGTTTTATTTCATTTTACACAGACTTGTCTAATCATTTCCACCATTGCCCAGCATAATCCAAATCGCTCTCATTGAGCGCGCGCGCGTGTGTGTGGATGGGCCCACCCCACCCATGGCTCTCGCTCACCCAAAGTGATTGATTGTGAAGTTCATTACAATGTGTTGGATATGACCGCTCTAATGGGGATCCATCAGTCCACCTTGCGACAGCATGGCCTCCTAAAGAGAGATAAATGATACCCTCGCTCATTTACAAAAACCTTTCCCCCCTTTCGCTCTCTTTTGCTGCAAGAGGAACTATATTCTCTTCTATCATCAAGCAAAACCTAAAAGTCAAGTGGTCGTAAAAAAACATAAAATGAAAAAGAAAAAAACATGAAACATCATGAAACATCATCTGGCTTTGGCAAATGTAAAGAAATGTGTAGATAGCACAGTAGGCTATGAATGTCGAACAAAAATTTGTTATAATTGTTTGAGTTATGGATATTGTTCTTAGCAGACCCCGATTCCCTGAAGATCGGTGTAATATTCCTCTCTCTATATAAATCAGGTAGTTTTGGGTTGAAGTTCTGCGAGAGTCTGCACACTTTGAGGGGTTATGCGATATTCCTATTTCACCAAAAGGTCTGTTTTGGATGTTGATACAAAATGTTTGCACAACAAACTTCTCGTTCTAGTCCCTATTATTGATTCTGATACAAACTTGTATCTCCTCGGCCTTTTCGCATGACAGGATGTGGGGTAGTGAAAGGCTAACGCCACTGTCGACCAAATACATTTTATACTGACCTCTATAAAAGGCAACACTTTAAAATGTCAATGCAATTTAGAATAGGTTACTTCTCCAGAATAGCTGCAATTATTACCCAAAAGTCAAAATTTTACACAAAATAAATTTATCATTGGCCAACCAGTCAATTATCTAAGGTTGCCAATTATGTAATTTAAACACAGGCTATTAAAACATTTTAAATCACAAAGTAATGTAAATACATGTTTTGCCCTTATTTTGATTATTTATTTTTCCCATCACCCTTTTCACAAACAACTGGAGAATACAGTCGCTAAAGTACTAAATGGAGACGTCTCTGAGTACATGCAAAATGATAAATTAAATGGTGTGGTAAGAGCTGTGAAAACAAGAGGCTAAACCGGAGGGCGAGAACACATGCAGATATTTAACTAAACGTCAACTTATAAATATTTTTAAAATTGTTTTTACAGTTCGAAATTTTCATAGTGCACATATGTCCTTAAGACAAGTTCAATATTTACAGATTTACAAAAAAACAATAAATAAATGGCCAGAACACATTTGGAAAAGAAAATATACAGTCTTGTTCAAAACATCTATTTGTATAAAGACCATATGCTACAGTAAAATGATATCTGTCCCAGATACTCTTGTGGAATCTTTGCTTTTGTGCTTCATGCATTTAACATTAGCAGTCCAGTGTCTCTGTTCTATCAAAGCGCCGACTCAGGGCCTACTGCCTTGCTCTATTTGTTGGTGCTGGCTCCTGACGGCAAACCTGTTGACATGAACTGGAATTGGAACAACAATTTTGGGGTTCCTCACCGGCTCCCCTGACCGATTGTTGACGTTGCCGGCTTTGATCCTTTTCCATTTGGCCCGGCGATTCTGAAACCAGATTTTTACCTGGACCTCGCTCAATTTAAGTGCGTGTGCGATTTGCGAGCGCTCCGTGAGAGATAGGTACTTTTTACAGTGGAACTCCTTCTCTAGTTCAAGCAACTGTTCGCTGGTGAAAGCTGTTCGTCTCCGTCTGCTTTTGCCAGCAGAACCTCCCGGTGGTAAGGAGTCCTGAGAGCCGGGCTTGAGTTTGCTCTTTTGGGATAACGATCCACAGTTGTTCCCATCCGAGAAACTTTCGTTCTCACTGTCTCCGGAGCTGTCCTCTCTATCACTGCATGCCGCATCCGCTGACTTTAGATCCAGCTTCTCCTCGTCCGAACTGTACAGTTTGGTCTCACCTATAATTACATATCACATATTAATATTCATACACGGATGTGTGTTTGGGTTTACTCAACAAATTGCAGGCCTTCTGCACATTGCATGTTCAACATTACTTGATGTGCCCTTATTTTGTTTGTTATGGATTGTTATTTTGGTCAAGGCGTTTGTGTTAGCCTAATACAAGTAAGTACAAAGCAAATGCATAAATAGTTTGGTCGCTGTATCAAGCATACTAAAAAAAATCAACAGAAAAAGGACACCTAATGATTGTTCATTAAAATGAAATGAGGTGCATGTGTGTGAATACCAATTTAGGGTCAGTCAAGTTCAATTATTTTAGAAACTTTAACAGATATATATGTTCAATGTCTCTTTTAAAAACATTTAATGTCTAATAAGAGGAAAAGACCAGCAATTCACTTCACCAACGATTTTTAACATTTACACTTAGGCCTACATCTTTGTCATGAGTTAATTGGTGCCATAACGCTCCCATTAAATTCCTTCTTCTTAATTGCGCTTGGCAAAATTGTCTGTGCATATGGATCAATGACATGACAATGTCAAACATTATTATTGCAAAGTCCTTTACAGTCGATACATAAGGCGATCAGTGGAGATAATAATCAAAATGGCTATTAATCTTACCTGTAA
Source organism: Alosa pseudoharengus (assembly GCF_046254945.1). Taxonomy (NCBI): domain Eukaryota; kingdom Metazoa; phylum Chordata; class Actinopteri; order Clupeiformes; family Clupeidae; genus Alosa; species Alosa pseudoharengus. The sequence continues at coordinate 47,699,991 of NW_027468663.1, read as the reverse complement.
TAGTTTGGAAAGTTTCTGAGAAGTTGAGAAGTTCCGAGGCTTTCTCTCTGGCGTGCAGATCCTCGGAGTGCGGGCTTTCCTGTCTCCTAATAGTTGGATCAGTACTTAATCGAGGTCCAGGCATCTCCTGTGGGGGATAAAAACTGTCCGGTGGTTCCGAAAAACTCGGCAGCGTTGTTGTTAGCGCCACCATAGAAGGCATTCCCTGTCCCAAACTTGCACAGAAAGTATTCGTGAGTCGTCCCGCGAACGACGCCAAAGGTGCCAACGGAGGAATACCGGACGGCAAAGGCGAATGAGAGAGGGCTTGCGGAATCATCAGTGGTCGATACGGCATAAACATGGGATAACCGGTGTAGAGCAGGTGCCCCGGCCTTGGTTGCGGGGTCCCAATCAACGAGTCAATTGAAAACGCCGTCCCTTGTCCGCTCGGTCGCTGCATTCTGAGGCAAATTCTGTCCACTCGCGATTTAAATTCCAAGTGAAACTTCTCGAAGAAAAACGGAGGAAAATCACTCCTCCAGTAGCTATAAGTCTCGCAGCTCTCGCGGATTGTATTATCCACAGTGACCGTGGTGAGCAGTTTTTCGTCGTCCCCTCCTCTCTGCTGACTGTGACCTGACGCTTTTTTTGTTTCAGCTCAGTCCCTCTTTCCCTATTTGTCACAAACTGAGACATAAACACAGTCTCTCTCTCTCTCCCTCTCTCTCTCGTGCAATCTCTATGTCCCACCTCTCCCTCTCTCTCACACACACTCACACATAAACGAACAGTGCTTATCATCTGCAATAGAAGAGGATAGAGGGGGGTGTTGCCCTCGGGACTCATCCATCTTCCTCAAATTACGCTTCATTTCCTTATTCAGCTTCTGACTTTTTTGGCCGCCTTGAGAGGCGGTAGTTTCCCAGTGGATACCAAATAGATGGGTCGAGCCCCCTCTTTCTCTCAGTCCACATTGACTGGAAGCGGTGTGAGAGACTGCTTTAGACCTTCCCCCTCTGTAATCGTTGACCACACCAACCCAATCAACTATTATTAATTTTGATTGATGATAAGTAATTACTTTGGATTCAAGGCAAGACATAAAACAACGACGGCTTTGTTTGAATTCAGGGGACTGATGGCAACTGAGTCGGGAGGGCTGGAGAGGCAGATGTTTTGCCCCACTTGTGAGAGAAAGGCTGTTCTATTCTTTAGAGATAAAAACAATGAATTTGGCCTCGGAGAAGTGCTACAACAACTATTCCCCGGAGAGAAATGTTCTGGTGAAAATTGGATTTGAATGAAAGACAGGGTAAAGGGGTCAATAGCATTTCAGGAGCAGTGCCACTAAATTTGGTATTGTGAAGCTTTTATCTCGAATTCAATTTAACCCAGAGAGGATCATCTGATCATATTCAAATGAGATTAGTCAACTCTATTAAATGCGCTAAAGTTCAACTTCATGGCGCAATTATCGTTCTAATTGAAAATCAGGACTATATTGTACTGACCATCAAATAGCTTACTGTTGACTGCCCCCCCATACTACCATTTTGAACAAATCAACATTTGCTGGAGTGAAAAAACATTTTCCTATCTTCTGAGTGCGCTTTTCCCCAAGTGTTAATTTGATCGGAGATCATTTTGCCGTTTAAATGCCAATTCCAAGTGATGATGATTAGCCCCTATTGAGTCCCGGGGGCGCGGGCACTCCAACTGGCCGTCTGATTGCATGAAGACATAAACATATCACCTCCGACTCTGATTAGCAATGCAGGACCAGGAAATGCTAATTATTCTTCTAATTGCAAATGACTCCATTCAGCGGCAGCGCTCTTTGATCTATTGAAACCAAACTCTCCCTCTCTCTCGCTCTCCTCGTCGGTCTCATTAAGTGGACTTGCGACCATAAGTAAAGGCTGGAAGACTTATTAGACTCTCGGTGGTAAAGCACATTGCCTTTGGTGGCTTCCACTCGACCGGGTTGCTCTGCTGGATGAGGCCCTGTCTCTGAATTTGAAGAGTGGAAGTCTTTTTTTTATTTTATTTTAAAATAGGACACATTACAATGCTCACAACTCCAAGAGTAGTCTAGAACACATAGTTGTATTATCAGATTATGATGATGATAATAATGATAATTATTATTATTAGTAGTATTTATGATTATTTCAAATTATACTTGTTTTGATATCTAAAGCAGCAATATAGTTTGACCATAGAATCATCAATTTTGGCAGTGAAGGGCATTTACATGGGTTACTGACAGGTCCATTACCCAAGTCAGCGCACTGTCCTGGTGTCACAATCCAAGAACTGGTGCCCGTTTTAGCAGCCTATAATCTACCTCTGCCAAACCATATAATATCTAATTTCTAATATACTAAATGTCCATGAATAGATGCAAACTGAACATAGCTTAGGCTACATCAATAAACACGATTTCAATGTTTAAGATAATGACGGAGGGTCACCAAGAAGGCTAGTAAATGTATAATTTTATATGACATACATTTTATTTAAACTATCAGCATCATATTTAGTTTTCGGATCAGTTATTTTGGCCCCTTAGCATTATGAATCAACGAAGTGCTCACAAAAGTAGGCTACTATTATAGTGTAGTGCCTACAAGTATTATTTTTAAAAAATATATATATAAAAAAAAGTCTATAATAGACCGCGGCGCTTCTTTTAGCCTAACAGCATTTTCAAACCGACTTGGCAATCTTAGTGCGGCAAGAATCTTTAGAAATAACTTCCATAATATAGAATCGTATGTCGTTTTTAAGATTATTAAGGCATAATTGGCACGTCAAAGTCAATCAAAATGGCTATGGTCATTTAGGAATTTAGTAAACCCTAGGCTAAGCTTTTTAAAGCATGTAGCGAGTTAGAATATTGCCTCTACTAATCTTTCCTAATATCAGGTGAGGATAGTGGCAGGTCTGTTGGCATAGCTTGGCTGCATGTCGTACATTGTCATTCATTCATTCATTTGCATGTCACCAGATTCAAACAAATAAAACATATTTATTCATTTTAAGATAAAGTCACATTCAATCACAATAGTGTTATTTTTGTTGCTAAATTGTTAATCTAGAAGGCTATCACATAAAACGAATATTTTTAAATGATCTGTCATGGTGTTGATGATGTTACATGGTGAAAAAAATGCAATGATTTATTGACAATTTGTATGACCATTTAAAGCAATATAATAAAATCCGCATGGTAGGCTACATCAAAAAAGGAATGCATTCAAATAGCATCTTGTTGAATCAGATTATACGGCATAGTTTTATGAAATTACAAAGAGTATGTGATGTTTCTCATAGGACAGTTATAGCCTACTGTAAGGTTTGTGCAGCGTTGCTTACATTGAACTTCTGAATGAACATCATAAGGCATTGATCTCTCTGTATTAGATGGCATTTTGTTTTGCTAATTGTCTTATTCCTAAATCCTATTTCACCAAACTTAATTGACTGTGGAAAAGGTAGGCTACTATTAGCGTTTTTGTAATTGGTCACATAATGACCGTAGCACCCCCTTGTGGTAGGCTATAAGCGTTAGCTCTTCATGGCATGACTTGCCTCTTCAGTGCAAATATTTGATTGAGATTAAGAAGCTTTTTCAAATTAAATAATCAATTCTATATAAATCAATATTTAAATATGTTTGTTTAATTACATCTTAGTTTGTTAAAATAATTAATCCAATATTGTAGACTACCATGCAATTGTCTTTCAGATGTTAATTTGAATACTTCACTAAAATAGTCTGAACAACAGTACTACATTAAAACATGTCACTTTCATTGTATAAAGTGTAACCATTATATACATATTTCATAGTATCGCTGGCAAAATCCATGTATCCGGTATTCTCTGGCAAAATCCATGAGCAGTCACGTCTGTGGCCAAATTAAAAGACCACTCTGCTTTATAGAGTGGACACAACACACTTTTCTTGCAAATAACCTTCAACTCAGTATTGCAAGCATTAGATAATGATGTGCAATTATGTGCAGTTACAGTCTGGCATCAAAAAACTAAAGACAGAAACAGCTTTCATGTGAACCTATACCCAGATTATACAGATGTGGAAAGACACAATGTTCAACCATATATACAGGATATAAGGGCAGCGAGGCGTTACAAACACCTGCCCTCAGTGGACGTAGTCTCTGAAATCCAGCAGAAGGTATTTCTTCAAAAAGTTGGGGAGGTCGAGTTTGGGTACCACCTTTGTCAGGCGTCCCTCAAGATAGTTCCGTAGTTTGAAGCGAGCCAAATGCTGCAGTGACCGAGGTGTTTGGGTCAGAGCGAACACTGACTCATAGAAACCTTGGTGTTGCTATGGGAGATAATAATGACATTAGTGAAGTGTTCTTTGCTATGGGAAACTTATGTATTCGGGTACAGAGCTATGTAATTAGGTAGAGGGCTTTTTCAACACATTTTATGCATTCAATAATAAAGATGCATTGTTTTTCTAGCCAATTGGAATATAATAAAACAAATTATATTATCGTTAATAATTAAAGTATTATCAGCATTCTTCCATGTAACAATATACTGTATATAGTACCTGAAGTCCAAAGACAAATGATCTTGCAGCCTACCTTGAATACTTCGGGTGGCACAGCCTCCACCCAGGCTTCTGTGATTTTGAGGCGGTCATAGGCATTCAAGAGAACCTCAATGACACGAGGAGAAGTGCAACAGTATTTCAAAACCTGAAAGGCATTGACAACATGAAACAGTCAGCAGGCCTTATTAGTCTAGTAAACCTGAATGCACAGTGTTGCTCTGCAACAATAGCCTCAACAGTTTTTTTCAGGATTGCAATGGTTTCTGGTCATAGTGTTATCATTAACCTTTTTAAAACTCTTTTTAACACCCATACCTTGGCTTGACGCCCATGGGAATGCAGATTTTGACCATCTACTTATAGGCATCTATTTAAGCAATACATTGAAATGCCTGAAGTATGCTAAGCACTGCGATGTTAAGCAGTCCATGGCATCAGAAGAGGTTACTACTGGAGTTCAGGAGCCCTGTCTTGTTCATAGGAGATGCGGGGCCAAGGTTTTACGTCCGGGGGAAACACATAGAATAATTAAACACTTGGCATGACGAACAGATTGAGCCCCCCTCTGGGAGATGCACGAAGAATTTCTGCAATTAGTGCTAATTAATCTCCGATTAACATTTGGCTAATTAGGAATCAGGCAATTTGTCTGACTCAAGTGGGACAAGTGAGTATGTACAGTGTAGCACACTGCCAGCAATATGAATGATCAAAATGTGCTCTGAACCATTTTTTAAGTGATGATGATGATGATGTGCATGTGGTGATATTATTGACAAGGGTTGAGTTTAATAACATGCCGCTTGGCCTTTTATAAAACATGTATAAAAGGTATTAGGATACCTAAGGATACCTTAGTTTCTTAAAAGTTTTCCTAATTAGTCCAGACTTCTATGTGTAAAAACACCCTGAAGATTCCCCTAATAGAAACTATCCCACATAAACCTTACAAAGCTTTGAGCATACATGAGATGAGCATAATGGACATGGATCATTATTAGAAAGAACATCAACACCAAAGTGACATGTTGCCAAGGAGTCACACATTTGGAATGTGCATTTGTTTTAGTGCTGACTGACTAGCAACAGGCGAAGACAATCTCAAGTGCCATACTGTATGTACTGAACAAATTTTCCAAAATAATTTGAAGTCATTTTAAGCATTTTGGTGAACAAGCTTTTTTGTCCAACTTCCAACATAGCATGCACAGCTTTGTGATTTGGACTAGTTTTTTTCTAAGCTCTGTAGGGCAGTCATCCTAAAATATTAGTGAAGTTGAACATACAGGAAGGCCTGTAATTTTTTCAGATTTTTCTGAGAGAATGACCTGTGAGCCTCTGGGTGATTTGACATGGAATGACCCTTTGACCTTCACTGACCATCTGATTTTTACTGATCAGTTCTTTGTGCTGGTTCCCTATCTATCATTATGACAATCAGTAGTGCCAAACTGGTGATGGTAATAGTAAAGCATTAGTAAGGAAAGTCTCAATGACACCCTCTCGCCTCAACAACCATCTCACCTGGGGCAGTGCTCCTGGCCAGACTCGTATTGACCCGTAGTTCAGCAGCGCTTGCACCACTCTCTCTGGCTCGTGCTCTGGCTTGTAGGCCACCTCTTTCAGCACGTTGTGCATGGGCGCGTTGCCCCCGTAGCACATGTCATTGACGTGGGCCCCGTTTTTCAGCACGAGGTCCACCACGTCCGGGTTGACGTTCTTGCAGGACATGTGCAGCGGCGTCTGGTGCTGCAGGTCCTCCGTGCCCACGTTGGCCCCGGCCTCCACCAGTTGCTGGCACACCTGGTAGTAGCGGCCCAGAGTAGCCTTCTCCTGTGGCTGAGAACAGGCGGCGTTGAGCGGGCTCTTGCCCTCATCGTTGTGATGCTCCAGGTGGGCCCCGTAGCGCAGGTAGAGGCTGACGTGGTCAGGCAGGCCGTGGCGGCAGGCCACATGGAGAGGACTGTCATCCTCCTCCAGGCTTCGGCCATTCACGGCAGCCCCAAACTGGAGTAGGTGTTTAGCACATCTGCGTTCAGGATGATAAAATATATTTGTATCATATGCATAAGATAAGATATATGCAGATGGAAAATATTCTAGTTATATGCCTTTGTAATTCTGCTAAAATAGAAAGGATCTCAGTAAAAAACACCTTTACCCATCATTCCAATCTGAATGAATGATGTTGTTTCAAATTAGTACATTTAGAGTGTAACTGTAGGTTCATAATACAAGTAACAGTTTTGTCATACAAAGAATACTGTGTTAGCACAAAATGACCATGCCACTAACTTAAAAGCATCACCCACTTGGACAAGATAAGGAGTGTCTGAAAGGAGTTTCTTGGACCAGGAAAGGAGACATGTCCCATTTTTTTGTACTTTTAACATGCACTCACTCAATGGATTCCAGCTCTGTGCAGACGTGTAAGGGCATGAGACCATCCTCATTCACCGCATTGGCGTTAGCACCATATGACAACAGCAGCTTGGCACACTCGCCCTGGCACTCCTCACAGGCCTCGTGCAGAGCAGTGGTGCCGCCTGGTGCCAGGTCAACATTAGCACCTCTCAGGAGCAAGAGCCTCAAGCACTCAGTGAAGCCACGGCCAGCTGTGATGTGCAGGGGTGTGGTGAGCTCCTGCTCGTAGGCGAGAGACCAAAGTCCTGTGAAGAGTTAAAGGGTGGTCGTTTAAACTTTGCATCGCTTTCAGAAAAACAGGTTCTTACTTTGTTTCTATAGAAAACCTTTAATAACCTCTATCTCAAACCCACTGATGGAACCCTTTTATCTCTTACTTTACTGGTCACTTTCACTGCCCAGAATTATGTTTCCCAGAGCATTCTACCTGAATGCCAATCTGAGTCTTGACAGGTAAAAGGTCTATGTGAATCTATGAAAAACATCAACCCAGAAATACGGATTCAGTCTTAAGATATTACTTTAGATGGCCTGTCTAAAGGGAAATCGTAAGAGATGGTTTATTAAACACCTTTCAGGTTTACCGAGACACCCCAGATCTGAATGTTGTTTTCAATGGGTCAGCTGGCACACAGAATTATTCATTTGAGAGATTTTTTTTAAACAGATATCAGGTACAACCTGACAACTATTATATGTAACTATTATAACTAACTAGCAGTTGTGTGTTTTATAAGATTCACTCAATTGTCAATTTTACAAATCATTAAGATTTTGATTAATTTGATGAGTATCAGTTGTTGTATTTCTTAAGAAATCGCCTAAAAACCAACAAAAGTCAGCAACAGCATCTCATTTACTGTCTATAATAACCAAGGGAAAGGAAAAAGCAACAACTAGCAACAGACCAACAGCAGCCTTATTAGAGAATAATTTATATAATTAAGCATTAAAAAACTTCAACGCACATAACATTTAGGCTTCATATACTTATCACACATTAGATAAAATAATTTCATATCATGAGACATACTCAGCACTCGGTAGTTAAATCTGTAGTTTTTCCACTCATCAATGTTGCTAGTGTCGTACACGGCATCAATAAGGTAGGTATACTCGGGGTCATCAATTACACTAATGATGGTAAAGTCGTCCCCCATCAGTAGAGCATTCCAGAACTGCAGGATTTCCCCCGTTGCCTTAGCAGTGGCGATCACATCGTTCCGAAATGCCTTCGGTTTTCGGTACTTAACCTTTGGTTCCATGAGGGCGTGTAATGAGCCCAGCGTCTTTTTCTTTCAATAGGTCAGTGTCAGGTTTCCTGGAAATAGGCCCAACTGTCCTTAATTGCACGTTGTTTGTTAGAGATGTTTTGACTGGGCATTAGCGGTAGTTGTTTCCTCGCGGGTGTTTTGACTCTCTCTGTTTTGACACTATCTGTAACCTGACGGGGCCAGAGAGACTATTTTAAGCGTTGAGGGCTGCAACATGATATTTCCACTGTCCCAGATTCTCCTGACATGAGGGACAGGAGCAGAATACTTTTTTTGCTGCACACTCATGAGCAGCACATTGTCGCAGTTTTCAGTTTTTTAGAATCAAAACAATACTTTTATTGTTCATTTCATCATGTTGATCAACATTACAGGCTACTTTTGGTTTAAAAAATGTAATTTACATTTATATTACATGTGTACAGTTTGTTGCCCTACCAAAAGTGCATCAGACAAAAATAACCTGTGCCCCCCTCAGGCCTGGCATGATCAGTGTGCAGGCAGTACAGGCCTGGCTTGGATACTTAGTTGATCGTGCACACCTAGTGTGGCTGCGTGTGGGGGCGCCTGCAGGAATTAATGCTATGGTACAAACGTGCCTACATGCATATATTCTCTCTCCTGCTCAAACAAAATGTGTGCACGTTCATTTTGATAATGTGTTCACTTACTTAATAGAAAATTGTAAATAGCCTGATGGCATGGAGCTAATGGGATACTGTGCATAGTTGGGCAGGTATGGTAGGCCAATTTGGTGTGAATACACACACACAAGGGACATTTTTTCTATCGTTGAGTACACCTGCAGGCGTGCCTGTGTGGTGGTATATTAGGGATTGTTCTCTCTCTTGATTGGGCCACTTTTAAAGGGACACTTCAGCGATTAGCATTAAGCTTTGTATCAGTAGAAACCCAGTAGTATTTTCGAATGACTGTGCTTCCCTCCCTCATGTCCCCCTGAGACGAGAGATATCTGTATATTTTGTCCAGAAAACATCCTCTGATGACGCAAAAATCGTCATTTTGCATCATCAGAGGATTTTTTGGGCAGAGGCTAGAGACTACATGTCTAGTTCCACATGCTTTCAACCCGCCCATAAGGGGTGGGCTTTCTTTTACTGTCTATGGGAGTGTGACCTCCAGAATTTAGAAATAGTGTCCGCCATCTTTCTTTTAAGCTAGCTAACAGGCTAGGCTCTTGCTCTGGGGAGAAAGCTGATAAGTAAGCACGTTAGCGGATGGTAATTTTCAAACTGATATGGCAACCTCCTTGACACACAGATAACTCTCAGTTGAAACTTGTTTGTGCCGTTTAGTGATGTTTGCTAAAAGATTTAATATTTTTATAGGTACTTTCTGTTCTCAAGCCGGTGCACCTCCATTAGATTACATGCAATCGAAACGAATGTTTTCCCCCTCGGGGGCTTTTCAGCCACGGTAACCACGGCAACTGGGGGCGGTAACCACGATTATGACTAGTTGCCGACTGTATGTATGGAGGCAAATGGAAGTGGCACTGGGACACTCTATGGAAGTGGCGTCACTGGGAAAAAAGGTTGACGACATAATTTTTAATTCCTCCCTCATGGTCCGGATGAATGAAACAGGGAACAAAATAAACATAGGATACACTTTAAGCTAAACATGTTTAACCTATGTAAACGTCCAACAACTTCGTTACACCCTAAATCAGGGGCGATTTTTCTTACGGGCAGTAGGCTAGCCTAGGCTCTGGGCACTGGCAGCACGAGTATAGCACAAGCTTTCATTTGCGCTAATCAGTTTTCTATCGCTCATCAAGTCAATCATATAGCACTGGGTGGGGAGTGGGTAGGCTATCCTATATCCCAGTTAACACACAACTAAACAGCCATGTTGCCTATAAGTTGCCAGCTGGTCACAGCGACCTAACCTTCTGGCAACCTTCCTGCAACGTGGCCACAAGCCTGCTTGCATTAGACATGTGCACCTACATCTTTTATTTCCCATAGACATCTCTTTTGATTGTATTTCATTACTTTTGATGAATATATTATTTGTTAACCTTATTGCTGTTGTCCAACTCCCTCTTTATGTTGTGGCTCCTGAGTCGGCTGTAGCTATGTTGGCTAATAAATAGTGTTGTTAAAAATGTTTAAAGATTGAGATTAATATGCCAATGCACATTCATTCAATAAAAAGGTCTACTATCTTCCACCACAGCCATTCACAGGTGGAATGGGTATGATTCTACAGGAAAGTATCTCCCACCTCCAATCGCCTATCCCCCAAAATGGCTGTTTGGTTGTAGGTAGGGGGTGCCCATAGTCTTAAACCATAACCATGGTGCACATGGCATTACGCTCTAATTGATTGGCAATTTCTCCAACTAAAATAAAATATTCCTTTCTATATAATCACCATATGAACAATTAAGTTAATGGGGTATTATGCAGTAAGAACCCAGGGATCTAATTCGAATGCTGGATAAAGTGCAGTCTAAAATTCTAACTAAAGCTTACTTAATAACTATGCAGAATTAATTTGCAAATTTAATACCATGAGAAATATCCATAGGTCAATCAGTGGCAGGTCAGCAAAAACTGTCTGACACCAAATAATGCTGTTAGTTATGCACATGAACTCTGCTCATAGACTGACTTTACACTTTCCCCAGCATTTCAATTAGGGCCCCGAAGTGTTCACTGGTAATATCGGGACCATGACAAACAAAGGCTGTATTCCGTCTTGTGACTTGCAATTATGTAAGCACATAATATAATCTGAGAACTGCTGCCCTGATTAAAAAAAAACAATGCAACTGATCTCAGCTGGTATTCTGTCTATAATGGAGCGGAAGGGAAATTTCCACAAACTTTTGAACTGTATGTTTGTATTGTTTAATGAGTTTCTTCTTTAAAGCATAACTAAAAATAAACAAATAATGTTACATACATAACTGAACATTTATTGTTGCCATGACAACCAAAGAGTTGTAGGTGAGATGATTTAGCAGTGGCTGTCATGATATTTCATCACAGTTTGCACTGCTACAGCCCAGAGCACCTTGATTTAAGTTATTTATCTGAAGCTAAATTCTAATTGAATTCAAGAATGTTTGCTTTTGTGGAGTGTCATAGCTCTGTTCACTGAGCTATGACACTGTTCACTGTTAAAAGTCTAATATATGATCCTTTTGAGCCACCGTAGTCACACCATTGTAGCTCAAAGTATTCCTTTTAGTGTTTGGATTCATAACTTCATTTAGATGTTGTATCTTTGCTCTGTTCAACTGTGCAAGTGAAGTTCATCGTAGTCCATGAGGTATAACTTGATGAATAGCATAAAGGTTTTGGCTTTTCAATATGCTTCTTTAAAACAAAATGATGTGAAGTCACATCACATCAGTTGGGCCTGATAGTGAGAACATCAATAGCCCTATAGTGCTCTAATAAAGCAGCCATCATTTACGAAACCTTGCAATTCCAAACACAGTACAAGTGCAAGGACTCACCACCCTTGTTCACCCAGATCATGTCTCCTCCTTCAGGCTGAATAACCAGATTGACCGGTGCTCCTTTGGGGAACAGTTGACGCAGAGCCTCCAGGTCCCCCGTATACAGGGCATTCTGGACAACTAGGTCTTTGCATATCAAAGCAGGGCGCTGAGGAGATCCGTGACTCCATGCTATGCTTTTCTCTCTCACTTCCTTTCTCAAAAAGTAGCTGGTAACTGCAGGAGCTGCCAGACGTCTCTGGCTTTGTTCCCTCTCCAACAGCTCCTTGTCCCTCTCCAGTGAGCGCAAAGCGGAAGGGGAAAAGACAAATCGTCCCTGTGACATCCTGTGCCAGTGGTCAGTGGCAGCTCGAACAGAATGTGATGACAGGCCTCTTACTCCAGGAAGATCGACTGAGGAGTTTTGAGGCTTGCTCGCTTGCAATATTAGAAAGACTAGATTGACTGGTGTGTGTGACTTGTTGTTGCTGAATCCCCTGGTGAGTGTGTTTTGACATCCAATATAGAGCAGTCCTTTGCAACATGTGCAATGAAGCTATTTTTAAGTCTCACATGCACATTGCATTCCAGTGCTGCTTTCTCATACTCAACTGAGTGACTCTTATAGTGTCCTGACTGGACATGAGAGCAATATGTTTTGTTCCTTTTCATTTACATGTAACTGGAAAGATACTTCCTGTGTATGTTCTGGAGCCAATTTGTAAAGAGAGTGGCAGCAGTGTACTCCACCATAATTGCACTGAAAAGGACAACAGGGCCAGGGCAAGGCTACATTTTAATAACATGGACGTCTTAGTGGTTCTGGAGCAGCAGCTGCTAATTGGCTAGTTAGTTATGTCCTGCTATACGATAAACAGTAGTTTTTACCCTACAGATGGCCGGAGTTCAATCAGGTTCCTGCACCACAGGCCTCAAGCTGATTGACTGGCTAATTAAGGGTATATAATGAACAGGAAATTGAATCATGCAATTAATAATAAACTCTCAAGTGTTCACAAGTTCTTTAGACATTTTAGGACATAAAAATCTGCTATAATTCTCCAGTGTATGTACTAGTGGTTCAGTACTTAACTGCATGCTGCATGGCCAGATACTAAAAGCATGACCTTGTGATGGGCCGGACTATGTGAGGTCATGTGAGATCTGTTAATTAGGTATTTCTCACATGCATCATTTACCAGTATTTTGCTATAATCACAATGAATCAACTCTGCTGCATCCCCATCCCTAGCTTCTATAAAGTGTCATAGAGGTTGTTTAAAATACCTGTTTGTAAACACCTGCATGGAGACGTGGACTACTTGGATTCTTACAGGGTTTTGAGATACTATTTTCTTTCAAGAGATAACAGAAAACAGCAGGCAAAATACAATTAAAAGAAATCAAGGAGAAGAGGGGCATGTCTGAACTGCCACCTCTTCCCATCACACTATGTGGTCACATACATGATTCTCCTCCATGCCAGCCATCCACTGGCCCATCCCTGTGAACATTAGTGGGCTGCAGTCACACTGCTCCCACATTAAAGACCATTAGGCTGAATGGGGAGCCACCGCTGTGTGCCTGAGACCACGGGCACCTGAGGAGACAGAACTCAATTAGATCAGCCTGGCCTTCTCTCTGGGCATCTGACAGACACTTCCATTGAAAGATGGACACAAGGTGACTGGGGTTGAGGAAGGGTAAATGGACAAAACATGAACAAATATGACGATCATTACATTAAAAAAAAGATGTGTCAGAGAGCCTGCTGTGGTAGATGTTTGTCATGTTGCCATGTTGTCAACAATCTTCACAAATTCATAAACACTTTATAAAATGCACAGGCTCTCTTGTGCATGTGGTCTGTTCTACCTCCTGGAGCAAACATTGTGTTCCATTATGTAAAGGATAATATATAGTCCGCTGGTCAGTATTCCTTCACAATATTCTGTGTATCTGGGTCCTGTTTGTCCTATTGAGATATATTTTCTGAATATTGAACAGTGGTACGGTGTACATATTAGGACATCCTTAGATGTCAGAGTCAGGTGTCAGACATCAGATGAAAAGCCATCAGGTCTTGGGAAAACCATAAAAGTCATATTTATGGAATTACACCGTCAGATAAAAATGTGTCAGGAAAATCTATGTCAGATAAAACTGCATCAGGAAAAACAGACTCATCCGAAAAGCTGTCAGAGTCATGTATCAGACATCAGATGGAAAGGCATCAGGTCTCAGAAAAACCTCTGTCAGAAAATGAGGTGTCAGGAGAAATGGCCTCAGACAAAAAGCTGTCAGATAGTCTAGAGAAGAAAGATGGTAGCTATACTGAATAAGATGAAGTAACTTTTTAATGCAGAGCTGTTCCAAACTAGTGATTATAGCAAATGTAGGCTAACAGAAATGTACTTATACGGTTATCTGTAAAAACAATAAAAGTAATTGTCACACAATATCCACAAATACCAACAAGTGGCAGCAAATTCTTCGGTCCTTCCTCTTTGTTGTTGTGGCTGTTTATGATCCCAACATCAGCAACACAATCAGACAAACCACAAGCCCTTGATGTGGGCACCCACAAATACCAACAATTACCAATACATCATATCTATAATGTAGCCTATGGACATAATTCCTTTGTACTTCAGCAAATCACTGATGTCTATACAACAGGGAACAGTATTTGCTTTAGTGGACGGAATTCCTTCTAAAACTTGATGACTCACTAAATCAGACCAAAGACCATTTGTGAGAGATACTAAAAAACCAACTCTTCACTTAGGAGTGCTGGTCGTCAAGCAGTGCTACTTCACTTTTTCTGCCAAACAGGTGCACTTCGGCTCAAGGAAAAAGTCACTTTTTAGATATGGCTAAACTCAACTTCAATAGTGACTGTGGTTAAAGTCTTGCCAAAGATCCCAAAGGCACACTGCTTGATATAATTAAAAAGCCTTTAATATGATGGGCTGACGCGTTGCGACTACTGTCTTCTTCAGAGCCTTCAAAGACCATTTGTGCACATCCTACTTTCCATCATACAGAAGCAGAACTGTTATGTGGATAATTACTTATCAACAGAATTACTTTTATTTTTAAAAAAGAGTTTGTTTTGTACATAAAAAGAGGAGCGTATTCAGTCTTTTGTCCATGAAGGGAAGAGTGCAATGGTGAATTTAGTGCATGTGCAGTAAGAAAAAAATCCATTTTGATTTCTTTCAAAAGAGCATTCTCTCTTCAGTACTTCATATGCAAAATGCTAATGTGTCTCTGTTGTTCATAGGAGAAAAAAAAACATTACAGTGTTTGGAATAAATGAACTGCTGTTGTAGCACAACGAATGCATTCTGTCCACAAAATAAAGTGTGTTATATTTGGCATACCAGTCAGTACTGGAAAATACTGCTCCATACAGGACCATACTAGTCAGTCTCAGAAATTAAAGAAGCCCTATGCAAGTCTGGTTATTCCTTCGCTGTTTCTGGGTTTTCGCCTGATTTGGGCTCGCATTTTTCACGACATAGCTCCCCCTGCAGCTTTGGTAGCAAGTGACTGCTACGCTAAACCACCACTAGCTAGCGAGCTAGCCATCAAGAAACCAAGCTAAACACATACAGGGCTCACAATAAAACGGTCGAGCAAACACATTGTTCAAGAGACTATCAAACCACATTACAAAAACGAAGTTCACCCAAGGGTAGGCTACTTACAATTTTAGCAGCAACAAAGCCAAGTCGGAGTCCGTTTTGCAGTCTTCTTAGAAACTACAATCTGACTACATTTTCGAGGCCTTCCGCCGAGTCACATCCGGATTTCTTCGGTCCGGGACCAGAAAGTAGCATATTCGTTTTTTCCGCGGAGAAGCACTAGGGGGAGACGAAGCACCCACCAAACGACCCAAAAAGTGTTGTAGAACCATCAGAACGACTCTCAACCTGCATAATTAAGGTCATTTTTGCTAAAATTGTTGCATAGGGCTTCTTTAAATAGATCTCAACAGGATTAACGGGATCCCTTCTCAAAGCAGAAGTCCTCCTGGCACTGTCAAATTGTCAAATTGTGTTCATTTCCTACTTTGTTCCTTTTTTGTGTGTTTGTAATTGAGTGTGTGCAGAGTGTGTGGTTGTTTTTGTGTATATGTTTTTTGTGTGTGTTTTTTTGTGTGTGAGTGTGTGTGTGTGTGTGTGCGTGTGTTTGTAGGTGTGTTTGTATGTGTGGGTGCATGTGTGTGTGTGTGTGTATGTGTGTTTATGTGTTTGTGTGCATGTTTGTGCGTGTCATGTGTGTGCATGTATGTGTGTGTGCATGTGTAGTGTGTGTGTCTGTTTTTGTGTGTGTGTGTCTTTATGTATGTGTACATAAATAAAGCAAATCAGGGAACCACCTACTCTTTGCGATAAGTGCCATGGGATCTTTAACAACCATGGTGAGTCAGGACCTCGATTTAACATTCATGCAAAGGAAAACATCTCCTGTAGTACAGTGTCCCTGTCACTGCAATAGGACATTGGGATTGATATTTGTTTGGTGGCTTTTGGCCACAGGGAAGAGTGCCACCTACTGGTCAGCCACCAACACCGCTTCCAGCAGGATCTTACTCTTCCAAGGAGGTTTCTTATCCAAGTACTAACTAAGCCTGCTTAGCTTCAGTAATTCAGCAAAGTTAGGGGATCTGCTGGTCTGGCTGCTGGCTAAAAACAAAAGGTGAAAGGCATACAGGATTCTAACTGTCTCACTGAATTGCATTATGCACACTCAATTCTCACTGGTATCTGCTAGACAACAAGTACCAAAACATGATTAGTTCATAGATTTCACATGTAAAAACACAACCCCACCCCCATCTTGCCTGTTCATAATTCTTGAATTGTGTGCCTGTGTGCGTGTACGTGTTTATGTGTGTGTGTGTGTGTGTGCATGTGCTTGTGGGTGTGCCTGTGTGTGTGCCTGTGTGTGTGCATGTGCATGCATGCGTACATATGTCTTCTGTGTGTGTATGTGTCATACGTATGATTACTGTGAATGTATGATGTGTGTGTGTGTGAATATCTATTTATGCACATGTGTGCATATGGAATGGGTTAACATGACCCCTGGAGGCAAACATACGCAAAGAAATTGGTCATCCTAGGCCCTACGGTTCTCAAGATATTCACAGAAAACTCTGTTGGTGTACGGACACTAAATGTACACATAAATAAATGTATTGTATGACCCCCCATGAACGAAAGTCCAGGAAACTTGGCATGCATTCGGAGGGTGTCATAATGATCCTACGCTTTCAATTTCGTGCAGTTTTGACCATGTCAGCCAGAGATATTGTGATTACAACACCTAATTTTTTGCTTTTTAATTTTTAACTAGGTGGTGCTATACATGAAATAAGTGGTAATGGGATGGGTTGACATGGCCCATTAAGACCAACATACCAAAAAAAGGTGGTCCTCCTAGGCCCTACGGTTCTCGAGATATTCACAGAAAACTGTGTCCGGCCACCTACAGGCCAGTTGGTGTATAGTAACATAAATTAATTTATTGTATGGCCACCCATGAACAGAATTCCACTAAACTTGGCGTGCCCTCAGAGGGTGTCATAATGATCCTACACTTCCAATTTCGTGCAGTTTTGACCATGTTAGGTCACAGATACCTGCGATTACAACACCTCATTTTTACTTTTTTGTTTTTTAATAGGTGGCGCTATACATGAAATGAGTGGTTATGGAATGGGTTGACATGGCCCCTTAAGATCAACATACAAAAAAAAGGTGGTCTTCCTAAACCCTACGGTTCTCAAGATATTCACAGAAAACTGTGTCTGCCCTACCCTCCTTTTGGGGGGTTCAGTCCAGCGGGGGGGCTACAGATCAAAACGAAAAATGATGGTTCCATGCTATCCATGTGGGGCTACATGCCCACCAAGTTTCGTGTACCCCGGTCTTTCAGTGTCCCGGGATTCCTTGACGGAAATTTGGCCATGTGAAAAAGAAAAAAAAAAAGAAGAAAAAAAGACTGTGCGGCGGTCAAAATAACATGAGCACCTTTGGAAATAAATTACTCTACTGACATGTATTCTATACACTTTTTAGATAGATAGATAGATACTTTATTGATCCCCAAGGAGAAATTCAACAAAGAGACATAAAATGTATGTAATGCTGACCACCAATGCTAACCAATATGCACTATACATGAAAAAAACATCCCACCCTTCAACCTTTTACAGCTTTCAGGCAGTCTTAAGTGGCAAACAAAACTCACTCATCAACTCTAAACAGACTGTGGTGATGCATGCATCTTGCTGTAAGTCATGGCATGCACAGTTGCTCTAAGAGAAATTAATCAGGCGCCTTTAAACATTGGCAGCAACATTACGCCAAAAGTGAAGCATCAAGGCCAGATGCTG
Organism: Alosa pseudoharengus; assembly: GCF_046254945.1. Taxonomy (NCBI): domain Eukaryota; kingdom Metazoa; phylum Chordata; class Actinopteri; order Clupeiformes; family Clupeidae; genus Alosa; species Alosa pseudoharengus. Next base: position 47,681,833 of record NW_027468663.1, on the reverse strand, counting down.
ACGACTGCTGATTGTTGTTTTTTCTTCATACACTCAAGTACTCAGAGTAAGCTTGTCGTGTTTGGTGTTCTGACAACAAATCACATACCCACTCAGAGTGTGTACTGCAGAGATGGGGAACTAAAATTCACTCAACACAAAACTAAACATGATTTTTTTTCACTTTTTGAACGTATTTTGCTATCTGTTTCATATGCTATGTTAGGGACTGTAACTTCATGCTGTCTAAAAGCACATTTATGAAGCTTGAGGAAAAACTGCAAAAATAACTGAATGAATGAAAGAAATATGTTTTCCCCTCTCTTCATTTCCTCTCGATTTGCCCCTCTGCATGGTTCCACTTGGGGTAGATGTCAAGATAACACTCACAAAGCCCTTTCTGTCATGGTGGTGTCAACCATACGTTACAGACAGCGCTGATATGGAAATCTACACCATTTATTTCATTTTACAGTGTGATAATAGATGCCACATTAACTGAAGGCATCTAAGAGTTTCGACTTCGCAAACACACATTACTGGAGAGAGAAAGGGAATATTGTTTTTGCTGCTGGAGTACATCCTTTTTAAATGATATCCATAATGAGTTTATAATATGCATCTGGGCTACCTCCTCTCTACTTTGATGTCTTCCAAATGGCCCTGGTGTCATCAGCAAAACATGTAGGCACTTTCCTGCCTCATTGCCTCCCAAATGTATTTTAAATATCATTCCTGGTAACGCAATTATTTAAAACGCTGAACTAAACACTTACTAATGGGGGAAAAAAGACACTGACTTCGATAAATTCATTTCTCAAATGGTGGGCATTGGATTTTTTTTCTTCTTCTTTTTACAGAAAAACAGGGTGGGGAAATTTGTCTATAACGTAAAAAAAAGAAAGGAAAAAAAAAAAGGGGAAAAAAAGCACAGCACAGTAGTAAATCAGCAGCCCCTCGTACCCTCCCATTTCCCCAGAAGAGCTCTCCATTTCCGCCACTGTGCTCTGTCCATACAGGGCACCAACAGCAGAGCACAAAGGGACGGGGCCACCACCGGCACCCTCATGACGGCCTGTGATGACTGGACATTTAAAAAAAAAAAAAAAAAAACATGCTAATGACCATCGGCCACAGTATGAGGATGCCACTAATAGCGATTAGGCAATTAGTTCCTGCTGATTATGCTGCTCTAAACACACTCCTGACTCTTGTGCCATGCCGTAAAAAATGACAGAAAAATAACTTTGAGCACAACCTCCTGTCTCGAGACTCGTAGTGTATAACTCGACAGTAATAAAATGAAGATGATAATTAAGAGAGCGAAAGCTGTTAACATTTGCACTAATCGATGGATAATTGACTAATTATACAGAGCATTTTCAGCAGAAGAACCCACACACGTGCTTAGTGTGATGGCAAGCACATCATGAAAAGAGAGAATAATCGGTTTGGAGAGCAAATGGATTTGATCTTGTTAAAAGTGACCTATGGGGCACTTAAAAATGTTCTTCTCTTTACACCATGTGGTTTACACCAGTTGTAAAACAGTCATACAGTACAGCAGTCATTTTTAAAATACAATAATACATTAATTTTGCATAATAAATAAAATAACATCATTTCTCATAATTCAGAGAGCAACATTATTTCAGTGTTCTTTCCGGAGTACAAAAGTGGTAAACTTGTTATTTGTGACACTGTTCTTCGGAATTTCTGTTATTCATTTTGCATATTGACCCATCATACAATTTGGCCCACAAAGGCCCTTTACTTGCGCTTCTGGTGAAGCATTTCAAAAATGCTTCTCAGAACAATATTCCTAAAAACTATGTTGGTTGATGAAGACAGTGCCGCATTTCTTAGTAGGCCAGATTGCTTATTCTATATTCTTAAAGCTCCTAACCCCACTACCTGTAATGCATGATATCTGCCACCATGACTTCAAATTGTCTTTTTGCCATACAGCGAAAAGCCCCCCTCTTCATTATTACAATTGAGAGGTCCATATTTCAACCTAATAGCTCTTGATAACTTTAACAATCGATCACAACCTCATTTCATTGCGCGCACAGTTAATACGTGCTTCCCTGCCAAGTGGAACATTTTCTAATGATGCACTCGTGCACCAAAACAATGCCGACCCGGCCTGTGCATCAGTCACTAATGCCTCCATCCATAATGTGTTTGTAACAGTCTCTCCCAAAAGAAGACGACCAAATGACTACCTCAACTGGGGACAGGGGAGGGGGAGGGGAGGGCAAGGAAACAGATCTAGACGGAAGCATGAGATCAGTTGGAAAATGGTCATGATTATGATAATGCTTAAACCGCTTGCCATTAGTGACACTGCCACACACACGCCTTGTGATACGGCCACAGATGAAGTACCATTAGAACATATCAGGCCATCAAGAAGGAGCGTGATAGACTCAGGGGGCAACAGGACATAAAACAGCACATTAATGGGGAGTCCCTTCCTTTCCAGGCTACTGAGGGGCATAATGTGTAGGACAACAACTGTCTACTGAAAAAAGAGAAGCTAAACAGTAATTGATACTATCACTAAACGTGTATTTCAATTTCATTACTGCTTTTATTTAATAATCCAGAGAGATCAGGAGACATAGTGATGGTGGACTACAATTTCTAACTCTAAAACCGTTTACATTGATCTGAAATCTAATCTCCCTTACCCTACATTTCTACCCATCTTAAGTAAAACACTCATAAGTGCCCGTAAGGTGGCCCAATGACATCAGGATCTCACAAAGGAAACTTTCACACACACATCTACACAGTCAAGTTTCATTTAAATTCCACTGACGCTAACCAAATGATAACTACTTTTTCTTCTTAAAACAATACAATAATCAAGCCCAACAATAACCATATAAAAGGGAGTTAATCCAACAAATTAAACACATGTTTGAATTGTCCACAGTAAACAAAGTGAAAGATTGGTGACAGCTATAATTTCCCCCTATTGACATGACTTCATTAAACATTTGAATGTTAGAAAATAATAAATAATAAAAGCAATTCTTCTACATAATTACAATAATACTAATTATCATAATTGCTATCATAATTATATGCATATTCCATATTCTACATGTACACACATCAAAACATCTTCTCTTCCTGTTTAGATGAGAGATTATAGTTTTAGATAAGGTTGATTATATGGTCTCATTAACGTCTTTTATGATACGAGGTAGGAGGTGTAATTTTAAGCAATTTGTAAATGTATTCTTGCATTTCAAATGAGCTCAAATGTCTAATTCTAATGTCTAAGTTGTGCTGTCTTTACTGAACGTGTTGATAGTTGATACAAAGAAAGATGCATATCTAATAACATAAGATCATCAATATCATGCAATCCCACAAAACCACACTGATACTGACCATTAATAATAATTGTAAAAAATTCAAAGCAGTGTAATTGTCTACTCTTTTCATAAAAAAGTACAATGCACACTGCAGACTTGACTAATGAATGAGTTACCTAAGACAAAATACTGAAAATTATGATAATATTGCAATTTAAATAATGTTCCATAACGTATAGAGTCTAGACTCTGTATATGCCCTAGGAGCTCTGGTCACTGTGTACATCTTCTGGCTAAGGTAATAAAGTTTGCACTCAGGAGTGGACTTCAACGTCAGGGGTATGCCTACCTGAAAAGCTGAGGATTCTGGATCACTGGCTTTGATATGCCGCCTGATAAAAGCCTGGAAACAGAAATACAAAATCAGGCCAGAGAGACAGGATATTAATAATGACATCAAAGGAAGGAATATTGTGACCCCTGACAACCACAGACCATAATAGATAATTTCAGATGGCAGAGGCAGCTATTTTGAAAGCGACATAGAGAGCAGATATGGCCACTTTCATGCTAGTCCCGCAGTGTCTCTTTTTCTATAGTCACTTAAATCTTTAGCCATGATCATTTCTTTTCGTTTTTTACTTATGTGTGAACAGTGCAGTCTCTGGAATTAAAGCAATGCAAACACTATACTGCCATCTAGTGGAGTATGCCCTCTACTGAGGATGAGCACTGAGGAACTCTATGATGATAAGTTTTTCTTCTCTGGGTATATATAATTACAATACAATAGCTAAAGTACATTTGCTCTCTTCTTATAGCTAAGAAAGGCTGTCCTTTTTCTTTTGCTTAGATGACCAGATGTTTAAATGTTTAACCTATTTTGTAGTTTGATCAACAATAATGTGTACATTTCAGCTATATTTTAACCAAACATCAGAATGTACATCTTTCAAATATTATGTGGAACAACATTTTTTCCCCCCTATAATTCAAATACTTCCCCTACCAAAAAAGCCCTGTAGTAATTCTGTAGTAATTCTGTAATACCTCTTTAATATCCTTTCCCCTCTATAGTGTTCCTACGCTACAGTCTATAGTACTTTGTAACACTTTGTACATTAAGCCTGATCAATTTGTAAAATCTCTCTTAAGAATGTCTTACAATTTTCTGAACATTTCATCGTAACATCGTAAGAATGTTGTGTGCTCCAGAGTAGTCGTAGACAGCTAAGAGCTTTTTGACAGGAATTTAGAAGAACAAGAATATGTATATGTTACATTCCCATTCTTTATCATATTTAATTGCAGAGAATCAGCTTTTAGCTTTTTGTAAACTCATAAAAAGTATGATTATGTATCCTTCATTAAATTAAAAAAAGGTCAGAGCAGAGTAACAAACATAGGGTCTACAAGAAATGTGTGCCGTGAAAATCAGTCATTGGCCTATTTTATTCACTCATTAACTCAGTATCTTAACTCAACCTCTTCCTCATCTTGAAATTTCATCTTCAAGGACACCCCAAAAAAACTCTCATGCCACACACTGTAAGACACTTGCAGGTCACAAGCAGGATTGAATGTCTTGAGTAGCCTAAAACATTTACATATCATGCAACAAAAAAATGATGAATACAATGAATGAAATCAAATATCTTAAATAAGATATAGATGTCATAGATTTTTTGTTTTTACGTCAATTAACATGTGAGTCTGCTGGGACATCACCCAATGTCACCAAATTAGGGGATACAGTGTGTTAGAGTCCAAAATATGAGGAATTAGAGAAACTGACCAGAGCCCCATTTCCTGATAGAGAACCAAGATTTATAGCTATTGGAAAATGGGTTCCTGAACCTGAAAAGAGGGAATATGGAAAGAGAGGTCAACCCAATGACTTAGTCAAAAGTGAAACCACAAGAAGGAACTGACATGCTTGTAGACTGAACGTGCTTGCACTGGTCTTAAGTCGATGTGCTGTCTATTAGCCTAGTTTAATGAAAAAAGCTCAGCACTGAAGCTATCCTTTGGTCTTTTGTGGTGTAAAGAAGTAAAGAAGTAAGAAGAAGAAGTAAAGAAATTGGGTAACACTTTATTTTAATGTGTCGCTGTTACAGTGTACCTACCTAATTAGGTACAGTGGTACAACCTGTGTAACAACATGTACTATCAGGTACTATCATTGTACTTGCATTATGTATTTGTGGGTACCTACATATAGTTGTTACATTGTAATACTGAGTGCTTTTACAAAACTTTGCCAATTTGTCTAAATTTTCATCAGAGGCAAAGAGCTGACCTGGGACCTGCTGGATGGGGTAAATCTGGTCATGATAGATTTGATATACAAACCATTCTTAGCTCCAACCTGTGCTGCTACAACCTTGTTACTCTTTGATACAGTGGAATAAACCTATTCAGTGTACCAGTTAATTACTTACATGTACATATGACATGTATGTTGTGTTGTGTCTTCGATGTCTTGGAACAGGTCTACTAATTCACTACATAGTACATATATCAACTGTGTTGGTACACACTTATTGCTCTTTGATACAGTGGCACAAAGCCATTAAAATGAAGTGTACCAGTTAAGTACTTACAATTACATATTACATGTATGTTGTGTCATTGGTATCTTGGAACTTGTCTGCCATTACCCTACATACTGTAGTACATGTATCAACTGTGTTGGTACACATTTATTACTCTTTTGATACAGTGGAATAAACCCATTAAAATAAAGTGTACCAGTTAAGTACTTACATGGACATATTATATACATCCTGTCAATGATGTCATGCATCCTGTAATTGATGTGTTGAAACATATCTGCTGTTACACCACTGAATTAGTAGACTTGTTCCAAGACATCGAAGACATAACATACATGTCATATGTACATGTAAGTAATTAACTGGTACACTTAATAGGTTTATTCCACTGTATCAAAGAGTAACAAGGTTGTAGCAGCACAACTGTTACATGTACACTGAAGATAATGAGGCCTTGACTGGAGCTAAGAATGATTTGTATATCAAATCTATCATGACCAGATTTACCCCATCCAGCAGGTCTCAGGTCAGCTCTTTGCCTCTGATGGAAATTTAGACAAATTGGCAAAGTTTTGTAGAAGCACTCAGTATTACAATGTAACAACTATATGTAGGTACCCACAAATACATAATGCAAGTACAATGATAGTACCTGATAGTACATGTTGTTACACAGGTTGTACCACTGTACCTAATTAGGTAGGTACACTGTAATAGCGACACATTAAAATAAAGTGTTACCAGAAATTGTATTATATTGGTTTCCCAATACAATATGGAGAAGGGAAACAGGAAACGTTCCATTGGAGAACGTTTCCGGATCGTATCATTGGACCAGCCTAAGCATTCACATTGATCAGGGATCCTAACATTATTTCCATAACTTCACCACTACCCTTTGCAAAATGTTGATACTGCATAAAATCATGGACCTAGTCATTCAAGTCTGCATTTACAAACATTTGTGAGAGAATTGGACGTTCTGAAGAGCTCAGTGAATTCAAGCATGGTACTGTCCTAGGGTGCACAAAGCAAGGTGACAAGGTTGGGTGAATTTTGTGTGGAGAAACTTGATCGGCCTGCAGAGAGCCCTGACCTGAACCCTGGAAACACTTGAGAACAACTAAAGAAAATTGTGATCCAGACCCTCTCTTCTAACATCAGGGCTGGAGCAGCCTAGTACAGTGGTTCATAAACTTTTTGTCTGGCGACCCCCCAAAACACATTGGCCAAGTTTTGCAATCTCCTTCTCTCCAACCGCGAAATTTGGTTTCACTTTGAAAAATGTTGCGAGATTGGCATTGGAGGCAGAGGCAGAATATGTCTTCTCTCATAGGCTATGTCAACACCAAAGGCATTAATGTCAATTTATTATTTTCCAAAGGATAACTACCACTCATCCAATGTATAAACTGATGCTCCGGTGGCAAAAAAAGGCTGCATAGTGTTCTGTCACTGGTAAGCTTACGCACAGCATCTTCAAGCTCATCATTACAAGAGGTGCAGGTAGAGATTTGAGTTTGCGTAAGCAGAGCATCAACTTTCGGAAGAGTATTATGGAAATGTGTGAATTGTAAGCCTACATCTAGGGCTACTGAATATCTGTTTTTAAATATGTTGGTAAAACCAAATCATTATGCGTCCCCAGTCCCACCCATATTTTTGACCCCACGGTTCCTACATATTTTCTATTTCAAAACTCTATACTTTTTCCATACTTTTTCCAAATTTCCAAACTTTTTTCCTGACCATATTCTCGACTTTGCAGCCACTTCTGGTTTGGGATAACTTGGAAAAAACAAACTTATGGACAACTGAAGTGAATTAAAAAATGACACTTAATATTCGTCCAGTGGAGGGATCCCACCTAATGGACACTGGATCACTTTATACCAATGTGCCTTTTGAGGAGGAATACGGGCCACACAAATATTTTTGGTAACACTTTATTTTAAGGTTCACATGTTAGCCACCAATACATACCTAATTAATACCTGTAGTAGTGACTTGTAAGGCATGTGTTAGGCCAGGGGTTCCCAAAGTGGGGGTCGCGACCCCCCGGGGGGTCGCGGGACGGCGAGGGGTGGGTCGCGAAATGATTTCCATAAATCAAATAAATTTGGAAAAAATAAAATTCTGAAAAATTATGACTGGATAAGATCACCATTCACTGTAACCACCGCAAGTCATCTGTCAGCCGGCATGGAGGACGCACTGGTTGAGCTGTCATGTGACCGCACTTTAAAGAGTTCTGGATTTCAGTCGAGAGGGAATATCCACAGCTATCCAAGGCCGCGATGGACGTACTGACGCCGTTCTTTGCATTGACATATATTAAAAACAAATACAGATCGCGTCTAAATGTGGAGGATGATCTCCGTGTGGCCGTCTCCACAATTAAACCAAGATTGGACTTGCTGTGTTCCGCGCATAGCGCGCATCCATCTCATTAGATGAGATTAACGCTGAAATGTAGTTGCCAAAATGTAAATTTGCGCAGCAACAATGTACATATGTTTACAACAGTTTGTGGATATTACCCTGACTGAGATATTCTTCTGTTAAAGCAACACCAAAGAATTGTTTGTACATTAAAATATTGTTTCCAAAATCATCAACTCGTAACAGGGTGAACGGCACTTCTGCATTCTCTTCGCGACCCTCTATCGGCTATAACCGCACTGCAAGTTTGCCAGATCGGGTAGCGGATCTGTAGTTCGATGGAATGAGACATAAGAAACTACACATTTGACTTGCTTCTGATGTCGCAATACATTATACTTTCATAAAATCATGCAACGTACTCTACCTTGTCTGTAGACATCGTTATTTCCAAAGCCAGTGCTGGATAAACAAGCGTGCGTACGACAGGAAAAGTGCTTTGGTGTTGCTTTAAAATGGAAATTAAAGTAATGTTTCAAAGTTAAGTTTGCACATGACAGCAATAATGTGCACTCATGGATATTATTTTTTGACTAAGGTATTCTGCTTTTATCATATAGTAAAGTTCTATATGTAAAATCATAACAGGCTGCTCTGTTCTTTTGTGTTGTCGTTAAGCCCGTGTTTGGATAAGCCTAGTGCGTATGGCCGGTGCGCACATTTTATTTTATTTTTTGAGTCACATTCAGGGATAGTGGGGGTCGCCAGTCTCTGGCACGGTTATTTTGGGGGTCGCGGGTTGAAAAGTTTGGGAACCCCTGTGTTAGGCAACATTAACCATTAACCAGAGGTATTACTGATGATAATGTGCTTGCTACCAAGGAACCAGTTTCCACTTTAGAATGGGAGCCAATCTCCCAGTTATTAAGTGCTATTTCACACAGCAACCTGGGCAGTGAAATGCAGCAATGAGGTTGAGCCATACACTTGCTTATTCTACAACTGTTCTCCTACCATTTGGGATTTATTCAGACAGTATACAAGTAGGTTATGCATATTCTATTTTGGTACTTACTACTAATTAGTATGTAGAGATCAAGGCTTACAAGGTCATTATTAAGATTATATCAATAATAAAGGCCTAATTCATCATGAACAAGAAATTTGTGAATACACACCTAACAAATGGTTAATGTTGCCTAACACATGCCTTACAAGTCACTAATACAGGTATTAATTAGGTATGTATTGGTGGCTAACATGTGAACCTTAAAATAAAGTGTTACCATATTTTTAAATAGACGATCGGAGGCTTATCCAAGCACCCAATGTATATTGGATCTTACTTATCTTAGGTGCTCACTTCCAATGCCTTCTTATATGACAATGACTTTTTCTCCAAATTTCAGGTGTCGACATGGGTTCCAAAATGTCACCTAGCTTTGCCTCCTTATATGTCGGACTGTTTGAACAAGAACACACATCTATGACCATCAGGCCAACCCCTTCATCTTTTACATCTCTAACTGGAGGAGGTACCTTGACAATTTGTTTTTTATCTGGACAGGACCTGACAAACGTCTGGAGGATTTCCATACTTATGTAAACTCTAAGAATGAACACCTTAAATTTACTATGTCATCTGATAAAGAAAAAATGAATATTCTGTATATCCTGATAATTAAGGAGAACAAAATGTTGAAAACAGATCTATATCTAAAACCCACTGACAGGAACTCTTTACTACATGGTGAGTCATACCATCCAATCCACCTGAAAAGAAATCTACCTATCTCTCAATTTAATAGGTTAAGGCGAATATGTAGCTCCAATGATGATAAAGTTTGGACATGGAAAACCACTTCAAAGAAAGGGGATATAAGGAATCTTGGATTATTTGTGCATCAGCACGTTTTACAACTATGTCACAGATAGACTGCCTCAAGAAGAAGAAAAATACCAAAAGTAATGATAAGAGAATAGTTTGTGCCAGTACTCACCAGTAGCTAAAGCTATAGAGGGTGCTATTAAACAACATTGGCACATTCTAAACACGGACCCAAGACTACAAACCTGCTTTCAAAATCCCCCTCGAGTGGTGTTCAAAAAACCACCTTATCTACGCAGTAGACTAGTAAGAGCAGACCTATACTTCTTTAGTGGCCCCTCATTTCCGCCGCGTTCTGGATCATCTGAAGGGGTTTCACTGCGCTGGCTGGGAGACCTGTCAGGAGGGCATTGCAGTAGTCGAGTCGTGAGATGAGATGAGATGGGTAGCATTTTGAGTCAAGTAAGTCCTGATTTTCCGTATGTTGTAGAGTGCGAAACGGCATAAGTATAAGTATAAGTATATGTATAAGTATATATACTTTTTTGATCCCGTAAGGGAAATTTGGTCTCTGCATTTAACCCAATCGGTGAATTAGTGAAACACAAACAGCACACAGTGAACACACAGTGAGGTGAAGCACACACTAATCCCGGCGCAGTGAGCTGCCTGCTTCAATGGCGGCGCTCGGGGAGCAGTGAGGGGTTAGGTGCCTTGCTCAAGGGCACTTCAGCCGTGGCCCACTGGTCGGGGCTCGAACCGGCAACCCTCCGGTTACAAGTCCAGAGTGCTAACCAGTGGGCCACGGCTGCCCAAAGTAATGGGTGACGGGGCGGACACGGCACCTTGCCGGATTCGAACCGGCGATGCTACTGTCACACTCCTTCAAGTAGCCACGTCTACTCAACAGAGCTACGGAAGCGCTTTTTTTAAAAAAAAATTTATTTATTTATTTATTTTATTTTTTTAAGCATGACCGGGCGACTGAGGCAACATGATCTGAGAAGTTTAGTTGGTTTTCGAGAACAACTCTTAGATTTCTTGCAGTCCTGGTAGGTGAAACAGACAGGGAGTCAAATTTGATGTTGATGTCGTGGTGTATGGTAGGTTTAGCTGGGAGGACCAGCAGTTTAGAGTCTTTTAGAGGTTCAGCTGGAGGTGGTGTGCCTTCATCCATGTAGCTATGTCAGGTGTGCCTTCATCCATGTAGCTATGTCAGAGAGGCAATCCGAGATCCGTGCTGAAACCAAGGGGTCATCAGGTGGAAAGGACAGATAGAGCTGTGTGTCGTCTGCATAGCAGTGGTATGAGAAGCCATGCAAACGGATAATCTGTGCCAAGGAGGTGGTGTAGATAGCAATGAGAAGGGGGCCCAGCACTGAGCCCTGGGGGACCCCTGTGGTGAGATGGTGAGGTGCAGATAGCTGACCAAGCCATGATACGTTAAACGAGCGTCCTGTGAGGTAGGATTCAAACCAGGAGAGGGGAGAACCGGAGATTCCCATGTTACCGAGTATAGAGAGAAGGATGCGGTGATTAACCGTGTCAAAGGCAGCCGATAAGTCAAGCAGAATGAGTACTGATGACCGAGCGGTCGCCCTGGCTTCTTTTAAGGCTTCTGTTACAGACAGCAGAGCCGTTTCGGTAGAGTGGCAGCTTTTGAACCCAGACTGATTTGGATCCAGAAGGTTGTTCTGTGAAAGGAAGTCAGAGACCTGTTTGGAGACTGCTCGTTCAATGCCTTTGGATAGGAAAGGCAGGAGTGAGACAGGGCGGTAGTTCTCGACTTGAGCAGGGTTGAGAGAAGCTTTCTTAAGTAACGGTGTTACCCGGGCCATTTTGAACGCTGTTGGAAATGTGCCGGAGGTTAGCGAGGCATTGATCACATGTGTGATAGCTGGTGCGATGGTCGGGCTGATGGACTGAAGTAGGCTCATAGGTATAGGGTCCAGCGAGCATGTGGTAGGACGGCTACATGTCAGGAGTCTAGATACTTCACTCTCGGAGAGAGGCGCGAATGCTGAAAAAGATGTTCCAGCAGCCCCTAGAGGTTGTAGGAGTGTGGTATCTGAGTCAGATGCGTTGTGTGGGCATGTAGAGAATTGACTGCTGATTGCCGCCACTTTGTTTGTAAAAAATGAGGCGAGGGTATCCGCAGTAAGGCTGGATGGAGGAGGAGGCAGCTGAGGGTTGAGTAGCGATTTGAAGGTTGAGAAGTTTTCGAGTGTCTGTAGCGCTGTTGATTTTGTCATTGTAGAAAGCCGTCTTAGCAGCAGTGATGCTGGCTGAGAAGGAGGTCAGGAGTGTCTGGTAGTTTTTGAGGTCATCAGTTAGTTTGGATTTGTGCCATTTCCTCTCCGCGGCTCTGAATTTGGTGCGCTGCGATCGGACGATATCATTTAGCCATGGATGAGTGTTTGGATCGATCTGGCCTTGTGGTAAGAGGGCACAGCTCGTCTAGACACGAGCTCAGTGTGGAGCAGAGCGAGCCTGTGGCCTCATTAACCTCCAGAGAGGAGAAGGTGTTGAGTGGAGGTAGACTGGAGGCAACCACAGAGGAAAAGTGCGTTGGAGACAGGTTCCGGATGTTGCGGCGGAACGTGACCATCGGCTGAGGAGCCGGAGGCTGTTCTGTCAGGCTGACGTTGAACTGGATGAAGAAGTGGTCAGAAAGATGGAGAGGCGTCACCATGAGGGTGTCTGTGGTGCAGTTCCAAGTGAGGATCAAGTCAAGGTCTTTGCCAGCTTTGTGAGTAGTGGGCTTTGAACCAGTTTGAGGTCAAAGGAGTGGATCAGGGCCAAAAAGTCCGCTGAGCCTGGGGCATCTACAGTAAGTGGATGTTTTTCATATTGCCTAGAACGAGAAGCGGATAGTCATGCTCAGGGATGGAGGACAGCAGGGTTTTAAGTTCGTCCATAAAGTCGCCTAGTTGGCCTGGAGGGCGGTAGATGACCAGCACGTAGAGTTTTGCTGGGGCGATCACTGTGATGGCATGGAATTCGAATGAGACATATTTGTTTGAAGGCAGTAGCGGGGTGAATTTCCATTTGTTGGAGATCAGCAGGCCCGTCCCACCTCCTCGTCCAGATGGGCGAGGGGTGTGGGATAGTGTAAGGTTAGTGGAGAGTGCAGCCGGGGTGGCAGTGTTCTCTGGTTTGATTCAAGTCTCAGTGAGAGCAAGGAGTTCCAACGAAAGGTGGTTGGCATAGCCAGCTATGAAGTCTGTTTTGTTGACTGCGGATTGACAGTTCCACAAGCCCATGGAGAAGGAGGTTTCTGTAGGTGAGGACCGTTTAAGTTGCTGGAGGTTAAGCAAATTTCTGGCCCTTTTGGCATGATGCCGTTTTGTGCGATGGCCGGTGATAACAGATATGGTGGAATGGCACATTTTTTGCCGTTGTCGGCGCCTGTGCTCGGTGAACTTGCACAGGTAAACTTGCTCGCTTGCTAGACACAAGAATAGGATTTGAACATACATATTTATGTATATAGTTACTAGGGCTGGGCGATATAAACGGTATAAGCGGTATGCGATAAAAAATTGGCCAACGATAGAGATTTTTGTTATACCGGCATATTGCGATAGGTCATTATGTCATCAAATTGCAACACGCTTGGCCTGCCGGGACCGGCAGCAACCACGAGGAGGCCACAGGTGAGGAAAAATGGCTGCGAGCGGTGAAGGTATTGTAACGATTTGATAGCGACACAGACAGTTGTCCAATCAAAGGTTTATTAGCTGAGAACGAGAGCAGGGACACAGACCCAGAACACAATACACACAGAGCAGGTCAAGTACACACACACGCTACACATACAGGGGTGGACACAGCCCCCCACACAAAAAGGATCATACACGAGGGAGAACTAAATGGAAACATGTCACGATAAAGACGCTAACTTTAGACTTATAACTTAGGAGAAATACAGACATAAACCCCCAAACAGGGTAGGAATTTCACGGCGGCCACGTCGTTGCCTCTCGCGTTAGCCGTGAGGCCCCTTTGAAAATCAGAGGTTTACAGGCCACGGTGGCCTTGGTGCCCCCTTCTTTCAATATTCTGCTTTGCGTCCTACTAATAGCGATTTTTATTTAGCCTGTGTGGCCTGTCAAAATAATCTAAGCATTCACAGCGCAAATTAATTGAGTATTTTACGCAGTGGAGAAAGTGACAGCGCAAGAAAGAAAGTGCGTCCAAATTCCATTCATCTCAGTTGAACTACTCGCGAAGTAGCCTATTCATCACACAGACATCACAAGTATCACATGAAAGAGCTTTTTCTCAGCTTTTAAACGATGTTACCCGATAATTGCTTAGTTGAACGGTTCGCGAGAAAAGTAAATAATATAATTCAATTTAATCATACATTCTACTGAAGGTTTTGCGTCCCATGATCTCCCAACCCATTCACCTCGGTGGAATACTTCACGAACCCTTCTTTTAACACACTACAAACTCATATCAAAATAAACAGCAGACCTTACCGAACACAAAGGTGTAAAGCAGTCCCCTGTACAGTTAGCCGTTCCAGTGTAATCCAGTTTTGAATTTGCAGTAAATTTCGACATGCATGGATGTCTCCAAATTTGGGCTTTAAGTTTTACAATGTGTTTAAATTGTTCCACATGATTTCATAACGGGCCAAATACAAAATAAATGTTACAAATATCGCCTAGATATTGGTAAATCAGAGGACTGAGTTTGTGAAAGTAGCCTTAGCCTAATGATCACAAAATGCTAAGCATGCATCTAGGCTATTTGAGTTTCTTAAAGCTGAGCTGTGGTTAAATTGTTCAATACATGATTTTATAACAGGCCAAATATAAAATAAATGTTATATATAGCCTAGATATCTGTAAATATTAGATGATCAGATGATTTACAGTTCTATGTAATATGTCATGTTTCATGTTTTTGTAATGTTTCATACAGTGATGCCGGTCTACTGCAGTGAATAGGCTAAATAAAACTTTGATCATTTTTATAGCCAATACATTTTTAAATAAGTAACAATCTTGACTATTTTATGCAAGAACCTGCTAGACCTATATTGAAATTCACACACCAAATTATACCGCAATATATACGCCTCCTAATGAAAATTAAGCTACAGGATAGATCAATCATTGAGTCACGATAAACATCCACTTAGTAATTTTTGGTTAGGCGGTTCTGATTTTTGGTTAGGCGCTCCAGACACCAACTGGAACTACCTAGGAACGATACAAGTGCGACTGCCCAGGGGGCAGTAGTTCAAACGACCAAACTTTGCGTCCTTGTTAGCAATTGAGAGTTCGAACTACCCTATAAACACCAAATCCAAGAACGACGGAGCGAACTCCCAAGGTTGCGACGCAGGTTAGCCAACGTGCTTTCTAGAAACGAGCCCCTGATTGGCTGGTAGCAAGGTTGATATCAAACCACAACACCTCTCTACACATCACATCTATAGAGCTAATATCATTAACGGCTTTTACATATCTGGTGTTTTTCAGTCTTCGCATTTTAACCCTTTAGGCGCCAGAGGTTTTTTTTTCGAAACGTTCGATTTTGACATTTTCATTTCAAAAGGCTATATCTTAAAAGTGATAAGAGATAGAGACTTTCTGTAAACTAGAGAAATATTAAGGATGACCCAAAGTTTATGTAGAGATGAAATGTTTATATCTAATTTGAATATTATGACGTCATATGGTGGCGGCCATCTTGGATTATAGAATTTTCATGAAGAGTTGCATGTTTGAATGATAAAATGCACCACTTCTTTTCTCCCAAAATGTCCCTTACCTTCTGTATGCTATATTGCACAATACTGAATGCTCAGGTAAATAGTAAGTAGTAAACAAACTGTATAAATCATTACTAATAAAATGGCAGAAACAAACCAAATGCATGTAGCGGTAGGCTGGCCTTTTGCTGTAGAGATTTTCCATTTACTACATACAGTAGGCACTCTGATTCCATGTATGGGGCACATATATATTATTCAGATGACACGCAAACACAAGTAGACAAGACCTGTTTAGTTCAAAAGCTCACTTGCCACGGCAAGTCACAGATCAGGAGTGAGATGACGAGACAAGACAAGAGACAATATTAGTATTTTTTTTCTTTTTGTTGTTTTTGTTGATGTTTTTTTGTTGTTTGTTTTTTTTCTTAGCTGACAAAGACACACATCACAAGGACATGAACACACAAAAAAAGAACACATAGGCCTAGTGTATGTCCTAAATGGTCAGGGAAATAGGTAGCAAATCAACAGTGTAAATCATTACTAATTAATGGCTGACATTTTTTTTTTTATGTAGCAGGCCTTTTGCTGTAGAGATAATGACTCCCTATCCCTATCCATACAGGGCCGGCATTCCCATCATCTTGTGATAGACTATGCATAGCCTAATGGCTCCCCTGCCCCGTGTCACCACCTCTGCTCCTGTTGCGAGCAGCATGGCCAGATCTGCCTCGCGCGCGCGCGCCGAGTGGAGAGAATTTGCGCAGCTCGGACTAGGCCTACGGTCATTCTCATTGCGACTCCCCACACTGCCTCTACATTCCCCCCTAACTATCCTATGAGCACTTCGACCTCGTCTAACATACCCAGTGGCATTAGACAAAGGCTCCACCACGTTACTGTCGCCGCGATTGCGGAGAAGCACACGGTCAGAAGACAGAAGCTAGTGCTACATGGACAGTGTTGGGCAAGTTACTTCAAAAGCGTAATGCATTATTTATTACTTGTTACTGTCATCTCAAAGTAATTTGTTACATTACAATATTACTGTCTTTGAATTGTAAGGCATTACACTACGTTTACATTACTTTCACCAAAATAACAGGAAATATGGATTTGGTGTTCTCAATAGATCTTTATGTGTTCAATGCAGCTCATTACACGGCAGGAGGTGATGTGGTATGGCATAATGACTGAGCTAGGTTTAAGGCTAACAAAAGAACAATATAATGGTTGCAGTTATGGCTCATGGGACGATGTAGGCCCCAAAGGCCAAAGGTCACTCACAACTTAATATGGTAAAATATAGCCATAGTGAAATTGTATGTTGACTTTAAATGGTTCTCATCATTGCTGGTGGCCTTTCCTTCCACTTACAGTGGTGTAGACTTAATGCAAATAGTCTGTAAAAGCAACATTTTAGTTATTCTCACTGCTTGAAATGAGAAGTATAGCCTAACCATGTTAGATCTGTTGCATGAATGGCAGAGATAACTCAAATTCCCTTTCTACAGTCATCTAAACAAGGCAATCAAATTCTAGGACCAGCATAGATGACTTTTTTTAATTCTTGGATAATCTTCTCTGGTGCCAATTGAGCATTTCTCAATTTTGGATTAAAAAGCAAAGTAACTTCAGTTACTGAGAATTGTACCGAGTAAAATATTACTGAAATTGTATTGGTAATGCCTTACATTACTGCATTACAGCAAAAAGCAATGCATTACTGTAATTACATTACATTTTTAATGCATTACTCCCAACACTGTACATGGACATTACCTCCAGCCTTGTTCGCCACACCACTAATACCCTGCTAACTTCCCGATGAACACTCCAACCCCGTGAAACATTATTCCCACCACTGACATTGGGCAAACGATTCAACGTTTGTGCTTGGTGTAAGCTAAACTCTCACTGTCCAGCTGCATCATTGCAAGGCAGGGACGCATCTGAAGCCTCACTAAACAAATCACCGTCATTTTCTGAAGGCAGATATTCCCCTTCAGAATCAGGGTCCGCGAATAGAAGACCCAACACTTCATTTCGGGTAAACTTTTTTGATGCCATTAGACGATAATCTAATGCAAATACTCGCTGACGTTGACAATATCGCTCTGATAAAGTGGCTCACACGCACACTAGCTCCGGTATTGCACGCACTGATTCAATGCGCTGTAGCTAGAAAGTTTAGTTTAAAGCAGTTTTTTCTACTCGGGGATGACGTATGACATGTCTGCCATCCAGTGGAGTGGAGGTCGAACGAAATATGACACACTATTTGACTAAATCAGCTGTTTTATTCAGTACCGCATCTTGTCGAGTAAACTCGACCGTGGCTCCTAGAGGGTTAAGCACTGAGGAAAATGATCAGTTGGGGCACTTGCATAGACCAGGGGTTCTGGATTTGGTTTTGATACCAGGGTCCCCTAGCCTGGCCTTGCCTTCCTACAGTACGTACTTCCGCTCGATTTTCATCTCCCTCCACGACTCCGTCTGGGATTCCGGCCAGTATAAGTATAAGTATATACACT
Organism: Alosa pseudoharengus; assembly: GCF_046254945.1. Classification (NCBI taxonomy): domain Eukaryota; kingdom Metazoa; phylum Chordata; class Actinopteri; order Clupeiformes; family Clupeidae; genus Alosa; species Alosa pseudoharengus. Next base: position 47,663,489 of record NW_027468663.1, on the reverse strand, counting down.
TTTGGTCCTGTGAGGGAAATTTGGTCTCTGCATTTATCCCAATCCGTGAATTAGTGAAACACACTGCACACAGTGAAGTGAAGCACACACTAATCCCGGCGCAGTGAGCTGCCTGCAACAACAGCGGCGTTCGGGGAGCAGTGAGGGGTTAGGTGCCTGGCTCAAGGGCACTTCAGCTGTGGCCTACCAGCCGGGATTCAAACCGGCAACCCTCCGGTTACAAGTCTGAAGCGCTAACCAGTAGGCTATGGCTGCCCGAGGCCATTGGCCTCGCTCGCAACGAACAATTCGACCCCGAGCCAATCAGCGAGCAGGAGGCGGGAGTTGTGAGAGACGATGTCGAAATTCTGCGCTGTGTTTGAATTGTAGTCCTCGAGGAGTTGGCAATGGCGGAAGTTAATGAAGCAATACAGTCCGTGCTGGCTACGCTTCCAAATATTCAGGAATTGAAGTCTGAACGAAAGGAGTGTTTAACACATTTTATTTCGGGCAAAGATGTCGTGGCCCTACTCCTTACGGGATTTGGGAAAAGTTTGATTTGTATCGTGCAGTAGCCTCGATATTAAATTACAGCATGTGCGGCAGACCCGGTATGAACGAAGTGGCTTGTTTTCAATGATCACATCTAGCTTTGACAACTGTGATGATATTGTAGCGCCGAGGCTATTTGCCCCCGTGTTGGGCTTTCCCCTGTGTTCCCGTGTCTTGTGCCTGTGTGTCTGTGCGAGTGAGTTGTGTTGCGTTGTGTTGTTGGCCAATGAGTGTGAATGACGAGTGATTGAGACTGTGATTTTTCAGCGATCAGTTTGTTGTTTTGTAGTGGACACCTCCTGTTGCCCGTGCACTAGCCTGTACATCTATAGGAAATAAATCACCAGAGTTTTGGAACGATATATCAGCCTCCCCATCTCCTAACTTCTCATCGGCGTTACAATATGTTATCTTCAACCTTACTGTCGAATAGTAATCTGCTATTTGCTATTCTTCCACTAACTCTTAAATTTGTATCGCAAAGCCGGCATCGGTCATTTACATCCATCTTGTTCGCTCTGGTGGGGAATGGTTGTTGTATCAGAGAATGTCTAATAGACATAGACGGGCTCTGGTTGTATACAGTGCACAAAATTTCCGGTGAGCGGCGTAGCGTAGCTTACTTCACGATCGAGCTGGCGCATAACATACCTCACGGCCAAACGTTAGCGATTGGGTGAAATCAGATCCAATCGTTTCAAGCTTCTACAGAGTCCACACCTCCAGCTTGCACACGTTCGTCAGTAGCCACGATACCAGACCCTTGACGAAGCGAAGCGTAGATCAAGGGGATGGCCAATGGCCAGGCTAAGGGTCCCCAGGTGGGTGAGACATTTTTCTGTAGACCCCCATATAATTGTATCTTGATGATGTGGACTGACAGTTTATTTACACAACAGTATGGACCTGAGTGAACTGATTAGTACTGTAGATGCAATAGTCTGGAAATACAAATATTTCTCCATACACTTGTTTCTTTTCTTCATACTTATCCAGACCTGGAAATTGCTCAAATCAAATTCCATACTTTTCCAAGTTTTCCATACTGCGTAGGAACCCGCAGGACAAATTGAGATATTTTATCATCAATCATGTCAAATCCAAGCTAGATGCAATGTCCTGAGTGCAATATATTCCTTAAGGTAGCTAAAAGTGACATCATCGGGTGACATACACCAGTATACCCAGAAGTCCAATTTTTGCAAATTATATCTCCAACATATCTCAAGGCTTGAAATAATCACTTGGACTTAGACATGATTGATCTCAATTTGTCCAACATAAATGACCTTAACACTATTTTTCAACCATTCATTGAAGTAGATGTATGGCATGGATTGTTATTTTGCATTTGCTTTATTTAAATCTGACAACAGGAGGGGGTCCTTACTCGTTTCAAATTTTGTACTATTTTGGCTTTTTAAGTTTTTAGGTAGACCCTTCAAACTCGCTGAGTTTCATCAAAATCGGTGACATAGCATGCATCACCCCCGCCTGGTCCTCTCATGGACAGACTCTTAAGTGTCAGTGTTTGTGCTTTTATGTTTTTTTTTTACATGTGCTCAGTGTTGTCTTTGTTTCTTTTTCATCTTTTTTAAACTAGCTTGAATGGTGTACTTCTGGTACATTTACATGGGCAATTTAAATGATTATGTCCATTTAAATAAATAATCATAAACATAATATAAACAAAAAACATAATTCTTATGAAATTGCATCTTAGCTATCGTTTGGTGGGAGCGTGCCTATGTTCCACAGCCCTGTGTTCCCAGACACTAACCCTACATAGGGTTGTGGGACCATAGAGCTGACCCCCCCTTTGGGATAGTGATATTTTGTGATAGAATTGTTTGCACTAAAGGTAACAGTATTAGCTTATTGTATGGATTGTTTTTTTAATTATATTATTAAAGTTCAATTAATATTTATAAAATGATAAATTAACTGTTGGCTATTTTATTCTCCCCTTGTAATGTTTTGTCTACCACCACCTAATCAGTCTCATCACAAAGAATGATCTGTCATCCATGTTTGTTATCCTAATCACTATGAAGATTATGATTATGATTATTACCATCATAATTATATCCTGTGCTATTATTATCTACATACACATACAGTAGATCAAAACATCTCTTCTGGATTTGATCAACTGCAACTGCATTTATATACATTCGGCAGGTTATTGCTGTAGTTATACTGGGGCCACTTACCGGTATGTCAAGTAAGTAGTAGGCCAAGCCTACGCCTACTAATTTTTGAACCCTAAAGATGGCAAAACAGGCTGAATGTTAAGTCTTGCCTTGTAGACAGTAAAATATTAAATCACTTTTATGTATTAAATCACTTTTATGTGGTAAAAAGAATTGCTTAAAATACATAGCATTACACTAAAATCGAAACATTAGCAGCCTGAAGTGTCTGTCATTTGGCGCGCTCTTGGCATACGTTATATTTATGTTATATTGATTGAAAAAAAAAAAGAAATACATTCATCCTCGTTCTGTCCAGTTGTAAGACTGGTGGTTAGTAGACTTACCTCTGGTACTGGTCCTCACGGATGGTACGAGGCTACTCGGATAAAGCACATAGTAGGCCTAAACTCGAAGAGGAACGCATTTGGTGGACTGTGATGAAATTTTCGTGCAACTATGTCCTAGAAGAGTGCCTGTTCTACATTAGCCTACGTGGGCCTGTTCTGAAGAGGAGGTAGGTAGACTAGCCTACTATTTCCATCATTCTTGAGGTCGGCTACTGGTTTGTCAACGTCAAATTTTAACATTGCCAAAGGAAAGAGTTTTTTAAAATGTTTTAAAGTTGTTGAATTTACATCAATCTAGTCAATTCAAGCAGGCTCGATCTTTCAGGTTTATAGCCTAAGCATAGTCGGTAGAGGGATTGGGCGAGCGAGGATGTTTCCCGCGCACATGGTGGGGTCATGATCATCATTCAGGCAAGATAACAAGTAGGCTAAAGTTTACTACTAGCCTCTTTGTGCTAGAGTTACTTAAACGTAAGCCACTGTTTCATGGGGTGATGAAATGTTATGAGTGTTATGATCAAAACGAACACTTCTAAGGAAAGCCTTCATAAGCTGTCTCTTTTGCAACCTGCTCGGTTATTCGTCCCCATTTTCTGGCGGCCATGTGATGGTAGGCATAGTAGTGAAATGAGTCAGTAGCATACCCTGAAGTGTTTTGAGTTGTTATTAAGAGTTTGGTTAGATTTGTTATAAATTTAATGGATGGGCAAATTGCAAAGTCTTTAGTTTAACCAAAGCTTACATTATACTAGACAAAATCAGTGTGCTAATTTTACTTAACCGCAAACACTCATGACTCAGCTCGCTTCCACATGCCATACTTCAATTCACACATCGGTTAGACTGTTATCGAAACAACCAGTTGCATTTTAATGTGGGAAATAGCTAAGCAGCAACAGTGTATGCAGCTATAATGCAGCTTTTTCAGTGTGATCTATTCCAGATGGCCACTGGATGTCACACTTGTGCCGTTTAAAGAACACGTTAATGTCTTGTAGATGAAGCATTTGTCATGCAGTTATTTAGGCTTCTTCAGGCAGGGATTCGTCATAACCCATTCTTACATCCGTAGCTGGAAAGTTACCTAGTCATGCTCTGCCACACAGGAGGTATATAGTTTCTCATTCACAACAGTCTACTTTTAACATTTATTGCGCAAAGAGGAGGTGAAGGTGTGTCTTGTCAGGGTCTCTGTGTTGCTGCTGGGACTGGTGAGACAGCAAAGGAAGTCATTACTTCTGCATGTTTCAGGTACACAGGCATGGTGCGATGCATTGTGGTTTGCTTAATGTCTGGCAGCCACTCTGAAGAGGTACCTGAGGTTTTGTTGTATTCCACCAAGGAAGGTGAGATGCTTTAGCAGCGTGAGGAATACATTTAATTCCATTTTTTTCTTTTAATGCCAGATGGAAGTGTGCCATTTTAGTGGGTAGTTTGTTTCTAGGAAACTCTATGTTGAGCAAAGCAAAACATCCTGTTATTTGGGCCACAAATTAATGTGTCATCTGTACTTTAGATTATTGGTTTAGGAATGGTTAATTGCATGATGAGACCAAACAACAACAATTTCAACAGTGCAAGGTTTGTTAGCATTCCAGAGTCAAAGTAGACTTGAACTTGAATATGAGCCCAATTGGGGGCAACACAGTAGTGAAAAGAGTGTATTGTCCTAAGTGAAGCCTCTTATTTTCAAATGAAAGTGAGTGAAAGACTTGGTCCGACTTTTGAAACCATGCAATTGGGAAACCATTAAATAACCTCTCTGACCTGTTAGATGAGAAACATTTCTCCATGAGGAGTAGACCTCTGGAGTTGTAAGATAATTATCATATTCAAACCAGCATTCAGTCAAGAATATGATTATGGTCAGTATAATGTTTCACTCACTAGTGGCCCTTTTAGGGGTTAATGATCTTATTAATTTAACTCTTATGTAGCAAATCTACATATTCAATAAGTCTGTCAGTAGTTGAAAAGGTCAGAGTCTTAAATTATTATGAATGGATTAAAGAGTAGCCTAAGAGAGAACTATCAAGGAGAGTTTGGAAAACCAAACCTTTTTAAGGCTTAATATGAGTTGGTTTTTTCAGTAATGACACTTCATAACCTGCTGTTTGCAAGACTGTGGGGCAGATAACCTACAGGGTACTTGGAGGGACGGGGAGCCACAAGCTACAGCCTGCAAATAAAACAAATCAAAGTACTCAAACCTCATTGTAAATGTCATTGATAGAAAAAAGATAAAGTATAACGTCTATCATTTAAAATTCCTTATTTAGAATGTTTGTTTCATTGTTTTTTTAATGTAGAAAATAGAAAGTGGTCTAATTATTTGAGAATATTGAATATTAATGGTTAGAACCTTCAGCTCTTCAGATAAGCTAGGCAAACTGTACTCTGTCAGTGGTAGTGATAGATACTGTAGGTACTAGGTAGGTAGAGAGAGGGTACAGAGTGGAAACCGATCTCCCAGTGGACAGACACAGCGCTCAGGTAGATGCAACGGAACTATTTCTCTCTGGTGGATGTGGGGGGAAGTGCGCTTTTAGTCTAAACATTATTTGTAAAAGAGAGAAAAACTATTTCACAATTATTTGTGTAAGAGATTGAGTAAATTAACTGTTGTAGCGTACTACCTGGCATTTTTGAAAATGTAATATGCACATGTGTATTATTTGTAATGTGTAAAAATATTTTGGCAAAAGGGGAAACGGTGTAATTAAGTGGTATCGGTGAATTTTTAGGATAGGAGTATGAGTATATGAGCTCAGTATCAGCCCGATTCCCGATGCCGATGTCAGTATTAGGGCATCCCTAGTCTGTGGCTCCAGCCGGTGTGGTGTGCGCAGCACGGACAAAACTTGACAGTCCTCTGTCGACTTCGGTTCGGTTTTAACATGTTGAATTGGCGTCAGAGTGTGGGAGCACAGTGTAAGCACATTCCTTTTTAAAAGGAGATATAATCCAGGTAGTTTGCTCTTTGATGACTGGATCTAATAACACAGTTTTAAAGTTTTTCTCCATCTCCTTGCTTTTCCCCCACAACCAAAAGACCCAAAACATTTGCAATTTATTATCAAACATTTTTTGATAAAAAGTAGGTCTTTGTTAGCAAGAGCAGTGTAGAAATACCGTAAAATTTCAAATAGAGTCCCAAATAGACGCCTATCTCTTTTACACACCTGGTGTGGCTACCAGTGTTGAGCGGTCACCCGCAGTTATGAGTCATAAAAAAATATTTGAATGATATTCGGGTCATTTGCGGGTGGGTCAGTTAAAATTATTATTATTATTATTTTTTTTAATACTTAAAATATCACAAGACGGCTAATATCAACATTTAACTACAATTATAATAATTGCTTTACAAAGATATCATTGGCTAAAAGACTTCAATCATGCAGCATGAACTCGCCACATAGGCTACCTGTGTGAGGATGAAGATGGAGACTGTAGAGAAACTGTATGGGATGAAGAGAGGTTCTTATTGAAGATGGCTGTAGCCTAGTGCTGGTTATGTTCTACTGTATAGGAAGAAGAGAGGTTCTTATTGAAGATGGCTGTAGCCTAGTCCTGGTTATGTTCTACTGTATGGGAAGAAGAGAGGTTCTTATTGAAGATGGCTGTAGCCTAGTCCTGGTTATGTTCTACTGTATGCACATTTTGCAAAGTAACTTCAAGTGCAATTACCAGACATCATTGCTTTATATTATTCGCACTGACCTGGAATAGCTTTTTTAGGCTAGGTACAAGACCTAATGACAAGTCGCTCAGTAAAATAATGCTGATACTTTGTCACCATAGCCTACCGGTATTTTATGATGTTTAGCCCATATTAAACTTTTTTACATCCAGTGTTCGTGAGCATTTTATAAGGTATGTCATGGGTAAAGGGCGCCTGCAGGAATACATGTTATGGTAGGCTACACAGATTACACACAGCCATCTATGCATAGACTATGGTAGGTTTGCGCAGTGGTATGCGCATAAAAGTTAACAACACGGCAACTAACACGGGTAGGCTATGCAGTGCCTATTCAAAACGATGTAAGAAATGTTGTGCAATAAACCGATACTTTGAATAGCCCAGGCTACTTTGGACTGTCTTTAGACTTAAAGTAAAGACTGACAATTCCGACTACAAGGTCCCAAATTGAAACGAGCGATAATGGTGCTGAATTTAAGGACGTTTCAGAATGCGACAAATGCAACAAGTGACAACAAGTGTCAGACAGAGTGTGATGTCACTTATAGGCTACCAGAGACTGTTTTTGAGTCACATCGTTGCAAATTTGATATGATGATTCATCATTCCACAAAATGGTTTGTCTTCTATATCAACCAGTGGTCCGCGGCCCACCTGTGGTCCGTGAGGACTTTGCTAGTGGTCCGTGACCATGGATTCAGTAAAGTAGTTTCAATGTGGGAATCAGTATTTTTATTCAGTGGTTGTCCTGGGGTTGCATAATTAGTCAGAATAGTGGTCCCCAATCAGTGGAATGTGTGAATTTGTTCAGTTGAAAACCCCTGTTCAATATAATCAAGTTATTCAGTTATTATTAAGTCAAAGCTTTAGGCTTATGTCATTATGATCAGCTACAGCCAATGAGTGGCAGACAGAGCGTGATGTCACTTATAGGCTACCAAAGATTGTTTTCGAGTCACATCATTACAAATTTCGTATGATGATGCACCATTCCACACAATGTTTTGTTATTCAATAGGCTAAACATATAGCCTTAACTCAAAGCAGCTGTTAAGCTTATGTCATTTTGAAATGTCACATGCAGCCATGCTTACATTCTGCTCACTACACATTTATTATAATGTATTATAGTGTTGCACGGTGTATCGATACTAAAAAGGTATCGCGATGCCTTCACGCAAAAAACGATACGATTTCAGACGTTTTTAGAATCGATACTTTATTAAAATAATAACGTTCTGTGTCTGTGTCAACTGCTGCTCCCACTGCTCCTTGCACGCATCTAGGCAAGTGGGCGTGTCAAGCAGGCAGCTCTGAGTGAGTGAGTGCGCAGCCAACGTCAACATAGTTCTTTGCCGACAGTTCTAGGCCTTGTGGATAAAACAAAAGGTGTGCTATTTCTATTTCGGATACATCGCGTGAAGGCAAGCCATCAGGTACACAAAGTTATTTAAAAGCAGTAGGCTACGCATGGAACTTGGCTAAACACCTCGCAGATATATCCCAACATTTTTAAAGAGTTCAAAGAACAACAGGTTAACGAATATGCTATAGAAAACACGACTACATGGTTAGTGCCAAGTTATTTTCTTATGTTTTAGTCTAGCTTAAGTGAAACGAGTATGGTTCTCTGGGATAAAGCGAACCTTCCTTCATCAATGAATTTTGACGAGACAGAGCTGTAATCATTTTGACGAGACATAACGAGCTGTAATCAAGGGTGCTAACGCGATGAAAGCGCAATGTTCACGCCAGAATAACATTACCATAACTTGTAAACGATCTATTTCATGTTCGGTCAGTAGCAGCCTACTACTGGTAATATTTGTCATGGCATGTAGACTGCAATTTGTTCAATAATTATTGCCCAGATGTAAGATAGGCTACCCGAAATGCGCTAATTAAAGCCCACAGCATAACACCACCAAAGCGTGTTGAGTCCTAATAATAATAGCGGCTTATTGTTACAGTACGTGGTAGCAAATCATGTTATCAAAGAAATAGACGTAATGTAGGAATGCACACAGATATATTGCAACAGGTAATGGTGTAGGCTTATCTGACGAAGACCTGAGTGGTTGGAACGTCGTACTTGTACACTGGGCACAAAGAAGACTATCCTCACATTTTCCCCTTTGCAACTGTCAAAGAAATCCCATGAACACGGGAAGGCCTAGGGTAGCCTATACTGTACATCAGATGGCCTAAAGATTAGGCCCCTCTGCATAGCATTCAGTGATTTGCATGCAGTAATTTTAACACTGACCTTGATCTAGCCTAGTTTGGCTATTTAAAGCTACTTTATTGCCACAACACAATGTAAATGAACTATAACAAACAATAAAGGACTTAATCACACAAAGTAGGCCTACTATTTTACTGACTATAAAAAAATAATAATTATGTAGGAAGTTTAGAACCCAGAATTTACCTACACACTACAAAAGTGCACCAAATTCAACACAAATGACTCAATACACTTGGAGGAGGTATGAGTCCTTTCTTCTCCAGATATCTTAGGATTTCGCCGTAGTATCGTTTTAGTATCGAGCATCGTGATATTTATGGCAGGTATCGTATCGAAGTCATAATTTTGGTATCGTGACAACACTAATGTATTATAATATAATATTCAGTATTCATTATTGAATGCTTGGCTGGAATGATGTTTTTCCCTATCATCTTATTTTTAAAGCAGGTCTACCTGTGAGCATGTAATTCTACAGGAGTAGCGTGTGAACAGGCACTGCACTAGTGACATTAAAGACAAGTGTAATAGTTTAAAAATCAATATAAAGTATTCAAATTACTAAATATGTTTAGCTATTAGTTATGCAGATTATGAAATACTATAGATTATTAACAAAATATGTAAAGTTTATGAATTCCAAAATATTAAATAGAAACATATGCCAAGCCATCATTTTCCATGTCTGTGTGTGTGGAGGGTCGAGGATAGTCTAGGATCGCAACTGATGTGACTGATCACACAATATTCAAAACTGCAATCAATGTGGTGCGGGCCCCCAAATCGAATCACTACATGTCATTCCCGGTCCATGCTCTGACAACAGCTCAGACACGGAATAGACCTCTGAAGTTCGCCTACAAAAAAGAACCAAAGCTGCCATCTTTACCCATATAAGGAGATCCGGGTGTTAATTGAAGCTAACTATCTATGGCAAGTTGCATTGTAAGTTAGCTCTGGGGTAGCAAAAATCTTTGCCGTCTTAACGTACCGTAAGATCACAGGTCCCACTCTAAAGGCAGAGGACAAAAGTATGTTGAGCAAAACGTCTGCATTTCAGACTTCTTCATGCAATTTTTTTGTAGGCGAACTTGAGAGGTCTATGTATATGGAGAGCATTAAAAAGGTGACCTTGAAATTGTGGCGTTAAAGGCACACTATGCAAGCTTTTCACCGTTTGAAGCCAATTTGATGGTAAACAAACTTGTAATAGGTGAATCGTTTACCTACTGTAGCATAGCTACAGCATAGACGTAGCGAGTCCCTACTGAGAAAACCAGCCATGCAACTTCCAAGAGTGGCGCCCGGCCAAAACTAGCAAGAATCTGAAACATTACCCTGTCAGTAGATCTTTGCAGATAGTTTTTGCCTGTTGTTAATCCTTCACCTTCTCAACAAAAGCATTTGCATTGTGTATAGGGGGGATACGTTCGCTATTTACAATAGCAGAGTAACATATAAATACGGCGCGATTCTAGAGGGAGTTCTCAACTCGTCAAAAATGCCTAAACCTGCATAGTATACCTTTTAAAGGCAGCACGATGAAAAATGTAGGTGCACCAGTGCAACCAATGCAAAAAGTCTGGAGCCCTGTGAATAGCAGTTAACTTACTTGCTTCTTAAATTATGTTAATTCAATGAACAATAATAAACACTACAATATTGTATACAAATATTTAATGTTACACTGATGGTGAAAAACTACTTTCGTTCAGATGTTCACTCTCCACTCCATTTATACAAGTATACAAATCCTAAAAAATTATCAGTTGCCATGAAACATTGTTTTTCTTTCAATGGATGTAGATTAAACAAAAATAACCATAAATAATTTCAAGAAGGTTTAATTTTTAGGCCTCGTGAAACAAAGCACCTGATTGTGAAACTACCCATACTTAATCATTTTTGGTTTAATTTCTCCCATTTTTTTCCCTTTCCCGTTTATTTTTCAAAATTATTATGATAATACAAGGACTGAATCACAGCTGTCTGGCAAGAGGTGTAATTCATCATTGCACTGAAGTTAAAATATATGATGTTGGGGCATGGCCAACAAGCATCTGTAGTCTAATTAGATCACAGATCTTGAGGGTTCCAGTTCTGACATGCAGACTCTAGCATACTGTAGTCTTAACATAGCAATAGTCTCTCTAAGAGGTGGCTGTTGTCTTGCTGTTCAATCTGTGACAGGCTAAAGCGATTCACCGTTTGTGTCACTTCAGGCCAATAGATTTGGCAAGTCTGTCCATGCTGCAATTGGCCTCTTGGCTACTTCACTGCCAATTGTTTCTCTAATGTGGTTTCATGGTTCAATATTGTAGGACAGCCTGATGCACACTATGCCTGCAGAAAAATAAGAACAGCTGATGACAACAATCTAACTTCCATGTTACGGGCGATTTGACGTGCGAAGGCATCATAAGGTAAGTGGACTTTTTGCATCTCAAACCATGCAGTTGGTGATAAATGCAAGGTAGGTAAATCTAGGTGAATGAATCATCTAATTGCAGGCAGGTTTTTTCTAATTTTAAAACCATTTATTGTTTTTTATGGAATAAAGATAGGCCTAATACACTGTGATAGAGCCCTGGAAGAATGGTATCTGTAGTGCTTTCACCTCAATTGACCCACGGATGCACCTTCCAATGTGAAACCTTATCTTCCAGTGTGATGTACTGTCTTATTGGCATACCTGCTGCACTCTGGGCTCTACATTTGGCCACAAAGTAATTTTTAAGTGCATCTTCAATCTGTTTTATGGGAATAATCTATGCTCACAAATCATTAAATCAAGTATGCCTACAATTGATAGCACTGTAACACCAAGAGTTGGATAAAATCAATTCTGGAATTCACAATTACGGCTCAAACTGTCTCAAAAGTCATCTCAGACCACAGATAGGTTTGTGAGGGAAAACATTTGTGTTGCAGGAGGCTAGAGATGTCTTATCTTAATATTCAGAGCATTACCCCATGCAAACCACTATCTTCTTGAAAGGTAATTACCACTGAAAAGTTCACACATTTGTTTCTGTCAGTCTGTAGAGATTGCTGGAGTAAACCTTGAGATTTAATCCATATATGTAATCAAATTTACACCAGAAAAAAACAGAGACATGTATATAGCACTATGCATCCATACATGCATGTTCAGTGTTCACATTTCCATTCCTTGTTTCTTTTGTTGGGTAAATTTGCATACTGCTGCTTTAAGCTTGTAGTAGTTAATTTAACTTCACTAGTTCACCGTCGGTATGATTGCTATGCTTGAGTGTAAGTTAAGCGCATGTTTGGCAAGGTAGCAGGCCATGGTCCTGGAATGCCTGAAGCGGAGATCGCGATAGAGCGATGGCCGCTTGCACCCCAAAAGAGCATCTGATAGGCATCTGAGGACCCACGGCTCTGTATTTGATTTGCTGCTCTGATAGGCTGTTGCACAGAGCTGTAGTAGCAGTTCCTATCCTGAATGAATGAATACGCAGAGTAGCGATCTGCGGGAAACCATATTTGACTAGGATAGATTTAAAAGAGTCTGGAACTGGTGACGAGTGATGGGTACCCCTTCGTCTGAAATAAAGAGCGGGCTGGTAGGCGATGCTAGAGCTGACCGATATGAGATCATGTGAGTGTGATGGGTATTGGAAAGGCTGAAGATCTGAGGCAGAATTGAATATGAATACGGGGTGTTCTTTTTGGAAATGATCGGTTTCCTCTGTTTGGTAGTAAAACGTCCTGGTCTAACTGCTCGCGATCTGCATGCATGGGTGGAGATCGGGAATTGAATGATACGAGGGGCATGTCTCAGCAGCCCAAAGCAGGCCAGTAAAAACTAGGGCTGTCAATCGATTCAAAAAATTAATCTAATTAATTACATACTCTGTGATTAATTCACCTAAATTAATCACATATATGATTTTTGCTGTGAAAGTATTTTAAATATTTAAATTCAAATGAGTCATTGAATAATCAGCATTAGTGACATTAAAGTTCAAAAACTCTTTTATTATTATTTTAATAATGGCCATAACTAGATGTACCGCGTAGCGGTACAAAATATGACCGCCGCTCAGTCCTGCACATCCATTCCGCGAAAATAAATCATATTAATGAATTTGTCTCCATCTTCTACTCCATTCCTCACTCTTGAAACTTTTGTGTATGCTTGTTTGAAATGTGTGTTTGCACACATTCCGCACACAAAGTAGCCTACTGGCGCTGCAAAGGTGAATAGATTTGTTTCTGGGCCAAAAAATCTGTAACATTGTTATAAAACCTTTAAAATCTCTAAACAATCACAAGTAGGGCAGTTCATCACAGTCCATCCATTGCAACTGGACTGATGAAAGGTACACCTGTAGGCTACATTGTATTTGGGAAAAGCAGAAGGTAGCAGCATAATGTATTTATTTATTTATTATTAAACAAAACAATCCCTGTCAGTTCCATGCAGTTTTCAACAGCTATCAAGAAGAGAGGTCATGTCATGGATTTTTGTGAATGTTTCTTCTTCTACATATGCATAAGTTTAGTCATCTAGTTCAAATGATATTCAGCTTTATTGTCAATGCACAAATGAAATACCAGTAGTCTAAAACAAAATGCCGTTTTTCCCAGTGGTGCAAATAACTGACATGTCCAAAGGGCCTTCATGAAATGCGTTGCGAGACTGTTCATACACATTTTAACGGGCAAAGTTGAAGAGCTACTCTCCGTTATTGTTTGTGCAAATAATATGCTGATTCATGTTCCCTTGCATTTTGCAACCATGAGGTCAATGGTTAAGCTCAATCTTTTGACGCAATCTTTTGATTTTCACCCAGCCTAGTCCATGGTAGGCGCCCGATAGAAATATTGTTTAATTTTGCGATTGAGATATCCACGCACTGGCGCCCCCCCTGCGACGTGTTCGCCCCCCGGTTTTAGAGCTATTCTAAATGCAAAAATGCATAGAGGGAGTTATGACAAAACCGTGACTGTTAACAAACTATAAGCTATATAAGGTAGGCCCTATGCTAGGCCTATTACACAACACAAATTGTCGCTAGGCTATGCTGGCGACCCAAATAAAATCTCCGTTGGAACCAATGGCTTACACCTTACAGTATCAAGCTGCCACCTCTTGGCGAAAAAGTTAATAGTTTTGCATATCAGTAGTAATACATTTCACGTAGCTGTGAATCACGGAAAGGGCGAATGAAGTGGACACTTCTAAACGGAACCCAACCCACTGTACAGTAGCTCAAGGTCTGTGGCTAAAGCAGCCATAATGAAAGCGTTATCATTGTTTGGATACTTCACACACACGTGTTTTTTAATCGCATAGACTACAACTACCAAGCTGGAATCAAAGCACATCGACTCCCCTCTCACACCCTAAACACGCACTTCGAACAAACAAAAAGCGCCTCAGTCTCACGGAATAGCCATAGGCAAAACTGTATCTGACCCTTGTAACGTTGGTACTAAATCATTCATCGCAAAGAATGATTTTTGTAGCACGTGCAACAAATATGTGTAGGTACAGCCCTGCCCTGAATACATCTCAACGTGCGCTCTAAAACATCTGGTTTAAATGGAGATTGTAGATCATCACGGGATCATAGACAGGTTATCTTTCAGGTAGCCTATATATTTTCCATTAAAAAACCATCACGTAGCGAACGTGTTGTGGCTAACTCACTTAGCTCCTGTTAGTAGCCTAGGTTATGGTCATAAGCAAATGAGATGACAGTCGAAAGATACAATTAGTGCTGTTATCGATTTGCTTGGTAGCTTATAAACGCATTTATGGTTTTCTACAAATACATCAATAATCAAATTGGCCTCCATCACTCAACCATGCTAACGGTAACATTATTTTACCTACGTTCTGCTATTGATAGGATTAACGTAGCCTACCTGCAGTAAAAAACAAGCATGTCCGATAAACATTCTCAGATTTATTTCGGCTTCAAGAGGAAATGGGAATTACATGTCATGCAGAAATCATCCTACCCTTAGACGTTCTCTGCGGTAAACTACTGTAGCCTACAGTCTTGTCCTTGTAGGAAGCATAACGTTAGTGTCTTTCCAACCCATTTAAGATTAACTTCCAACAAAATTACGTCTCACTGCAACGATGCGCCATCTAGTGGACAAACGACTACTTATCGCCAATACTGGAAATGCAGCCATGATGATGATGATGAATATTTATTTTGGCTTTCTTTTAATCCTACTGAATTTGTAATTATGTATCGGCCGTTCTAATACCGATAGTATGTGGGTGCCTGTGTGTGTGTGTGCATGTGTATATGTGTGCACCACCATCTACAGGCCAATGAGTGTAGAGTCACTAAATGTACACATAACTTAATTTTTTAGACCCCCCCATGGATGAAATTCTACGAAACTTGGCATACCCCCAGAGAATGTCAGGTTAATCATACACATAAAATTTGGTGCAGTTCTGAACGTCTTTACTGAAGAGAGGGGCGATTAAAGCAGAATGATATTGCATTTTCATTTTTTACCGGGGGGGTGCAAATCACAAATGAGTGATTATGGGCTAAGTTGATGTGGGCCCTTGAGACCAACATACCATAAAAATTTCTTCATCCTCGGTGCCACGGTTCAGGTAGTTATTGAGGAAAAACTGCATTTTTTGGGTTTCGGGGGGCCCAGCGCGGAGGGGGAGTGGCCCCCGGGGACCAAACGAAATTTTTCCGTAAAAGTCTAGTGGGGCTACATACCCACCAAATTTCATGTGCCCTGGTGTTTCGGTGCCCCGGGTATCGTTGACCAAAATTTCAGGAAGTAGATGACGGGAAAAAAAAAAAAAAAAAAAAAAAAAAAAAACTTTGACAATCCCTATATGACCGCTTCGCTAGCTTCGCTAGCGGCGGTCATAATAATCTATGATATGACCTAATATGCTGAGGAAATAAATTCAAAAGTGCTTCGGGAAGAAGTTTTTTTTATCACATACAAGGTATTTCAGGCCACAGATATAACCTAGGGGACACAATGAAAATGAAGTATCACTCCCCTCGATGTCAACACTATTTCTTTGCAATGATCTGCGACTTTAGAGTTGATGAACTCTGGTGATATACAAATTCTTTGCTGCAGACATTGCAGAGGACTTTATTTTAATCAACACTTTATTTTTATCAACACCATCAAGCCGTTTTTGAAAAGTAAATGTTCCAATCAATGATCTAGGCAGCACATTTTCTTCTCTCTCCTTCATTTTACAGTCTAATGGTTACTGACTACAACGGCTCGGGGTCAAAGATCATACGGAATCGATTAATCTGCGTTATTTTTTTTAATCAGTTATTTTTTCTCAAATTAATTAATCGAAATTAATCAGTTATTTTGACAGCCCTAGTAAAAACATGACAGAGAGGATGAAATCAGAGTGCTGTGACATAAACCCCTTGCGAAGTATAGCGGGGCAGGCTGCAGGTACGCGGGTGTGGTATCTTCGTTGCGCTGGCTTGGCGCAGCAGTGTTCGTGTATGCACAAACCATGGGAACGATGGGTGTTGGGGCTCGGTGGAGCCGATGCAGCATTTCTCGGGGCTATGCCGGGGTTATTGCATGGGTCTCAGTCAGCAGAGCTGCTGCCACGAGGGTCTCTTAACTTACAGTTGCAGAGATCGGGGTCAGTGTAATGGAGTACAGCTTGCAGTAGCATAGCTCGGGATCAGTATAGGGGAGTACCGTTGCAGAGCTCAGGGTCGGTGCATTGGGAATAAGGACTGATGAGGTTGCAGATGCTCATGGCACGTGATTCGAAGATTTGTGAGTGATTCATGGGTTGACATACCAAATTACAATCTACAATTCTGCTTGTTTAGCAAGATCCTTAGCCAGGCTCATGGAGTGCTTTGCAGGGATAGTGCATGGGTCCTGGGACGTCACTTCTGTTGATGTTCAAACAAAATAGACAGCTAGCTCGCTACTCCCTCCCCCTCCCTCCCATGCAATTAAAACTCTCCTGAACACGCATCTCGTCGGTTATTGGTTGGAACACGCATCTCGTCGGTTATTGGTTGAAACATAAGCGAAAAGCTTATTTAAATTTAGTGGGATGTCCAGTTCACATTGGGAGTGTTTTTGTTATCAAACGTCGGGCAGATGGCGGAACAAGGCGTTCCTAAGTTTCTTAATCATGGGTGTTTTTTGATCGTAACATCATTTAAACCAATGAGAATGACATCTGTCATTCCCTTTAACAGCAAGCAGCGCAACTTCAAACACACATCGGTATTTTGATAGTCAGCGGCACATTTGAAGGAATCTGCTTGCACGCGGGACTGTATGGAACAGTTATTCCACTAAACCATGCTTTACTATAAACCTAGTAGACCAGGTTGAAATCACAAAAATTTGCCATCCTCAGCCATTTTTGAGTAAAAGCAAATACACTATTCTAAACTCAGTACAGTTCTCAGCACTCAAAGATAAACTGTTTTTATTGTGATATAGTATTTATTGAGTAAAGGAAACAAACTGAATAGTCAGAACAAGTTAGTCATTCTGTCTTACAATATTTCTGGTAAACACTGACCTGCTATTTTGTGTATTTGAGTATGTCCATGTAAGAACATCAACAATCATGCTGGTGACAGCATCAACATCATGCTGGTGGCAGCACATTTTCTTTTGGTTTATTTATGCAAAAAATATTCCGAGAAAGATTGATTGTAAATATTAAGAATTGAGACAAATTAACAAATTACCAACACATATCACGGTAATGTATCACACCACTAACATTAGCTTTGAACAGATAAAGGAAATAAACACAGTAAACTTGGCCTAAAATTACCTTATGAATAGGGGAGTCACGATTCTACAAATCCTCGATTCTATTTAATTTTCGATTTTAAAGTCACGATTCGATTTTTTCAATCTTTTTAAAAATATTACTATTTATGAATTCCTTATGGATAATTCCATATAATTCCATCCAAGTGTTAATTCCACACCGGTGATGGTGACAAGATTCTCCAATATGATCAATATGAACAACACAGAGCAGTGTTCTTATTCAGTTCAGCAATTGTTACATTCTGCATCACTTGTCTTGCATTTGCATTCAGCACAGCAACGCAGACGAGCCTTTTTACATTTACATCGTGCACTCATACATCTTGAGACACAGCTGCAGCTGATCAATTCCAAACAGTATTCTGGGACTGGAGGAAGTGACATCAAGATGGGCAGCAGTGTAGAATCTTCCAGCCACCCCATTGTCTCTGGCAGAGGAAGGACAGAATACCGCTTGTTTGCTTGGCACCACAAAGCAGTTTGGTAATTTGTTCGATGGATGTGAAATGACAGTGCATCACTGGTTGGCGGTAGACTTTCTAGAGCTCGGGACTGTACAAACAGGAGTTCCCTTGCCTTGTTCACGCTGGTTACATTGGGTGTGCGATATTAGCCAAGTACGTAGGCAGGCCGAGGCCAGGCTAGTGCGATATACCTTGCCCACAAATAATTCAGCGTCTTTCACAGTTTGGTCATCCAGTTCGCCTTGACCTATGCCTGTAAGCAGATGATGTTCTTTGAAAACTTTCCAGCATGTTTTCTTTCTATGTCCTAGTAGGTATGATGTTGTATCACAACCAGTCAAGGCATGAAATGTAATGATGTCTTCCACTGCACTGTCATCAAGCTAAAGTTGTTCCACAATTGAGTGAATTGGGATATATTTCCTTTTTGCAGCTGTACCTGCCTTCATCCAAATCTTTGAACAGGGCATCATTACAAGGATTACAGCAGTACAAGGATCTGTATCTCTTGCAGCATCCACACAATGCTTGAGGATTGGTTTTCCATACAATGAAGAACAATTATTGTGTCTGCTTCTTCATGGGGAGCTCTAAGGTTTTCTGTAATCACCGTCTGGTCAGAGGACTCCACAAACTGGTGGTGTGAGTGTGGAGTGTGGAAAAAAAAACTGAGGACTGCAGGATGGATCATTGCTGAGAAGTCGTCGGTAGCAGTGCAGTCACGCTCCTCTTCGGGAGCGTTGCCCACCATCGATGGCAGTATTTTATCCCACTATGCACAGCATAAACACTCCATTTCAGTCGGCATGGGTTGGCACACTCCACACTCACACCACCAGTTTGTGTTTGCTCTCGTTCTCTCATCTGACTCGCCTTGACTAGTCGCAACGTCCTCTCTTCCCAGATCCAAAGCTCGCAACTCCTCTTCAGTGAACTCAGGTTCGAAAAGTTAGGGTCTTGGATCTTGGTAGTCAAAGCCATCATCTTCGTCTATCGTGTAATCTTCCATATTCATCGCCATTAGAACTCTTAGAGAAAGCCCACCTGTCAGTGTCAGCCTAGTAGCAGAGAACTTGGTAGTCACGCTGGTGTATTGCCAGAAGTTGAGGGTTTACAGATGCTGCGTGATGTCTTTGCGCCTGGCAGCGGTGCTTTGCTGGTGCTATGCCCGAAAATAGTTCCAAATCTAAATTGGTCTAGTAAATCCCTTCGTGTTAATTTGCATTGATATTTGTACTCGATGTGAATGTACAGGTTACGAGAAATAATTATAAAAAATCTTGAGTTATTTGATTCACTTTTGCAATGACATGCTAGCTGGCATCTCCGGATTACAGCGACTACGCTAAACTAAAGCTAACCGGGCCATTTCTAGATTAGGACAATGGCTGGGTCGGCTATAAAACACTTTGGCTCACTCATCCAACTCTAGGGACTGCAGGGAGTGACCCAATTTCACCTAGGGGTGGCGTATTCCTTTTAAGAGAACACTTACAGGTATTACACAAAACTATACATTTCAAAAAGGGCTTACAAAAAACAATATCCCCAAAGGAGTACATGGCATTGCTATCAACAGAACAAAAAGAAAAAGAAAAAACAATCAGTGGATAAACAGTTCCATATATACAAGCCTCCCCACACAATGAAAGGACACTACCCCCAGAGTTATAAAACCTGTAAATACAGACAGTTTCTTACCAAAATATACTACTACTATAAGAACGGTTTTATATCAAATTCCTCATTAAAGGAACACGCCACCCAATGTCAGTAGTAATATATGTTCTTACCTTAACTTTCACGAGTTGAGTCATACCTCTCCCGTGTCAGTACGTGCACTCAAACGCTCTGGTGCGCGGCTGGACTGTGTTAGCATGTTGCTATGCTAGCGGGCTTTGACGGGGACTAAGCGTAGAAGTAATCAAAAACATCCACGTTTTCCCGACTTAAATACAGTTGCACGAGTAGTCGATAGAAATGCTACGGCCACACAACATGAAACGTGGCGATTTTCCAAGCGAATAAACCGGAGAACTACAATGTGTGGCGCAATAGCATTTGGGAGTACTTCGACCTAGCGTAGTAGTATTGTTAACACCTAATTGTAGATCCTATCCACCACAGAGTTTAGAATCCATGCTGGATCGACCCTCAGCCTCTCCCTCCCCTCTGAGCGAGAGAGAGGCACACACACTAGAGATGCGCTGATGGGCTATTATTTCAACCATAACTGCATAGCAAAACTTATCATCCATCAGCCATCCATCAGCACCAAAGTTTTTGACCAATTTTCAAAACCGCACCCGCCCACCATCCGCTGGTTGTTTTAATGTAGGCTATATGGGTGATGCAGCGCTGCGACGTGAAGCTAGAAAGCCCTTGCCTGTTCTAGAAAGAATGATCTAATGCAGCAAATATATTAAAAGGCTAAAGTCGTACATTGGCTATGTTGTAGCCTATCCCCAGAATATCAGCAGCAAACTCTGTCTCTCTGTCTCGCAAAACAGTCTCCAAATAAAACGCACATCGGCCTGTTGCCTATTCTGTCAGCTTGTGACAATATATCGTCCAAAATGCTTGATTGCATTGCATTCTCCACATTTTTAGCTAAATTTTCATGTACCACATCAGCATTTTTGTTCAGTGAATCTTTTGTAAATTGCTTTACAATTACCGTCGGGCCTATAGGCCTATTGCCTGGCTTGCCTCAGCTTCGGTCACGTCCTTTTACAATTTTATCATTGTAATAAAAAACGCAATTTGCCACATAATTTCAGCATGCTCCTGGCCTACTAATTAATGCCTATTCCTACTTTATTTTTTGCAAAAAGAAAGAAATCCTTGATAAAATATCAAGTCATTCACATTATAGGCTACTTTACACACTGTTATGTCAGGTTGACTGACAAGCCTGTTCTGAAGACTCCCATTCATTTTGACTGCACGAGCGCGTCTTTTTCAGACAGACAGCGCAATTCATTTTATAGCAGGCCATCGGACAATATGACGCCTCGATATTAAAGAAACTCCATTCATTCTGAAAGTCCACCGCACAACAGTGCAACGTGCATGTTCACATTTTTAGTAACAACCGCCAAACTTGCTTGCTTGCCTTACACATCTAGGCCTAAGTTTTCCAACTATTTTTCTTACCTTCTTTTTCCGCTGTGGATGTTATTGAGTTTGTAGAAGTTTTAGCTCTTACGTTCTGAACATCTCGCACTGCCATAGCCCGATGTCATTTCTGAGTCATATCACTCTCTGTCTCTCTTTTAAATGCCTATTCCCTGAATTGTAGGCTACAAGTTTATATATAGGCTATCGAAACAAAATAACCCAGGCAGTCTCATCTAGGATATAACACAGGTTGAAGTCAATGTCAAGTTGGTTCTATTTAGGGAGGTGAATGTGTGTAAACATCTGTAGAAATGACATCGGAAGACAAGGAGTGAATAGTGGCAAGAGGCAAGCCGAAGGCTGCTGACAAGGGCCCGACGCTATTGTAAAGCAATTTACAAAAGATTCACTGAACAAAAATGCTGATGTGGTACATGAAAATTTAGCTAAAAATGTGGAGAATGCAATGCAATCAAGCATTTTGGACGATATATTGTCACAAGCTGGCAGAATAGGCAACAGGCCGATGTGCGTTTTATTTGGAGACTGTTTTGCGAGACAGAGACTGAGTTTGCTGCTGATATTCTGGGGATAGGCTACAACATAGCCAATGTACGACTTTAGCCTTTTAATATATTTGCTGCATTAGATCAGTCTTTCTAGAACAGGCAAGGGCTTTCTAGCCTCACGTCAGCAGCGCTGCATCACCCATATAGCCTACATTAAAACAACCAGCAGATGGTGGGCGGGTGCGGTTTTGAAAATTGGTCAAAAAACTTTGGTGCTGATGGATGATAAGTTTTGCTATGCAGTTATGGTTGAAATAATAGCCCATCAGCGCATCTCTAGTGTGTGTGCCTCTCTCGCTTAGAGGGGAGGGAGAGGCTGAGGGTCGATCCAGCATGGATTCTAAACTCTGTGGTGGATAGGATCTACAATTAGTTGTTAACAATACTACTACGCTAGGTCGAAGTACTCCCAAGTGCTATTGCGCCACACATTGTAGTTCTCCGGTTTATTCGCTTGGAAAATCGCCACGTTTCATGTTGCGTGGCCGTAGCATTTCTATCAACTACTCGTGCAACTGTATTTAAGTCGGGAAAACGTGGATGTTTTTGATTACTTCTACGCTTAGTCCCCGTCAAAGCCCGCTAGCATAGCAACATGCTAACACAGTCCAGCCGCGCACCAGAGCGTTTGAGTGCACGTACCGACACGGGAGAGGTATGACTCAACTCGTGAAAGTTAAGGTAAGAACATATATTACTACTGACATTGGGTGGCGTGTTCCTTTAAGACCATGGGGGGACATTGTATTTAAAAAATGAAACCAAAAGGTTTAGCGTTGGAGCAACCTCTTGTCATGATCACCCCCTCTAGGTGGTTTATTGACCCGCTCCACCCCAATATATCTGAGGGCGCTGACATTATGTCACCAAGTAAATTGATAACAGCACTAATTCTATCTTTCGACTGTGATCTCATTCTCTTCTGACTACTAGCAGGAGCTAAGTGAGTTAGCCACAACACGTTCGCTAACGTGATGGTTTTCTAATGGAAAATATATACCTGATAACCTGTCTATGATGCATAAACACCGGGCTGGGACATTTCTGCTCAAAGTCTCAAAAAGCATCTGAGTCAATGTTCATTCCCAAACACCCACTAGGCTAATTCAATCCTCTATTTTCAAAGGTGATTCAAGTAAGGAAGAACATGGCTTAAAGTAAAGTAACTAGGACTGAAACTACATAAATTCGTCAAAGTGAATAATTTGTGTCAACTCGCCGCAATGTAGATTTATTAACGCACCCGTGATCTACATCTCCATTTAAACCAAATGTTTTAGAGCGCACGTTGAGAGATGTATCCAGGGCAGGGTTGTACCTACACATATTTGTTGCACGTGCTACAAAAATCATTCTTTGCGATGGATGATTTTAGTACCAAGATAGAGACAAATTGATTAATGTGATTTATTTTTGCGGAATGGATGTACAGGACTGAGCGGCGGTCATATTTTGTACCGCTATGCGGTACATCTAGTTCAGTGTAAACTTGGAAAAAGATAAATCGGGCCTTTCACACTATCATTTCTTGCAGTTAATTACCGAGTAAAAAAAAAAAAAACAGCTAGCAACGTTAAAAACAGCTGTTTAGGTGGGCTCATAGAATTGGAACTGTATATGTTGCGCTGAGCTTACAAAAATGGCGCCCTGTCGGGCTCAGAGCATACTTCATGCCTATGACGTAACTGATCCATCTTGCTCCATTCTAGAATCTTTGCGTTTGGTTTGTTTTTTATTTGTCTGGAGAAGAAAATGGGCTGAGGGAATGGTTTTTGGCCACACCAGCAACATGATAAACTGCAGTTCCACTTCATATAACAGACATAGTGAAGAGAAACAGGAGATGCCCAAATTGCCAACACACCTGAAAAACAGGCCCAAAAAAAGCAACCCGCAACTGCCAATATTTGTTAGTGATTATACACCAAGCAAATAATGAAAATAAACAAGCCCAAAGTGCATCTTTGGATGTCAGATTCAAATAATGTCAGCATTCTGATCCCACAGTTTTTTCCTGTTTTTAACTGTTACACAGTACATTTTTTGACCTATGATTAGCTTGGTGAAGTTGATATGGTCATATAATTAGCTAAAACTGGGTTATTATGGTTTGCCACCCTATTTTAAAGTGATATATTTAATAGTTATGTTTGTGGTGACATTCCAATAATCTGTATAATTGAACCGCTCTGTTAAATGCTCATATGCATGCATATCTTATCTGACTGCCAGACTTTTCTGCTCTGTTCAGACAATGCTGATATCTTTAGAAGAAAGGCTTCTGCGAAAGTGAAACCATCAGGCTATACATTTGCAATAGACTGTATATTGCACTGAACATACAAGTAAATTCATATGGCTTAAAGGAAAGGTATTATAGAATCTAGAAGCCATAAAGCAATTTGATGTCCCGACCTTGATACCAGCTACACAAATTGTATCAATTTACCATAACAGGAACAAATGCACATCAATAAAAGGGGGGCACTATTCACAGTGGTGGGTGTACTACTAATAATAATCGGGATTGCTAGTGGCAACAATTTCAAAGCACACAATGATATAATATCCATTTCAAACTATTGCTGATTGCATAAATGGAGTATTTCATATTTCGCTTGGAACCTATTAATTGCCACTTGCGGCAGGATTGGATAGTGTAGTTTTTGTAATCCTATATGTTGATTCTGAGTTTGTAATAGAACTGTCTTGTACACTTTTTCCAATCATGTTAGTGCTAGCTTTTGCCTCAAGGCAGATATGTTTTCATTATTGTTTTGTTTTGGCTGAACAGCCCAAAAGTAACAGTGTTGAGAGGTGTAGAGCCCCAGATCCAGACCAATGAGCTGAATTGAAATGCAGACAGTGATGGGGATGACGAACAAGATCATTAAAATGCTGTTCATGGCTGCAGCTGAGAGGCTGTGATATGAACTCTGTTTGCTTGTGCTTTTTATTTATTTTTTATTTTTTTAGCTCGCCAGAATTGACCTGTCCACATCTCAATCCACATGTTCCAGGCTCATGCTTGCCTGAATGCCAGTGTCAGAAAAGAAAATTACCACTTAGTAGTATTGAAAATGATTGTACATGAAGAAATTTGGAAGACTGGGCTGTTTGTGTGTTAACGTGTGGTTTGATATTTGGATAGAATATCTAATTTCTTGGGAAGTTGCAGACCTGTTTAAAGTGATCAGCTAGATAATGTCCAAAAATAGAAATGCATTGGTTGGTTTATGTAGAACGGTTTTGTTGCTAGGTTTCAGAAGAATGGTATCCAAAGGGGGGATGTGGGGGCAGGGCCTTGTCCGAGGTAATTCAGTCATTGTTATGGTAATCACTTACCTCTGTGTACCCTTGATGCCTGTAATCCACTGTCATGTATGTGAAGCAGTGAAAGAGTTAATCTAAAGGCTGGGGTGAACTTTTAACCCCCAGTGTCCATTGATCTACCCAAATTGCTGAATAATTTTTTTTTCTCCAGCTGCTACACATACTCTTAGGCCGCTGTGTTGTGTTGTGTTGTGTTGTATTGCTTTGTGATGTGCTATGCGATGAGGGGGAAATCTACAAGGAGCCATGACATTTAAAAAGTAAACACATCCTTTGTCATTTGATGAGTCTAGATACATATTTACCATGGAAACTCAGTCTGCATTATAATCATTCTGTCTGATACAGAAAGCGGTTTCCCTTATTGCTTGATGAAACCACATGCCCATTTTTCTTACAAGTCAAAATGATTAATAAATCATGCTTAATTAAACAACCTTTCCTAAGAGCTAAGCATGAACTACCTGTGGCAAGCATGGAATCGCCAATAGCAGGCAGAGTTACTGATGCAAAGCCATCGCGAATCCTGTATTGAATGAGATACCTCCCCCTTTCTCCACTCACAGACACATAAGCAAGGCAGCAGGCGCTCGGCAGTGGGATGGATTCTGACTACTAAAGAGCAGAAAACGGAGGAGGGGGGGGGGTCGGTTGGTGGAGAGCTAGCTCGCAGCTCGCAAAAAGAGAGGGAAAAGGCGTCAGGCGGCAGAGTATAAATCTGTATACTGAACTGGGTGGAGAGGCTTGCGTGGCTTTAAACCAATCTTCTGTGGCCAGACAGCAGCAGCAGCAGTGAGTCTGACTGAAAAAAAACAAATTGGACTGCCAGCGCTTTCGGACCTCACTGTGGAACCGGCAGCAGAACAAGCAAAGTAGATTCCCATAGAAGCGACAGATCCCTGGCTGTCACACACAGAGGTGGGTTGGTGGGAGGTCTATGACCCTTCATTTTCATCTGGGGAGAAGCAAAGCCACTGGAGGGGGGTTGGGAGAGAGAGGGAGAGAAGAAACGGCGCAGGAGAGAAAAGAAGGTGGCAGGAGGCGCGACATTAAGACACACGCTCCTTTTTCTTCCATTCTTCCATCTCATAGCATTCCCCCGGCAATGTAGAGGCGCTCTTGCCGAGTGGAGGAGGAACGGTCCCATTGACCGTTGAAGGGTTAGCTCCTCTGTCTAGGCAAAAGCAAGCCTTTCCATTGCAGCTCTCATCTCCCTCTTCCATTCAACTGCTCCTTCTCGCTCTGTCTCTTCCCTCTACATCTGTTATTTTCCCTCTGTTTGAGGTTTTTATCATTGTTCGGCACACAGCACAGAATTCTTAGGGCTTTCCCCTGTGCTTTTTGTGTCTTGCGAAAGTGGGTGTATCAGGAGCTGTCATTGTGTTCAGTTCCGCTAGAAAAGACAGCTGAGCATGGTGAAGAATAGAAGAGGAGTCTGAAAAGCAAAAAAGGAGGGACCCTGGGACTATGTGAACAGCTGACATTTCTGCACAAACCCACTGCGATGAAAGAGGAATCTTGGAAAACAGCTGTCAAACAATTCCCAGGTAGCACTATAGTATTCTTTTAATGTTCTCTTTTTTCTCGCAGTCGCCAAACATTGCAAAGCAGTGTAACGGCTCTGCCTTGGAGGACTGTTACTTGGTTCATACTGTTTTGTTGCTAAGCAAAGTCTTTAACCAAAGTCCTGCTGGTTGTGAGGATCAATGACAGCCATGAAGGGAGACTCGGAGGAAAGCATCGAGAGCATCCGGCCCTCCAACCTGCAAGCCTTTGCCAACACCTCCACCCTACATGGCATGAGCCACATCTTTGCCTATGGGCATATGACTTTCCGCCGCTTCCTGTGGACTCTGTCATTCATGGGCTCACTTGGCTTGCTGCTCATGGTGTGCATGGACCGCGTGCAGTACTACTTTGAGTACCCCCACGTCACTAAGCTGGATGAGGTGGCGGCACCCAACCTCACCTTCCCGGCCGTCACCTTCTGCAACCTCAACGAGTTCCGCTTCTCCAGGATCACTCGTAATGACCTCTACCACGTAGGTGAGCTGCTGGCACTCCTCAATGAGAACTACCAGATCGCCAACCCGCACCTGGCCGAGCCTGAGGTGCTGGAAGCCCTGAAGGAGAAGGCGAACTTTGGCAACTTCAAGCCCAAGCAGTTCAACATGACTGACTTCTACAATCGCACGGGCCATGACATCAACGAAATGCTTCTACAGTGCACTTACCGGGGAGAGGAGTGCTTCCCCACGAACTTCACTACTGTAAGTGTGCTTTCTAGTTTGAATTCATTTTTTAGTGCTGGTGTGAGTTCTTTACCTACAGTTTATTTTTCAGAGCTTTTGGGAGTTTAATTGTTTATTTGGGAGAGATTGGCAAATTGATTAAGCTGTGGCGATCTAATTGAAAAGTGCACTTAGGATTCCCTTGTGTAAAATGATCCTTGGTCTAAGCTTGTTTGAAGGCCAGATAAGTTTGCTTGAAGAATAGCTATTTTGTAATCTTTGCTGGAAATGCTCAGAGGGATAAGGCATTTTGTGCTGCCGAGTCTTAATGCAATCAAGGGAGACAAACTGCATTTGCCAGGCTGTTAGGACATGTGTGGGGGTGATGTGTGAGCACACAAAGGAGGTGAGGTGAAATCCCCCTGTAGTGACGTTCAGGGCTTATGGCTAAGTTGACTTGATATGTGGAATTCATTTTTGATTTGGCTATTTTTGTCATGGTGTATGTGTTGCCTTTCAAGAATGGACTGTGCTGTTTATTTTTCCAGAGAAATGTCATTTTAATAGCAAACCTACAATTAGTGTCTGAATTCTCATGGAGGTGGTTTTCTTGCTTTTACTTGTTTCCGTTTTATTTTTGTCTCGCAGTTTGTGAATGTCTCTCCTCAAAGTGATACATCACACCTCAGTGAGGCATTTAGCTCTGCAGAGATGGGTAGACATTGCTACACATTTAAATAAATTAACTACCCTGGACAGTACCCCCGGTATAGCTGTCCTTATATTACACACTGTAGTTGATTAACATCACATATTTTAATTACCTGCAAATATGAAATTCTATTAGCCTGGTGCTTTGTGATGTGACAGGCTGTTGAATATTTGAACGTGTATATGTCTCAGAATTTCTCTCACACAGGAACCTTTGGCAGGTAATCACTGATGGAATTCAGTCTTAAAAAGACTGCCAATTAACTTGAGCAGATGTGTGATAGGTATTGCTCAAGTTGGCAGAGGCCTATGTTATCCGATGTTACCAGTACAATTGAACGTGAAAGCAGCAGGCTGAAAATTCCATTCCTAATGCTAGAAGTCATCACTGTACTTGATCTGTAAACGACACACTGTACACTCCACATTGGTTCCACAGGAAGTGTGTCTTCTGGTATAGTCTCTGAAATGATAAATGATAGTGGGTGAGAGAGAGAGAGAGAGAAACTTTTTTGAGAGCTTATGGGATGTCAACCGAGCATGCCATTCCTATGATGAGGCATTGGCGTAGGTTTTTGTTAAAGGAAAATGCATCAGAATAGCAGCTAGAATCGTAGGATGGGATGCCATGGTGTTATTATGTGTCATTTTGGAAAATGAAGACATATAGGTAGGGGTAGTGTTGTCATGAGCGCAGGTGTCTGAGTGCAGATTTGAGTGGTATTATCTGTGGCACTATTGGAGATGCATTAGGGGAAGCACTAGCCTGTGAGAGAAACGTCTAACCTGTGAGAGAATCTTGATAATAGTTTAAGCACAAAGTACAATCTGGTTATATAAGTAAGCAGCCTCCAGGAGAAGGATTCAGGAAAATATCCTTAATGTACAGCATGGTATTATTTATCAGTACAAACAAAGAGGTTTTGTTCAGATGAAGGTTGGAAGGAAATGTGCTGTATAAATGGTGCTACAAGCAGGTGAACCGAATATACCAGGAGAATGAATTTAGTGACCTTATTTTCAGTGTAACTGAATTACTGAACCACTTTCTTCTCTCTGCATCTGGGGCCTCATGTACAAAGACTTGCGTGGATTTCATACTAAAACATTGCGTAGGCTACGTGCAAACCTGAAAAGTAGCGTGCGCACAACAAAAATCCTGATGTATGAAACTGTGAGTATGCAGAATTCCACGCAGCTTTTCTTTTCTTTTTCCCATTTACCGTATTTTACGGACTATAAGTCGCAGTTTTTTTCATAGTTTTGCCGGTCCTGCGACTCAGGTGCAACATATATATATATATATATATATATATATATATATATATATATATATGTATATGTGTTTTTTTTCCTCTTCATGAAACATTTTTTGTCCGGTGCGACTTATAGTCCAGAAAATACGGTAACATGAAATTAAGCGCACCTGCACAAGCAATACACTCCACCCTCTCTCCTCCCTCAATCACACTCATTTTAATATGCCAACTAGAAGGCCATTCGAGAGTGCAGATCTCCACAAAGACAAAATGGCCTATACCGCAATATTAATAACAATGAAAACTCATTTGTGGATCCATTCATACTCGAACCTACTCCAAAGTTAAATAATTGAAATCATCAAATGAATAAAAAAAACGTTTATCTCCAACGAATGCGAGGTAGAAGTGCTTATCCGACAAAATGGCAAGAATCTTACGTCTTTATCATCTGTAATTAATAACTAAAAAACAGTAGTGGCAGAGTGTGGCAGTGGCTAGGCTATAGGGTCAGAGACTGTGGCAGAATTATTGGTCAGTCTGCAAGTAGGTGACAGGGTTCGCATAACTGGGCTTGATGGAGGATCGCACATTCTCACGTTCAAATCAGTCTTCGTACATCCGAACGTGAGCGTGAGAAGTGGCGTACGCAGCTTTTTTGTGCGTACGCAAGCTTTGTACATGAGCCCCCGGGACACCTGAACAGATACATCCTCACAGGGTCGAGTAGACATAATAAAGCACAGACCTATGGAGCCTTGTCTCACCCAGTGACCACTCTGTCAGGGGTCAAATTCCACACAGAGTTTCATTTTCTGTCATTTCTGATTGGAGAGGCCTCTGCTGCAGCTGAATTGATGGTCCATAGCCACCTGAAGGTCAGAAGTCCAATTCCCTAAGGAGCCTTACTGTGCTGTAAATTGCTTTAGATAAAATAGTATGGCAGACACTTTTAATGTCAGTGCTGATTTGATAGCGCAGATATCTCTAATAGTGCACTCTCTAGTGCAGATTCACACAAAGTGGAGTAAGTGGTTGAAATGGAAGCCGTGGTCTTGTCCCTGGCTGAGTTAAATATGTCAAGCAACAGTAGGTTACCAGTATCTCTCCATTCCATATAAGATTTCTGTTTAAAAGCACTGTTTATATTACCTGTCATTTGCCTGCACCATGTGCATTCACAGCTCCTGAGCAATAACTGAGAGTTGGAATCTAAATGAGAGAACGGATGCAGAGAGCAATCAGTATATCAACTTTCTCTCCGGTGTGCCACTCCTTATTCATAACAAAAGCAATGTTTCTTTATCTTCCTGTTGTGAGGAATGGTCTGAGAGACTGAGTGGTGAGTGGGTCAATAGTCTCAGGATCAATATAACATGAACTCTAAGATTGACATGAACTCTTAGATTGTTCTATGGATCGAGCCAGTGAAACATCAGTCAAGAATGTAACATTATGTCTGGGGTTGGACTGACTAATGTTCTATGGCCGAAGTTATAATATAGTTATAGTTAATATTCTATGTTCAAGTGTGTTACAACGACTTCTTGAACGTATGTTACAGGTGTGTGCTGGACTGGAGGTAGACAGTTCTATTTTGTATTAGATGTCAGTCCAAGCTGATAGCTTAGTTTAACATCGCAAACTGCTGACTTCACGTTAACCTGTGCCTTTGTTGGCACTGGTACAGGCCATCCGTCTTATGCCAGACTCTGCTCTAATTTCAATTTTCACTGTATGGCTCCTCTATTTGCAATTCTCCAATAGTGTTTGAGCAGATGTCCCTCCCATTTCCACTTACTTAAAGGATATCGGATTTATTTAGCTGTCGTATTGTAGACAGCAATTCTCAAAGTTCATTCTGCCACACACATTTTAAATTAACACAATAGAATCATTATTACAAAAGGAATTAAGGGAAATAGAGTTTTTGAATTGTTACAGAACTTTTAATCCCTGGCTGAATTCCAAAATAGATTTTCTGAACAACCTTACAGTGCTCTTACAGGTCATTGGACAGGTATTGCAGTAGTGATGTAATTTCCACAAATTGAACCCACAGTTCTCCCCATAATTCTCTTTCAGTTTTGGTATAACCATGACTTGAAGTTTTGCATGACAACTGGTTGCACTTTACTTGTTGCATAATGATTGATTGATTTGCCTTTTCATTTCTGACAACAAGTCTTGGAAATAGTACAGGGGTGTTTTTTGGGCTAATTGTAGTATTGTCTTAGTTTCAGACAGGTACAGTATCTTTCTTTTCAACCCATGGAGCTACACAGGTTGGCTAACATTACAGTTATAATTACTGCTAAGGGCTGTGGCATGAGGATTCAAACAGACTCAACCCTTATCTAAAATGCACAAAAGTATGACATCAAACATGGCTTCTTCCTTTCTTCTCATATCTTCAAGGTCACTGTTCCGTATCTAAGGCACAGAAAGAAATCTCTGGTTAGATTATAGTTAAAAATATAAAGCTACACCAAACATACCTGGTTTGGGAGGGATTTTACACATTTTTACATTTGTACACCACACAATCTCACATTGGACATACTTTTGGAATTTTCACAGCTGTTGGTGCACCTTTTACACTGTTCCACTGCAATAAAGATCCTAGCTGAGTACCGATTAATTTATTCTGGTTGTATACATATCTATAATGCATAATCTATATGTATAATCGCTTCTTGTTGAATTAAGGCTATGCTAATGTGCATGTTTCACAATAGGCATCAGTTCATGTTTCTTATTTGTCTGTTTGAAATTATGTGACTGTCTGTGGAATCCAGAATCATATTGTTGAGTTGCTTGCTTTGCTTGTCGACAGGAAAATTGTCAAAGGAAAAATTGTTGCATAGTTTCTAAGCACCCTCAACTGTCAGTTCAATAGCTGTCACGTTTACCTTTTTAGCTAAAGATGGAGATCGCTTCATTTACACGTTGGTTGCTGGGCAACTGGGCTTGTGGCTTTCAAAAGCAAATCATTCATGGGTAATTGCTATTGTTGTCTGAGATGACAAACAGCTGCTAGGTCATTGAGCTGGTGAATGCAGACACTTCAGTGTATTGACATGAATGTGCTGTCTGCACTGTCACAATTGCCTTGGTGAGCAATTGAACTTCAGCCACATGGTTTCAGAGTGGGCTGATGCTGTGGCGTATCTCGGTGATGCCCTCAGTTTTCCGTTTGTGTAGCGAGGGTAAGTGTGTGTATATATGCTGACCGAGGACTGAATGGAGGTGCCGAGGTGCTAAACACCATTATGCATTCCAGTGCACGCACACCCTCTGGCTTGTCAACGTCTGGCAGCATTTCACTGCTGCACAGTGAATAAGCCTCTTGCTCAGTGCGGCATGTTAAGAAAGAAAAAAAAACATCTCCCACACTTTCAGTGCCTCACGTCCACCTAGTGGTAGGGTTGGGCGATGTCGCCTAAATTGGCATTTGACGATGTGTAGCTACAGTAAAACATTGTGATGGACGATGATATCGTGGGGGGGGGGGGGGGGTTAGTGTTGTAAACACTAATTAATTAGCCTATAGCCTAGGTATGTCTGTACAGAAATACATTTATAATGTTCTAGCCTACATAAAAAAATAAAAAATATATTATATAGGCTATATGGCCTGATGAAAGTGGACAGCTAAGAGAGACATACTGACCAGGCTACCGAAGTTGTGTGGAAGATCTGCTCCAAGAAAATTGTTATGAAAGACGGATAGACAATCAATCTGAACACTTGCGTGTTCACCAAGCAGCGGAATATTACACATTGCCAGCCTTCGCTGGGCCCAGCAAAAAAGCTACTTAAGACTACTATCGTGGTCACTCATTTAAAATCTTGGTACTATGCAGCATCCCACGTTATCAGGCTACCGTCTATGCTGACTATGAGGGCGGCGGGAAGTGAAAGTAAAGGGCTGCGATCGCGCAGTCCAGGCTATAAGGAGGGCGAAGTAAAAACACTTTTACAAATAACGAATCCCGATTACCACTCCGCTGCTGTCTGGGACTTTTGCTAAATGCATGAAATACAAGCCTTACAGTGAAAGACGAATAGGCTACCTTCTGATCCTATAATTAGCGAAAGAAATGGTTTATTTTAACACAGAGGAGACGCATTTGGCGCTCGCTGTAGCCTTGCAAAAATATTTGAGCGCTAGAATGTCCTAGTTGTAGCCTAACAATAATAAATCTATATTTTCTGCTAAAACATTAGGCTACCTATTACGTCCAATGTAGGCTATAGGCCTGCGAGACATGTAGGCTACAAAAAGACAATTAGGCTACACATTCACGTCACAGTCAGGAATTATTTGAATAAGAGGGTAGACTAATACGTGATCACTGTTTGGTTGACAGCCTTTAAAGTA
Organism: Alosa pseudoharengus; assembly: GCF_046254945.1. NCBI lineage: Eukaryota > Metazoa > Chordata > Actinopteri > Clupeiformes > Clupeidae > Alosa > Alosa pseudoharengus. The sequence continues at coordinate 47,629,571 of NW_027468663.1, read as the reverse complement.
GGCTCAATTTCATTTTCAGGGAAAGGTTTTTTTATGTTTCAGCCTGTTACAGCAGGAATTAGTGACTGGCATGTGGGGGCGTGGCATCACGATGGTTGCTTTCCTAGTGGACTAGTGGTGCCCCGTCCCTTCTAGTTATCTCGTAATACCCATGAGATAACATGCATTCATGAAGCCGATCCGTTGGCACACTGTGCTGCTATTTAAGTTAGGATCTGTTTATTGTTGAGGGCTACTAGAAAAGAAAGTATTTATAGGTTGTGCACCTCCATTGCATAAGTCATGAGGGTTGTTAAACTTTGTTGAAAGGTAGACATGGTTGGAATCAGGCTTCATGAACCACATTGTGAGGAATTAAAATAGGGGCTTTTATAAGTGTCAAAGCAACCATACAGAGCAGGTAAGACCATAACCATCATAGTAGTGGAAGGCTATAATCAGGGTTGTAGTCGAGGCTAAACGCAAGTAAACACTGTTTATCCACCTCAGAAATTTCAGAAATAGTTTATCCACCTCTTGTTAAAGTTTATCCACCCCACAAAAAAGTTTATTCACCGATTGCAACTTTTACCATTCAAAAAACATTGTATTATCCACATTCACAATATACTCATCAACACTCAAGGAACCATTTAATACCACTGGTATTGTTATAAACATTGGACAATAACCTCCTCACCTTACCGTGAGAATTCATAGTTTACACACCTCTTATTTTACCACTACACCCCTGGCTATAATGTATATTATGCGTCTATAAATTGATAGTCGTGGAAAGATGTTTAGGTAATTAACTTCATGACATGAGTATAAAATGATGAGGTATTGACATTCCTTGCTTCAGCTACATTAATGTCTGTGTCATTGACCTTTTCTTGTCATTTTTCACAAATCCTCTAAGCATAGGTGATGTGATAATTTCTGTGATGACTGAATAGGGATGTAACAATGCACTGTGAATCGGCTAAAAATTGATACACGTGTGAAAATTACAACCAGTTAATCAAAAATTGATCACAATGCAACCACGTTGTAAATTTGTACGTTGCAAGTGTTGCATTCAAGTTTACTACCAAGTTCTTATCAACTTAATCCCGATGTAAATGGAAAAGTATTTTCCCAGACTCAAAAGGGCCTGTCCCTAGGAGAAAAAGTATTACTTTGAAACTTAAACACAAGTGGGAAAACTGAACAGTCCAACTAGTGGACGAGGTAGCCCATTGGTTACTTTGTTTACAATATTTCCAAGCTTCAACCAGTGCTGCTGACAGCTGAAGCAGTAAGAGACGGAAACAGGCAGAAAGAGCTGTTGGAGTCTAATGTAGCTTAATAGTAACAGTAAATAGTAAACAGTAGGCTATAATATATCTGCATAATGTGCGCTGTCATGAATAAATAATCAGAAATACAGTATTTTTTATATATATATATATATATATATATATATATTTATATATATATCAATAGTTTATATAATAGTATGATATAATAATAATAATAATAATAATAATAATAATAATAATAATAATAATAATAATAATATATAAATAAATATAATATTTTAGGCTACATAGCCCAATATGCCCCTCTCCCCCAGTCAGACACCCTAACTAGCATAATGTCTGCCGTAAAAACACTGATTGCAGCTTATTAAACTAAATGAATTGTGAGAAAATTGCATCATGAACCTAAAATCGTGAATTCGTATAATAATACGGTGTAAAGGTGCTAGGTAGTAGAAGAATGACTGGCCTGTTGTTTTTGCAGTGTTTCTTCTAACTGATGACTAATACACGAACTAACTAAGAAAATATTCTTTGGCGAGTGCATGAAGGTAGCATATTTTATTTTTTTTAAACCAAAAAGAGTTAAAGAGCTGAGGACACAGCATGAAACATATGCCTACAAATGTTTTTTTTTTCTACCCTTCCATTCACTGAGAAGTGGAATGACTGTCAGAACATGATGTAGAGTGAGCTGTAAACCTAAAAGGACTCACACAATCCACAAGATGACTTGTGCCTATTTTTTACTTTCAGCGATGTTTGCAAGATTAAACACCCATCTTTAGTAGTCTGTGAGTACTGGTAATTCCTACTGTCTGAAGTCTTGACAGTTTTCCCTTGTGTGGTGACCCGGTGCGTTCTCACACTTTTGTTTCTGGAATTAGTATTCAGAGACCTGTAAGTGCAGGCATCTCTAAAACAGGCATTGCCTTTCATCTTATTTTCTAGATCATGAAAGGCGTTGAGCCACGGAAACAGCCACTGACTGATTTGGCATATTTCATGGATCAGCACCTGCTAAGCCCCAATAGAGTATCCCACAGAATTCCAAAAAGCCTTTTTTTTTTTTTTTAAAGGCCTTGATTGCCACTATTTCATCTCTAGGACTGCTTGGGATCACAGCAGAAGGCTGCCTTGACGTTATCACACTTTGCTGTCAATTTGTGTCCAAGGGATTGAAAACACAGGGCAGCATGAAGGGATTTGACCTTCCATCAGCCGTAAGCAATGCTTGTTCTCTAATGGTTTGTTTCTCAAACCACTAAGCTAGTCCACAGAAGACCTGTGGGGTATACTACGAAGCACGTTAGACTAGGGATGCACGATATATCGGCGGCTGATATATTATTGGCCGATAAGTGAAAAAATTGAAATATTATTATCGGTCCGATAACAGAATTCTGGCCGATAATTTGCGCCAATATAATGTCAGCGGTGTGAATGTATTTCACCACTCTAACAAAATCTGTGGATATGCGTTCATTTGGGAATCTGTGCATCTCAAAATCCTCTCGTGAATGATCCGCCATTTAACCTTACCAGAGCGGACAGCAGACCTGTGCTGGTGTGTTTGCACTTTACCGCGCTGGTCGGGGAAACAAATAAACAAACTCGTTAGTGGGACGAGTACATAAGTAGGCCTAGTTCTAAGTTGTGTTTTAGTATTATATTTGCATTACTTTAGCTTGTGTTTTGTATTATAGAAATATGCTAACCATTCGTGCTTCAGTTCCAGACAGGTCATCATAATAAGTTATTAAAACCTTCAGGGCTAACCCCTTTCATTTCTGCTGCAGCAGGTTGTGCGCAACAGAGTAGACGGACATAAGATACAGTCTGGGGAGTTGCAGCTTTAATCAGTTACCCGCAGTTGAAATGAAACCTAAGTTTCCCTCACAAACTCTGATTTGGTCGCTATACTGTAGCTTATTCCAAGCTGAGCCGTTTATGAGCGTTTAGTCCTAAATGAAAACGATTCGAACTCTCTAGCCACTCACTCGCACTGACGTCAGGTTCACTTAAAGGAGCCACACATACTGTAGGGCTAGGCTACTGTTATGTTGTTGACTGCCGTACTATTTAGGACTATTATGAGTTCTGTCCATCATTTGGTGGTAGGTAAATTACTGCAATAAAATTATGCTTTCCCCAAATCACTTTTCACAATTTTTTTTCAAGAGTAATTTTATCGGTTATCATATCAGTATCGGCCACAACAAACCAATAAATATCGGTTATCGTTATCGGCCCTAAAATTCCATATCTGTGCATCTCTACGTTAGACATATCTGGGATATCTAGACATATCGAGGCTACACAAAGCCTTGACTCAGGGGTATAAGTTAAGTGATACTACAATAGCAGTTATGTGATATATTTGTCAAACTAGGCTTTCAGCTCAGATCTGTGTGCGTTGTCGGTGTTGGGATGATGCTGGCCAATCGTGAAACATGGAGACACATACAAGACCTATATTAAAAAACAATTACTTACTTATGAGTGATAGCGTAATCTACACTGCGGTCATTTTTAGTGTCTAGCCTATAACATCAAATAAATCGATTGTCATCATATGTTGTATGGTATGCACGCCCATAGTGGCATATTTGCACGCACAACACCGTTAAAGTGTCTGCGAGATCCAAAGTGTTTGTAGAGGTGGAGCTCCACCTGTAAGATATATGACAATCCTACATGTGAGAACTTCGTTTTTCAAGAGAATTGATTGGTCAGTAGGCGGTAGTTTTACACGATATGAGCTATATAGCATATTCTAGAAAAGTTAGCAACGACGTTGCTCAACCACCATGGTACGACGCAACTTGCGACCAAACAACGACATTGTTACACCTGTTTCCAGAAAGCATCATACATGTGTCGCAATTTGCTACCTCCGATGTTCGAACACTGTAGTTCCAACAACGTTGTTGATGATGCAGCGATACATATCATTGGTGGAAACAGTGGCAACGTGTAATACCCCACACCCTAGAAATTCTCTGCCACGGCCTATGTTGACATTTTTCTAATTTAAACCGAGTGATTATTGCTGGCATTGTCATCGTCATCTGCAAGAACCTAAACCTATTGCAAGTATATAAAACATTTTACCGAAGCCGACCAATATGTGTCATTATTTGTGTTAAATATCTATGTTGGAAAAAATATATAGCCTGGACGAATGTCTGGGTATCGCATATGTTTTTAATTGTCTCCTGGCTTAAACGGCAGCGCATCAGTGCACTACGCGCTCGTTGACCATACATATTTATGTATATAGTTACTCTACATCGAGAGACCATAGGTACAAGACATCAGTCAAACAATTGAATCTACAGTACGTGTCACACTAGTTTACCTGCAGGTAGCGAGAAGCAAATCTCACATCATAAGAAAATCGAACCTACAACGCTGGGATAACGAGACACCTGCTTTAGCCACTACACCATTTATCACTGTGCTGATGTTAAGAGTCTGTGAAGATTATAATACTAGCTTATCAAAAAGCAAGGCAATACTCGAATTAACATAAATAGCAAGAATGAGCGAAGTAGGGGAGTCAGTCTCTTAATCAAAATAAAGCTACAGGATAGATCAATCATTGGGTCACGAGATAAACATCCACTTCGTAATTTTTGGTTAGGCGGTTGTGTTTTTTGGTTAGGCGCCAAGGAACGACTCCCTAGGGGCAGTAGTTCAACCGACCAAACTTTGCGTCCTCGTTTGCGATTAAGAGTTCGAACTACCCTTTCTAGAAACACCAAATCCAAGAACGATGGAGCGAACTACCAAGGTTGCGACGCACGTTAGCAAACAACGCTTTCTAGAAACGAGCCCCAGGTTTGGTTGGCAGGATAAGACACCATGGTGATAAAGCCACGCTAAAACAGGCCACTTTCGTGTCACAGCATACCCTGGCTTTGAGCGCAACATACCCCGCTAACCCATTAATCGAGATTCGTAGTATAGCCCACTGTAGCCCTTCCTCTGTTGGTTTACCCAACAAAAGACAACAGATGTGGAGAATAGTTGTGGTCCTCTTCATGGAGATGTGGAAAAGGCTCGTGGACTATTAATTTGCTGTGTAAAATATCACCTGGCTGTGCCTCCAACAAATTGTTTTTGTGTCTTTGCCCTATGCCTTGTGCTTACACTCTTAAAAGGAATTTGTTGTCCCTATCTGGACACAGAGATGTGTTAAAAAGACAACGCAAGTTGTGTTGTTTTCAACACTTTCATTTTAAGAGTGTAGAACCAAAATATATCATACTGCACCCTGAAGCATTAACCAAAAGAGGCATCCATGGGTCTGACACCCTACTAGATGTTGACTGACAGTTTTCGTTCTTTTGGTACTGGTGGGATTCAGTCCATCTAAATCAAACTACTCTTACAAGTCTATTCCATTGCACTTGAGACTCGTCCCTGAAATCCTTTTTTGCTTTTTGGTCAACCCCCCCCCCCCAATACCCCCCCCCAATACCCCCCAATACTAGGGTGACAGTCCTGTCTAAAGTAATTTTTCTGTCCTCTGTTTAGTCAGGTTGTTATGCTGACTAGAGTTGTGTTTTGCTATGCCCATGTGCATGTACATCCTTATAAATACATGAATCGCAAAAATAGTCATTGTATCAAACAGGCATGTTGCAATGACTGACACCAATATTACATTTAAGTTAAGAGGTACACAGGTCTCTGCTACATTCATATATTTGAAAATAATTAACCTAATTCATTATTACATTTGGAAACATGAATATTATGAAATAATTACACTGTACAGGGCTAGGGTTAAATAGGGCTTAGCCAGGAACACAAGCCCGAGTCAATGGCCAAGTCTACGCCAGGAGTCACCATAGTTTGTGTCTTCATGGATTATAGCAGGCACTGTACTATAGTTGTAGTATAGGCCACACAGTTTATTTTTATCTTTTTATTAGACCTTGCAGAGAACTGCATAGATGGTCAAAAGGCGTGCATAGATGGTCAAAAGGCGTCTGTGAGGGTGCTCACTTACCAGCCAGAGGGCGCAAGGCCAGGGTCCTTAGTATTCCTTAGTATAGTGTTAGTGTTGTTTTCTCTATAAATGTACTAGTAGTAACAACATTTTTGGCTTTGATTCCCAGTGAAAATGCATCCTGACAAAATGTTAATCTTCCCTGCGCTCAAATTTCCTGAAAAATGAAAAGGTGTTGATTAATGTAAACCTCACAGAAAAGTGCAAGAAGCCGGCCGTTGCCAAGGTCATAGGATGGGTTCCTAGGGAGCCGTGACAATGATGTAATAGCTTCTTTTCACTGCCTCCCCAAGTCACTTAAGACTAAAAAGTGTTTTGCCAAATATGAAATGCATAAACTGCACTGTCATCATCAGCACCTCTGCACTCTTTTTATTCTAGCCTCCAATCCTCTCCGATCCTCCCTGGCTTACGTCACAGAGGCATCGGCTTGGGCGTAATTCACTTCCACCCACCGCTGTGGGCTTGTCTGGCACCTGCTGCCAATCCTCTCATTAGCGTTATTTAAGGAGCAAACAAACCTGGCCGTTTAAAGGCTGCTTTGAGAGGGCAGACATAAAGATAAGGGCAGAATGTAGGCATAGAGCAGGTACTTGTCAGTCTGAGAGCCAGGTAGGTTGTGACTGTTCCAGGGTGAGGTGGCATGGCCTTTTTTTGGTCCTGTGTAGATATCTTGTCAGATTATGCAGTTTGCATTTACCAAGAACATAAGCTTTGTATCTGAAACTATTTGTCTACTGGGAAAAAAATCTTCATACCACAAACAAGTTTTGCACTATTGTGCATTAGACTTCTCAGTACTTTAAAGCTCATGCCACTGTATCCTGTCATCCACTCAACTGCTGGTGAACCATAGGGACACTTCTGAAGTGCCTCGCAACCTTCCACCTTAGAAAGAAGAAAATGTTGGATTAATACACTGATGCCATTTAATTTGTCTGGTTCTCTTAGCATGATGCACTCTTTACAGATCGTGGTGTCAGTAGTTCTTCACTGCACTGCATTTTGATTTCATTGCACTGCATTTTGATTTCATTGCACAGTTATCACTTTTAATCTGCACTCGGAAGTGGAGAGCATTTATTTAATTTGCAGCAAAGCCAGTGCGGTATAAAAAAAAAAAGGTTGATACAGTAAATTACTCTTCTCGCCAGTGGCTAGTGAGTGCAGAGGAGGAAACCCTGTGAAGTGTTTTATCTCCTTTACTTAAATAAAATGGGCCGTAGCACTGGAGAAGTCATGAAGGAACTTCATATAGATTTCTACATGCAAGGGTATTTCTGGGCCAACAAATGCTGCATTAATGAGCTTGAGGTATAGTAAGGGCCTTTAGCCTGTAGTGTTATGTATGTTTATTCAACACCCGTGCAAGGTGAAATCAGATATTCGGGGTGCGTGCCCCTTCGAGATTTAAGTATTTACAGTTGTCTAAATTAATCAGGATTACAGTAGGAATTTAATCTCTAGTCACCTCACAGATTTTATCATTCATGGATGCTGATGTAGTTGGGGTGGATTTGAAAGTAATCTGTGCCAGTTCAGCATACCTCATTGTAGTAAATCACTTCTCTTTTGTGGAGAGCATTGCAGGTAGTATCTGCTGGATGTTGTAGTAAAAATGTAATGTACGGCTGATACTAAGTATATTCACCACTCTCACACCGAGATACACACACATTTGCACATATACATCAGATTTTCAAGGTTGTGCACACACACACAAGCACTTCGATTTGATAGTTGGTCAACTGCATGTCTACAGACCTGACAGTTCCTACAGTAAATGCTTGATATCTAATCATCTAAGTGCTCAATGTTTGGCTTTTCACTGAAGAAGAATAATAATAAGTTGGGGAAAACCCTCATGACGGAGGTGAAATGTGACTTAATTATCTCTGACAGTAATCATAGAAATCCCATACTTTGTCGTGGCCGGGTGTTTTATCCTAAAGGGAGAACGCCAGTGTCATTCATTACACCACTCTCTCCTTCTGCGACAAATAATCGCTTACCGCGTTGTCATAGTAACCTCCTGTTTGTCATTTGCTCAGACCTTTACGACACTCATCAAAATACTCTGTGGCCAAAGCATAATCTCAATACGAAGGACACTCAGAAAAAGCAGCTCCTGTGCTTTTTTTGTGATACAGTGATGTGATGCTATTTCTTTGGTACACTGGAGTGTGTCTTTTCTTTAACAGTTGCCAGGGATATGATTGTCAGATTCGGATGAAGGCTGCCATAAGCCTGTGTCAGGTATACATCTCAAGTGTGTTCAGATTTCCCCTAGGCTGTTTTCTGTGCCTACACTCCTCCGCTTCCTCTTAAGAATCACCTCTCATGAATACATCCAAGTGTGACATTAGCTATACTCGCCTTTAGCTTGTAGACTGTAACCCTCAACCTTCTTTAGTGAAATGTCAGTATGCCCACAAGAACAGCAATGCAGCAGTGGAGTTTCAGACCACTGATTTTAAACAGCAGAGCCGCTGCTTAACCACTGACTGTGGTAAGATTCAACATGTCTTACCCATGTGCTCTCTTAATATATATATATATATTAGGAGGATAGATTAGATGTAGGCTGTAAGGCAGAACAAAACATTAGATATTGGTGCACATACTGTCACAGTATCAAATCATGTCAGTAAAAGAAACTGGACCATTGTAATTCAAGGTTTAATGTTCTTAGTCTACAATGACAGATAGGGAGTATATAGGGTTATTTATAGATTAAGATTAATTATAGAGTATAAATAGACATTTTATATAAATAAATAGCGCAGTGCAGTAAATGTAAACAGTAGAGAAGTCAAATGTAAATAGGTAAACAAGTAAGCTAAAGTGCTAGACAGGAGGTGTAGGGGGCAGCCGTGGCCTACTGGTTAGCTAACCAGTAGGCCACGGCTGCCCACACTCTAGAAAGAGCTCTACAGTAGCCAAAAATACCTAAACCTGCATAGTGTACCTTTAAGCCTTGGCCATTGTAGAAAGGCCTGCTTGACAAGTTAGGAACAAATGGGCCCCTATTTTGACAGTGTAAAACGCATGGTCTGAAATGTATGGTTTATGCGTATTTAGGGCATGTCCAGTCCACTTTTGCTAGTTTGATGGTGGAATAAGTGGTCAGACGCCAGACGCATAGTTCAAAAGCGTTGTTCTGTTTCTGAATGAGGGTGCCATATGCCGTTCCCTATAAGAGCAAGGAGCATATAAGAGCATGGCGCGTTGATTTTGATGACGAGTGATAGGGGTGGGCGATATGGCCTAAAATTCATATTGCGGTATAATTTGGGACACAGACGGTAAACGGTATATATTGCGGTATAATTTGGTGTGTGAATTTCAATATAGGTCTAGTAGGTTCTTGCATAAAATAGTCAAGATTGTTACTTATTTAAAAATGTATTGGCTATAAAAATGATCAAAGTTTTATTTAGCCTATTCACTGCAGTAGACCGGCATCACTGTATGAAACATTACAAAAACATGAAACATGACATATTACATAGAACTGTAAATCATCTGATCATCTAATATTTACAGATATCTAGGCTATATATAACATTTATTTTATATTTGGCCTGTTATAAAATCATGTATTGAACAATTTAACCACAGCTCAGCTTTAAGAAACTCAAATAGCCTAGATGCATGCTTAGCATTTTGTGATCATTAGGCTAAGGCTACTTTCACAAACTCAGTCCTCTGATTTACCAATATCTAGGCGATATTTGTAACATTTATTTTGTATTTGGCCCGTTATGAAATCATGTGGAACAATTTAAACACATTGTAAAACTTAAAGCCTAAAATTTGGAGACATCCATGCATGTCGAAATTTACTGCAAATTCAAAACTGGATTACTCTGGAACGGCTAACTGTACAGGGGACTGCTTTACACCTTTGTGTTCGGTAAGGTCTGCTGTTTATTTTGATATAAGGTTTGTCGTGTGTTAAAAGAAGGGTTCGTGAAGTATTCCACCGAGGTGAATGGGTTGGGAGATCATGGGACGCAAAACCTTCAGTAGAATGTATGATTAAATTGAATTATATTATTTACTTTTCTTGCGAACCGTTCAACTAAGCAATTATCGGGTAACATCGATTAAAAGCTGAGAAAAATCTCTTTCATGTGATACTTGTGATGTCTGTGTGATGAATAGGCTACTTCGCGAGTAGTTCAACTGAGATGAATGGAATTTGGACGCACTTTCTTTCTTGCGCTGTCACTTTCTCCACTGCGTAAAATACTCAATTAATTTGCGCTGTGAATGCTTAGATTATTTTGACAGGCCACACAGGCTAAATAAAAATCGCTATTAGTAGGACGCAAAGCAGAATATTGAAAGAAGGGGGCACCAAGGCCACCGTGGCCTGTAAACCTCTGATTTTCAAAGGGGCCTCACGGCCAACGCAAGAGGCAACGACGTGGCCGCCGTGAAATTCCTACCCTGTTTGGGGGTTTATGTCTGTATTTCTCCTAAGTTATAAGTCTAGAGTTAGCGTCTTTATCGTGACATGTTTTCCTTTTAGTTCTCCCTCGTGTGTGATCCTTTTTGTGTGGGGGGCTGCGTCCACCCCTGTATGTGTAGCGTGTGTGTGTACTTGACCTGCTCCGTGTGTATTGTGTTCTGGGTCTGTGTCCCTGCTCTCGTTCTCAGCTAATAAACCTTTGATTGGACAACTGTCTGTGTCGCTATCAAATCGTTACAATACCTTCACCGCTCGCAGCCATTTTTCCTCACCTGTGGCCTCCTCGTGGTTGCTGCCGGTCCCGGCAGGCCAAGCGTGTTGCAATTTGATGACATAATGACCTATCGCAATATGCCGGTATAACAAAAATCTCTATCGTTGGCCAATTTTTTTTATCGCATACCGCTTATACCGTTTATATCGCCCAGCCCTAACGAGTGAGCACATCTCTGCAGAAGGAATCTGCTTGCAAGTGCGACCGTGTATGAAACCGCAGGTTTCCACCAAAGCTTGCTTTGCTAAAACAGGTGTGTGTGTACGTGTCTATGTGGCAAGGAGTACATTACGTACACAAGCAGTACACATCTCTACTCACCTAATTGGGCTCGTAGGCAGAACAGTACTGACAAGTGGTTAAAATTGGAAAAAAGTAGCCCGAAAAAGCCTTTACACACTTCTGCTTTGACCGAGACGCTTCTCATTCACTTTACATGGGCTTACATCATCCGTTGCCAAAGTGTATTGTAGTTGCATTGGTTAGCTCCCATCGTCTCCATCAAAAAGTAGAAAAACATTCAACTTCTGACGCAGATAAAAAAAATTTAATTAACAAACCCGTGGGTGCACAAAGTTCACTGAGGGCGGGACAGCGTGCAATGTTCGAATAATCATCCCAATTGAGCATTCCACTTTGAATCACATAAAGTAAGCCTATGCACTGTAAAAAGGAATAGAGGGGTTGTCACAGTTACCTCAAGAACACAACACATGAAATTACACAATCTTCAAACTGTACACAATGTTACTACGTTGAACTAGCGTATTTTGCAACTGCGCTATCACACCTGGAGCAGCAGGGGAGCTATGTGCGGATGCTCTTTGTGGATTATAGCATTGCACTCAACACCATCCTCCCTCACACATCCACCACAGCTAGTGGTCAAACTAGGGGATCTGGGGCTTCCACACACCACAGGATAAAAAGCTTCCTCTCTGACCACAGACAGAGGGTCAGAGTGGGCCACCACACATCCACGGCCCTAAGCCTCAGTACTGGCTCTCCTCAGGGCTGTGTGTCCCTTTCCCTACACCCTCTTCACACACTGCTCCCCTGTCCATCACAGTAACTCCATGGTGAAGGTGTAGGGTTGGGGGGGGGGGGGTGAGAGATGAGGTGGAGCAGCTGTCAACATGGTGCAGGGCCAACAACCTGCTCCTCAACACCTCAAAGACCAAAGAACTCCTCATAGAGGGTGCTCTGCTTCCTGGGAGTCCACATCGAGGAGAGCCTATACTGGAGCTGGTGTCCTTTTACCGTGCCTCCATTGAGAGCATACTAACATACTGCATGTGTGTATGGTACACCAGCTGCACAACGGCTCAGAGGAAAGCGCACCAGAGGGTCATCGACACCGCCCAAAAGATCGTCGCCTGCCCTCACCCCACACTGGAAGAACTACACAGTTCCCATTGTCTCAAAAAAGCCCAGAACATTATAAAGGACACCCAATATCCCGGTAACTCTCTGGTTGAACTGTTGCCTTCAGGCAGACGGTACAGATCAATTAACGTAAGGACAAATAGACTCAAACACAGATTTTATTCAACTGCAATAACCACCCTCAATGCTGCAAAAAAATAATGTGCAATATGAAATCTGATATGAAATGGATCAATGCATTGACAAAAAAGTATGCATGTCTGTAGATTTTATGTTCATACTGTTTTTATGCAATAACTGTGTGTTCATACTGTTTTTTATGCAATGACTGGGTGTGTGTATGACTGTGTGTTTATGTATGCTGCTAATGCTGTTATATGTTTCTATTTATTCTTTTACTACTCTAGCACTAGCACTTCAATTAATGACTCAATGAATGATGCACTGATCACATGGAATTCCTTGGTGGCACCACTTCATTGTGTTCCCATAAGCCTTTGCAAGAACACTGAGATAATCAAGTAGCGTCTCACAAAATAGACAAGATAGATATTCTAACTGACTTGTGAAAAGACATTTTTGGTAACTTGAGTTACTTTGGTAACTTGGTATTTTGGATGTTGTAATGTCTTCAAGGAACACACCAACCTTTTGAGACAGTTTTTCTGAGCACATACATACCCAAAACTAGGGTTGGGTTGTCGTTAATGGATAAATATGCATCATCACAAAACGCAATATTCATAATTATCATGATAACTAAAGGGTAATGTCCGACGAGGTGTCCCGGTATAGTACAGATTTAATGGACAAGGCAAAGAACTCCACAACACAAAGTTGAGTGGAGTTTCCTCCACCAAGTCATCACAAATACAGTCTTCATTATTACATTGCCTGTAATTATCACGATGAAAGCTGTTGTTGTGATCATTTTTCAAATATTGTGAAAACAATTGTTATCGCGACATCCCTACCCAAAACATCTCATTGGCAAAGCCCTGCTACCTGGGCACAGTGATTGCACGCAGGTAACACCACAGGTAACACGTGCACAGAGTTTGAGAAGTCAGTCAAGTCACTGTATCCAAGTATGTATCTGCTTAGGAAATTGCTGTGTCTCATTGTACAGTTATTTCTCGTCTTCATAAATACACAAATCACAGCATGTAAGACCATTTTGGAGTTGTTAGCAAGTAAGTCAGTAAGCTACAGTAGGCTAACAGTGGGGGTGACAGAATACAGTAGGTTATTGCACAATCAGAGATGAGAACGTATTCTCTTATCTAACTGGAGAAGAGAGCAAATGTCCCAAGAAGTTGGCGTGTTCCTTTAAATGTAAGTCTATGTAAAGTTATGACTGCAACAGTATATCACATCACCAATTGTATGCACCAAACTGAATATTTCTTCCTTATCCCATCCAACAGCATATTCAAACAGCCAAACAACATAATCAATATATGCTAGAATATGGCACAAAGTCCTTGATGATCAAGGCTTTTACATAGACACACACAGACACACAAACACATGCAAGCACATCGAAACTAATCCTAACTGAAATTACGCTTCTTGCCCAATCATTTCAAATAGGTCTTGAGATTCTAATGGATCATTATAATCATCTTGCATGGGTTGATTTGTTGACATCTCTCAAGTGCTCCAGTCATGCTAAAAATAGTCTTTATTTTAGCATTCGAAAGCAAGCTCAAAAGTTTCCTCCACTTTGCATCTTGACAACGTTCTCGAGGCCTGTGTTGCTAAGGCAGAGTTGGCCGTGATGCATTGCCTCCATGTCTTTGTGTGGCACCGCATTACTAGAGGTTCAGCACGATTAAGCATCCAATTTCCACTGCCTCTGAAGAGCATGTGCTTCCCGATCCTCGCAAAGGATGAAATGCAGGCTGAGGCATGGGGGAAAGCTCACAGAGGACGATGTTTTCCTAATTATCCACGCTAGAGTCTCGCAGCATCTCTGTGTCTGTGAGTTGCATGTAAAAACATAGATCAGACAGCCACGCAGGGGACAGTGTTCACAGGCAAATTAAGTAATGAGTTTGAGACCTTGGAGGTAGGAAATGGGGGGTTGGTGTGCAATGATGTTTGTAGTGAAATTGCAGGAATTGAGAAATGGCTCATTTTTGATAACATCAGGCTGTTGCTGCTCTACATCTGTATTGATATGTCAAAAATTGATTTGTCTTTTGATTTAACTCTGCGCAGCGGTTCATAATGTAATCTTCATTTAATTCTGCAAGAATTTTCTCTTGATCATTTTTCAAGCCGAGAGAAAATACTTATCAATGTTAAATGTCGTAGCTCTCATGAATCAATGACTTCTGAAGGCAAACTGCATTCTCATGTTTTTATGTCATTTTTATGGTTTGGTTATCTTTAACTTCATTATAACGTAAGTTATGTCCATAACTATGGATCTATGAGACCGACCGATGACCGTCACCACGGTCTACACCTTGAATGATGCCATCCTTCTACCTTTTCTCGAGACCATTATATCAACAATGTCATGTGACTGACCTGGAGGCTGTCCCGCAGTAATATAATGCATTCAGGGACATGCCTCTTCCTCTTGCCTGGAACGCCTCAGCTCGTTCCGAGCGACAAGAGATGGTGACGGTCATCGGTCAGTCTCATAGATCCATAGTTATGGACATAACTTACGATCTATTTTGACCTCCCTCAGACCGTCACCACGGTCTACACCTTGGATGACTAGTCCAAACAGTGTCGCGAGGACATAAGACTACTCATCACCAGTCAGGTCGGCCACCAACATAACAGTGGAGCCGATAGTGGCAGATGTCACATTGACTCGTTAAAGTCTGGCAGGGATCCATGGAGTACTACAGGATGCCGCTGCACATGCCACCAAGAGCAACCCCTTTCAATGGTACCCATGAGACGGCCGTACTCCGTGTGGAATGAGCCGCCAGGCTTTAAGGGATTAGGAAACACTGCCCAGAGAAGGCCTGAAAAATTGTCTCCACCAATTGGTGGGTCAAACGGTGTAGACACTGGGTGAACCAGCAACTTACCCCCATAGCACTGAAAGTTGTGTGTGTGCGCCTGTCAACGCAGCCGCGTGTGATCAACACAAGCTCCCAATGCCTTGACTGGGTATAGAGCATTAAGAGCCCCTTCAGCTTGGCAAGCTGGCTCAGGGCAAAATAGCTCCAGTTCAATGGCATGGTTAACTGACTGAGGGTTCATCCCCTAAGGGAAGAATAATGGTTTCCACCTCAAGCATGTAGTACTCATGGAGGGTGCACATAGCTCAGTTGTCATCTTGGCAGAGCATGTGGCCAAAGATGCAGTTTTATTTTTGCAGGTGGCCAAACATACAGTTTTATGCAACACAAACTTGATGCCCCAGGGGTCCACCTGGGGTTGCACTCAAAGGCCTCACCACCCAGGGCAGGTTGCAGGATTGAGCTCTCAAAAATCTGCCTGGATGCAGGTAGTCAGCTTTTTCAGGAACTGCGAGCCCATAGGGTCTTCTCCTACAAACAAACCTTCTACAGTGCCATGGGACACCAAGGCATAGACTTACAGGATACTGGATCAGCTGCCCTTCCCACATCCCAAAGGGAGTGAAGAAAGTGTAGCATCAAGCATTGAATGTCACTGGATCTAACTCCAGGCCCTGCCACCATGAGGAGAACAATTCCCATCTCTGCTGGAAATGCTTGGCAATACTCATGGGCTCAGTTACAGTCAGTTTTAACCCTGAGAAGGGCTGAGGATAGCGGGACCAGATGACAGCTTGACTGGAATTTGAGATTCCGAGCTTCTGGCACTACTTTGAGTGAGGCCAGGCATGGAAATATCCACAGCCGAGGTTTCTGAGTAACTTAGCAGCCACGCTGAGCCCTTAAGCCCGCTTTGTGGTTGATATGGTACATAGCAGCAGAGCTGTCTGTCCGCACAAAGACTTGCTTGCCCTGTATACAAGAGAAGAGAGCCCTCAGGGTGAAATGCACTGCCCCCAGCTCCAGAAGACTGATGTGCCCCATGTTCCACGGGGGCTCGCAGAGACCACTCACGGTTCTGCCCTCCCAAACTGCTCCCCAGCCTGTCTGGGAGGTATCTATTGACACAAATGTACTAGACTGCCCAAGTTCTTGTACACACCTCCTGCTGCCCAGTCATGGGGGCAGAGCTTGCAGACATGACCATCCCATGTGGAATCTTAACATGCCTGTTTTTCCCATGAACGCCGGTTTGAGGCAGTCAGCCAGTGCTGCAGAGATCTGGCTCTGAAGAGACTGTGTGGGAACACCATCACTGCTGCAGAGATTATTCCCTGGATTCTCTAAAAGCCAATTGAATCTAATGTTTGCTGAGGCAAATGTCATGTAGGACTGCCAGAACTCTTATTATCCTTTAAGTGGCCCTCATTGTGAGTGGGTTCAGGTGGAGCCCTAAAAGACTGCCTCCTGAATTGGTTGAAGGTTTCGTTCCTTCAGTTGAGTTTTAGCTGAGGGACTGAACATGGTACAGCACAGTGTCTGTGTACTACATGACCTGTACCCAAAAAGTGTATCGCCAGTTGGTAGTGGTGAACCACTTCATTAGTATTTCGACGGGTAAGATTTGATGTACGTGTTGAAGCGCCGGAGGACTAAGAAGGGGCCGAGCCCGCCCCTCCCGTTTTGGAAACAAGGACATATGTTGAGTAAAAGGCAGCCTGCTGTTCGCTTAGACTTTACTGTGACAATGGCGCCCCTCTGAAATGGCGTTGCTATTTCCTCTGCCAAAGCATTTGCCTGGACTGAGGCCCCTTACTGTTATAGGGACCCTAAAACAAGATGGAGGCCGAAATTGGAAACTCCAATGGCTGGGCCAGCCAGCAGCAGCCCCCAGCCCGACAAGCCTCCTAGTCAATATGAGGACATGGCCAGTCCAATATCACGGGTGAGTTAGGAATGGGTAGACAGCAGCATCCAACAAGTTCTTGGTGTCTGGACCACTAGCGCTACCAGACTTTCTTATAGCTGCTAACAAAACAGCAAAAGCAGTCTCAGCCCAGGCTTCACTATACACATTGTCACTAGCAGACCCAGAGCTCTGAAGCTGGAAGGAACCAAAGATAAGCAAAAACCCAGCTACATCCGGCCTCTCTTCTCAATAGGAGAGCCAGTGTACAGAGGAAGATGGACTCTGTATCAGCCATATGTGGTTCCTGGAAAGGTGGCAGGTGGACAGTGAAAGTCCCTGCTGCCTAACCTGCCATGGATGGAGCTGGCCCTTGGGAGTGAGCGTCCCCTGGCCACTCAGTCAATCAGGCCCCAAATAGAGGCCGGAATCTTTAACTGCATGTCCTCTTCCCCTACTAATTGCCTAGAGGGGGGAATTAAGCTACGGCCCTCTATGGCTCTTTTCCTCCTATACCTATAGGAGTGCACACAATGCTGTCTGCGTGAGTGACGATCATGGATACTGTCCTGCTCTCCATCACAGGTGGGAGGAGGAACAGTCACTGCATGGGGATGTTCAACCAGGCCAGACCACCCTCCTCAAATGGTCGATACCAGCCGGACATGGGCATTCCACATCTTCTGTGAGATGCACTTTGCCCAAACATGGTTAACACTTCCTGTCTGTCCATGATTGTGCCGCAAATGGGGCAAGTATTTGGTGCCATAGTATTGTCAGATGGTAACAGAACCCTTTTACCACTGCACCATTGCTGTGAATGGTTCCAAACATAACCTAGCCCAGCTGCACACAGTAATTTGACACTGAGTCACTGGCCCCCAAGAACAGAGGTTACGGGAGATAATGTTAGAGTATTAACTGTAACATTAAAATATTGTAAACTTAATCCCACCTGGATTACATCCCAGCAGCCACGTGACTGTCATTGTGCGACTTCTTTCCGGCGGTCATGTGACTTTGTCATTGTGTGATTGTCACACAGTCATGCGACTTCATGTCATCATGAGACCACACATCTCGTGTGTTTAAATGAGTGCCAAACCACAGTGGCAGTCTAACGATAAGCTCAAGCTCACATTAACCAATCAGAACCCTGAAAAGTCGCACGTGAGAACATGTAAATGTAAACATTGGTCGCACATTTGGTGTACTTCTGTCCCATGCTGTGACGTTGGCTGCCCAAAACTCCGTTTACCACAGTTTAAAACCAAACGCATAAACGGAGTTTTCCAAAAAAAACACTTTGTCCGGAGTTTTTTTGGATAACCGTTTTACGGGGCGAATTCTCCGTTTGCGTCTAAATGAAAGGCTCAAACGTAGGGAAATGTCTTCGTTTATAAAAATACACATGCTCGTGTAAACGGGGTCTAAGTAAAGTGAATCTTCTCCCACCACATGTGAACACACCGTCTAGGCCGGCAGAGCCTAAATGACTCACTGTGCAGGAACACACTAAACTGGAGAACAAACGTATTCTACTGCATGTGAACACACCATTTAGGATGGGAGAACAGAACGACTCTCAGTACGCGGACGTACTGCTAGACAGGAGAACAAAGATTTCCCACTACATGTGAACACTTGGCCTGCACACCATTTAGGCTGAGAAAACAGAAACTCTCACCATGCGTGAACACACTGCCTAGGCAGACAAACATCCCCACTGCGTCTAAACGCCCTGTTTATGCTAGTAAAACAGAGAGACTTACTATGCGAGAACACACAGCTCTAGCTACTCCTGCTGCATTTGAAAAGGCTGTTTAGGCCGCAGGACCAAAAAGGCTTATCGTGCGCGAACGCACTGCTTAATCTGGGAAATGTTAAGGTTAGCAGACTAGAACCGAAGACAAGCTGCAACCCAACGTGCGCGAACACGCCATATAGGCCAGTAAACTGAGAGACTTACTGTGCGCGAACCCACTGCTCAGACAGTGATACATACTGCCCAGTAAACAAAAAAGACTTACTGTGCACGAACACACTGCTTTCTTTACTCCTGCTGTATTTGAGCCGACGGTTCAGGCCGCCGGACCAAAAAGGCGAACGCACTGCTTAAACTGGGAAATGTTAAGGTTAGCAGACTAGAACCAAAGACAAGCTGCAACCCACCGCGCGCGAACACGTCGTATAGGCCAGTAAACTGAAAGACTTACTGTGCACGAACACACTGCTTTCTTTACTCCTGCTGTATTTGAGCCGCCGGTTCAGGCCGCCGGACCAAAAAGGCTTACGTGCGCTTAGACAAAACAACTTTTCTCATACTGCATGTGAACACGCCGTTTAGGCTGGAGGAACAGAAAGACTAACTGTGCGCGAACGCACTGCTTAGACAGGAGAACATCTTTTCCCATATACTGTTGATTTAGGTCGGAAGACCAGAAGTGCATGCGCGACCATTGATTGTGCGCGAACGCACCGCTTGGAGAACAAGCCATTTCTCCTAACCTACTGCATGTGAACACACGGTAAGCTAGTAAATTAAAAGACTCACTGTGCGCGAACACACTGCTTTAGCTATACAACTCCAAAAGCCCTTACGTTTCGTAATGAATTTAGGCTGATTACCATCCCTGCACACCTGTGTGTACATCCTTAACAGGGCGAAAGTTAGTCTTGACCACCCTGCCATTTATCAGCCTTTGTTTTCTAAACAAAGCATCATTCACGCGGCTTGTAAGATCAAAACGCGCGGAGAGAAACACAACAGGTGTCAACAATTAAACCGGCTACACTAGCTTGCATTCAACAAGCCGCCGGTAACGTTCTACCGTGAAGGCGAAAGTAAACGCCTCACTAGAACAAATGTCAAAAGGAAAACCAGTTTGAATCCTCAGGGACCAAAGGCACCTGCACGATAACGTGGCGGATTACTGGCTTCTAATGAAATCATACTCACCGGTCTCAGAATTGAGGCGAGAAAGGCAAAGAGGAAGAGGCATGTCCCTGAATGCATTATATTACTGCGGGACAGCCTCCAGGTCAGTCACATGACATTGTTGATATAATGGTCTCGAGAAAAGGTAGAAGGATGGCATCATTCAAGGTGTAGACCGTGGTGACGGTCTGAGGGAGGTCGAAATAGATCCTCCATTACACTGAGCATGGAGATTTAGGAGAACCAAAGATTTATTTATGCTTTTGAGAAATCATTGCTTTGATTTCGGGCTTCATGCTCTTTCTAGTCTTTCACACCGCTGTCTAGTTCTTTTGGATTGAATGTGCTTTTGACTTGAGTGATACTGCATTGTTTCCAGTTCATAGCAAACTGATGTTGAATTTCTTGTGTTAGCCTTCTTTTCTTGAGGCCAGTGTGGTTGTGCAGGGCATCCTGTACATTTTTAATTAAAGAAGTACTGAAGACCATCAGCTACAAAGAAAAACAAAACCATGCCCTAGAAGCACACACAAAAATGGAGAACACAAATAAATGGCACTCCAGTTGTCACTTCCATCATATAGGTTGACACACTCCAATGACTTCCATTATATTTTTCTTGACATGAGACCGCTGACCTACTGAGACCATAGGACAACTGTAAGCTTGTTGTATAGTGGGTCCATTTTTTAACAGTGATGCTTCAGAATAAGAAGCCACTTAGAAGTAGGCACTCCCTGGAGACTCATTATAACTCTTAAACTGGAGGTTATGAAACAGTGTCTTCGCAGGGGATCCAGTCTCCCCAAATTACAGTTCTACAGGGAGGTGAGAGAGCCACATAAATCTCACAATTGCACTCTGCATTCATTCTAATCAAAGCTGATAATAAGATGCATTAACACTTCAAATCTACCATTATCACAATATACCACATCACCCAATTGATTGCTGATTTATCTACAAAAGCACTTTAATCAGATGGTCCAGGTTTGAATAGTCACCCTTTGTTAAAAATACGTCCTTTCCTGATATTGATATAATATAATATTGGCTTGAGATTATTAAATGATTGCTGTCAAAGATGGCTATTTTGCAGTGCCGTAATGTAAATTATAGTAAAGGATTTTAACTAATTTTGTGAACATGATTTTACATTACATTACATTTGGCTGACGCATTTTTAACCAAAGCGACTAACAACATGGTAACAGTTAAGTTTTAAAACAATTCTCTCAACAATTTTAGGACAATTTAAAAACGGTAGAGTACAGTAAGAATAAGTGCATCAGTGAGTGCTGTTTTTAAACAGTTCAGTGTCAGTTCAAGACGGCTGGTAAGTGCTAGCATCAGCAAGACTTGTTGTAAGTGGTGCTATGAGAGGAGATGTTCTCATTTTAATGACAACATAGCACAGTATGCCTTTAGATCAATAGAAGGCATTACTGTGCAATATAATTATCATTTCTTCATTTCTGTTGACGGGTCACATAATCAGGACATGGGGTTTAGTTCTGATGTAGCCACAAATCTAATTATTATCTGTACATGGGATAATTCATGTCATTTGTAGTGCAGTCATTTCTGTGGCAGTTTTTATAATACGAAAATGTGTGGTAATGTTCACCCACACAGCTTTGCTGAACTGAACGTTGCTAAACTGAATCCTTTTGGTAAGGACAAGGATAACCACACTCTCCATATTATTTTATAAGAATACTGGTTTGTAAAAATCATTAGAAAAAAAAGCATATTACCATAAATGTTTTTGTGCAAACACAATAGATAATACTTTGACCGGAGACATTCTTAGAGGGTGACTTGTGTCACTGACTGATGCGTGTCCCCTCTTTTTATAGATTTATCAGTAATGTCTGCCCTTACTATGTTATTGGGCTTTGATTCTAATGGATACATCTCTCCACTACAATCTGGACAGCATCATGGTGTGAGGCCAAAATAAATGTGTGTGTGTGTGTGTTAGAGAGAGAGGGCATTTGTACTAAATGAAACTGTATGTATTTGAGCACTGCTGGCAGAATCTGCCTACCCACATCCCCTGCCCATGGAGCTGAGGCACACTTGGGGAAATTGATAAGAAGGCAGCAGTCCTCCAACAACAACAACAACAAAAAACAGAATTCCCAGCAGTGGCGTAACAAACCAATGGTGGGCCCAGGTGCGAGAGTGCTACGCGGGCCCCATATCGACGAACTTTGGCCCAGGATGAATTAGCTCTGATACATGCAATACACATTAAGGGTGACTTCAATTGTTTATGCAAAGGGCCTGAGGCACCGAAGTAGTTTAGTAGTTACAGATTACAATTTCAAATAAAAAACACACGACTACATATCCATTACATGTGAAAACATTAAAAAATAATTTTATTAACAGCCTGCAGGCCATGGTAATCTAATATTACTGCATTAACATCAACTCGCATGGAATTATGGGAACACTCAATGCGCCTCTTCAACCCTCTGCTGAAACTGCAAGCGTAGATTGCTTGCTTATAAACTGGCACTGCGCAGAAACAAAACTTAATGTAACCTAACTTATTTAACCGTCCAGAAACCAAATAAAATCATTCATATGCATACAATCCCCAATATGCGTGAATTAGGCCATTAGAAGAAAGCCATCTTACGAGCCTTTCGTTGTGCCAAATTGTCAACGATGTTCCCAATATTTAATGCTCTGGCTCTCGTATTTTCAATGGACAGGATAGCTAACCCACGAAGCCTCTCCTGCCCCATGCTGCTCCTTAGGTATAGGTCTTAATAAGTTTGAGTTTGGAAAAAGATCGCTTAGCTGTTGCCACAGTCACAGGCAATGTCAGAAACAACATGAGTACACACTTCCCCGAATGTGGATGTTACACTGTCATAATCTACCACCAGCATTTTGGCAAGTTGAAAAGTAGATGACTTCTGTGAAATCTCTGCTTTAAAGCAAGACCTGAATGAGAGGAGTTGTGTTGGGAATGTCGGTGCAATGTCCCTACTATAATGGTCTGACAAACGTCTTGCCTTTTAAAGCAGTTCATCATCACCTGCGAGTTGAAGGGTCAGAGGACGTAAAGACTCAAACACATGACAAGTTTCCCGCATACTTGCAAATCTTTGTGAGAGCTGACTGATTATGATGTCCAGAGTTGCATTAAATACCTGCACTTTAAAGTATCTCTCTGCATCATCTTCCGATAGATCGTCAAAGTGATGCTTCACTCTCCGTGCTCTAACATTCTAAAGTTCTAAAAAAAAAAAAAAAAAGGAGGCAGGGCGGGGGTAGTGACAGGCCCCGGGAGGTCACGGGCCCTGGTGCGACTGCACTTGCTGCACCTACTATAGTTACGCCATTGATTCCCAGCATTTCCAAACGTTGAGTAATTAAGCTATGGTGTCTTATTTTTTGTCTTCCTCAGAAGATGAGTCCTGCAGGAATATGCTCAATTTGATAGTATCAAAGAAATCAGTCTATTTGAGAGATATAATGAATGAATTCAGAGTTCAGAGAAGACTGGACCCCAGGCAGTTGCAATATAACTTCATGAATTCGGAAGGCAATGTAACATAAGGCAACATAAGGAAAGCCTAAGCAGATTCCTTATGTCCTCATTTCAAATGATTTATGTGATGCAAACATTCTGTAAAATAATAATAAATAATAATGTCACACTGCTTCAGACTAAAAAAAACATAAAAAATATACAAGTAGGAGTGAGGAGACCATTTGGAAGATTTCCCCAACTTCTTGCTCACTTATGACTGGAGGGAAGTGTAGATTTCCTTCGCGTGTGAGACGCAGCTTTGAAACGTGTGGGCATATTTGGTCGGGAGAGTGTGACAGCTTGGCACCAGAAGGTAACCGACGGAAGAGGCCTTGTTACACCTACTGCATCCAGGGAGATGTCAGTGCGAGTTCTCCCAGAATTACACCTAGAGGGATGTATGGTGCAATGGAGAAGACAGACAAACAACAGTTGTGTATCCACTTGGAGTGTCTTCTGCAGGACTAATGGCTGTGGTTTTCCTTGTGCGCTTAGAGCCTTTTCATTGTTAACAAAGGAAACCACATGTTGCCATTAAATAAAGCCACACCTAAACCAAACAATGGTGAATGCTGAAGATACCTGAAGTTTTGGTACAATTGGTGCTGCTGAAACGGAATTAATGTTTCACAGTTCACTTAGTGATTTAGCTAAAAATGGACTCTTTAAGGCCCCACTATGCTCCTAGTAAAAATGTGTACTAAGGACATTTGGATTTGATTGTATTGCTGAGAGGAGTGTTTGTCTTAAAACCCTATGTGTTATGCATCATTGCTGAAGATGTGGGCAATCATGTCATTTGGAAAGGCAGATTACACAGTGCCATGTTACTGTCCGGGTCCACAGTAAACAGCTTATATTTATGGGTTGCCATGAGAACAGTCGGGAAAGAAAAGAAAAAAACAGTTTTCAGAATCACAGCTGTGATTCAAAGCTCAAGCCCACATGTGTTCCAGGTACGGATATTTGCAATTATAATTACCTTTAGTGGAATGTGAGGTGGAAACCTACATAGGGAGGAACGATTAGTCATGTCTATTATATATTCGGCTTGCCCCCATCCCCCAGTCCCCCCGTACTTATCTTTCTTAATAATGTATTCGGTTCTCGTTGCAGTGTATTCTTTTCGGGTCTCACTCATGCGTTCACATCATGGTGGCAGGGCAAAATTGCTTTGCCTTCTCAAGCCCACCACATAACAAGAGTTTCAGAGTGTCTGTCTTTGTTGAAACAGAGGAGAAAGTTCTTATCAAAAAATGTAAATGTCTTGGACTTAGACAAAAAAGTCATTTGCATAACAATTAGTTTGTTAAGAATGTGATGACTGATTCTGCGGCAGTTTGAGAAGAAAAAGTGAAAGAAAAAAATAGTTGATTTACAGCAAGCTGACTGTTTTTGTTTTTATGTGCTATTGGTCATTATCATAAAACACCAATATACCATACGCCAATACACCAAGTCAGCTCTCGACCAATGACTCTGAATAATAGCTGTAATATTTTCCCCATGACCTTGAATAGTTTTATCTTTAATCAGTGATGGATTCAGAGTTAATAGATTACCTGCAATAGCGGAATGACAGAATCGTTGCATTTGACTGCCTGCAGTGAATATCATATTTAAAATAGCTGTCAAGAGCCATAAAGCATTTAACATGGGGAGACTGCCTTCTGACCTAAGGTGAGGTCATTCAATAATTCCTATAAGACATCAAATTTGTACTAGTTCCCATTTTTTATTGGTGTGATATTTTGGCAGCTTTCTATCTTTTCAAATAATGAGGAAGCAAATTAGGTTTTCTGAAAGCATTCTTTGGATGCTACTGTATAATTTACATAAAATACAAAGTTTATTGTATAAAGCATCCAATATGCAATATGTTATTAAGTATTGTATTATAGTTTGTTACTGTAACACCATTAAAATGTATTTATGGAATTCAGATGTAAACAGAAGACATAAGCTACATTTACACCGTCTGTTAAATGCGACCCAATTCTGATTTTTGTTTTTGCTCTCGATCATGAATCATGAATGCGTAAACAAAAAAAAGCACATGAATTCTGATATTTTCAAATTGGTTTCATCATGCATATGATATGATATGAATCTAACATGTGCCAGTGTGACTGTTGTTTATAGACAAATTGAATATTCTCTGTCATTATCAACATCATTGGAAATGCTTTCAATCTTATACATTTTAGCATTTACATAGCGCAAAACAATACTTTCACAAACACAACCGGGAAATGGTGAAATTAATTTGAAAACGGAGATGGAAGCTGCAATAAGGACCATACGTTCTCTTTCGCCTTTAAATAGGACCATTATTTTGCAGACTTCTCAAGATGCTTTGGAAAAGTAAAACAGTAGTCTTTAACCCTTAGAACTCCAGTGGCACCGCTGACGCACCCTTGGGAAATGACTAACTTTAACAGACTTACACTCGTTGTCCAGAGGTGCCGCTGGGGTCTGTTGAAAGGGGAGGGTTCAGGGATCACGCTAAGCTAAGTGGTTTACTTATATACTCTTTGGATTAACTAGATCAGCAACAGCACCATCTATCCATAGACAGTAATCCACCCATTGACTTGTATTATAGAAAGTAGTGTCAACATGACTGAGGAGGGATATCTCTATGACTATGATAAATATTTCAATGGTATTCATCGCAGAATAAGTGTGTGTATGTGTGTGTACGGTCACACATGTAATTAGAATGTAGAATCATTTGGGAAGTGTTTAACTTACTGCCCTTAGCTAATCCACTGTTTGCGATTTTGGCTAGTGTATACCGGGACAAGCTCTATAGTGGTTGATCAACGAAAAATACTGTCTCCACAGCTTACACTTTAAGTGTTCTAACAAAACAGAAGCCCTGTAAACACAGATATCTGATATGGGTTACTTATAAAAGTACACGGACAGTCAAAAAAATCAGATATAGGCAAAGAATTTTGCAAAACTGCATCAACCCCCGCCAATGTAAATGCAGTCAGTCAGTACAACTTTAGTGGTTCAAAGGAATGCCAGAAATGTGAATTACACACAGCTTATCATTTGAGCCAGAGGCCTGTGAGTCAGATTGGTCTCCTTTTAAAGAAGAACAGCAGCCCTCCTTCACTTTGTTTTCATATAACCTACACTCTTTTGACAACATCACAACAAGCTAATCTGCCACAGTTGCAGAGAGCTAGAGAGACCAAACATAGTGTTTTCCCCTTCCCCTCCCTCAAGATCAGTGTTTTTCTCATGACAGAAAAACATTTTGTTATCTTGGGTTTGCTATGGTGGACACCATTTGTCCTCATCCATCTCTCCCCCTACACACACACACACACACACAGACCTATACCACTCTATCTCTTATCTAGCAGCTAGCCAAGGATCTCCAGATCCCCCTGGAGATCATTCCAGTTTGGGCAGCTAAGCATATTTATTTTTGTAAAGGAGGGGGGGGGGGGGGTCATCGGTTACATCTTCAGATAAACCCTGTAGTCTGTGGTGGACGGATACCGCTGTGGCTCGTTTTGATTGCTGGATGGCTCTCTGCAGGCCAGTCAATGCTGCTTTCCCAATGCTGACTCAGGCCCCGCTTGCCTGGGGGAGATCAGGGCACGCCTGCATATAAATGAAGGGAGGGAGAATGTCTTCATGCGCACTTTGCGCTTGCTGTGGAGGGTGGGTGGGTGGATGGGAGGGCTGCTGAGAATCACTCCAAACAGCAAGCCAGAGTTTCTGCTTGACTGAGGCAGCAGCTCAGATGCAGTGGAATATTTCAGAAGTAATGTGTAATTAATAGTAACATTTTTTACGCTGGGTTTGGGAAACGCGTTAGGATTATCAGGCTAATCATCAGCAGTTCTGTACTTTGATGTAATGGGTGGGGGGGTAGGCTGGTTTAGAATCAGATTCATTGGATCAAAGATAAATACAGTATTGGATCCTTCAACAGCAGTGTGTTTGTATTGTATGCTGTTGTTTTTTGCTCTTGTTTTTCGTGTCTTCTTCCAAGTGAGAAAATTTTAACACAACCTGTAATCTGAGTTCTGAGTGAAAGTCATTTTCGTATCTTTCCACTCCTGACAGATGCATTTAGGGACCGTTCGATATTTATGGAATGGACCACCGCAGGAAAATAGGAGAGGGTCATGCCTTTTTATTCTTTGTTGAGGGGAGGGTCACCCATTTTTTTTTATTCTCGGAGGGAGGGTCACCCAACTTTTGTATTCATGAAAACAGTAATATTTGGGCCGTCGCCCATGGCCTCGCGTCTGATGGGCCTTGCACCTGGCCAAAGATGACATTAAGCGTTTATTCTTTATTAATTGTAGCCTAAGCAAAAAGCTTAACGTGGCTTAATGTCCTAAAACAACAATCAGTGATCACCAAATTTCTCTCATATTGTTCCTCATAATCACTAGAATCTTTACGTTACCTGCACGTGACAGCATGTTTCTTCAATCTCCTTCACTGACACATATGGAAGGCTTAACGTCCCAAAACAACGATCAATGATCATCAAATTTCTCTCTCACATTGCTCCTCATAACCATCTATAAAAATCTATCCCGAAGTTTTTCTTTTCTTTTGGAGCATGTTCGAATCACAGGACATAACGCTCTGTAGGCTACCTCATAATAGGCTCGAGATATAATTGAAAAGGGGACAGATAGGCTACTTTTTGGGTTAAATGCACCGGTTTTGCTTCGTCTTGGCCGATCGTCCAAACGAATTTTGAAACCTGGTCCCAGGGTGGAAAAACCCTTCCCGCTCTATTACAAAGATTCAGTCACATACCAGTGTTTCTCATACATTGACTTATTTGTGGCGGCCCACCACAATATCAACATTGACCACCACACAATGATTTTCCAGGTTGTACTAAATTGTGCTTAAATCTGGTTAGCATCATAACCACGCTGTGCTAATTTGTTAAAAACTGTTGTATTCAAGTTAATTCTGCAAACCAACCACCACAAATGGAATTCAATTCTGTGGGACACACTGCATACAGGACAGATCTTGACAGATCATGATGACATAAACAAAGCGTTTCTGAATTTT
Source organism: Alosa pseudoharengus (assembly GCF_046254945.1). Lineage (NCBI taxonomy): Eukaryota > Metazoa > Chordata > Actinopteri > Clupeiformes > Clupeidae > Alosa > Alosa pseudoharengus. The sequence continues at coordinate 47,600,674 of NW_027468663.1, read as the reverse complement.
TACTCTGACCTTTACACATCTGAATGCAGTACCGACAGTAACAAAGCCTTCTTTAAAAACATTCCTGCTGTGTCTAAAGAGCAAAATAGCATCCATGTGTCAATATTTCAACCTCTTAGATAATTGGAGCCATAAAATCGATGCAAAATGGTAAATCTCCGGGCAGCTGTAGTCTCAAACAACACTAAGTCTAAATATTTCCCCCTGGAAAGAGGGACGAGACAAGGGTGCCCTCTTTCCCCCCTTTGTTTGCATTGGCCACAGAGTCCTTAGCAATCGCCCTTTTGACTCTGTGAAGGCTTTAAGGGAGTACTGAGAGAGGAGCAGGAGTTAAAGGTATTTCTTTATGCAGATGACTTCCTTCTATATATGTCTGACCCAACTCTATCACTCCCTCATGTTTTAGATATTCTGAAACGATTTGGGGCTACATTTACAAGAAAGGGAGCTTTTACCGATAAACTCAAAAGCAGCTGCACTTCCCTCTGACCTATTCCCCTTTAAAAGGGTCCAAGAAGGCTTCAGATACTTGGGTATTGAGGTCAATCTCAATCTTTCAGCTACCTTCACAAAGAATTTCACTGCTCTGCCAAATAAGTGTAAACAACACATGTACCATTGGGCCTCTTTACCATTGTCATTAGCAGGATGAATCAACTTGATTAAAATGATAGTACTGCCAAAGTTTTTACATGTTTTCCAAAATATGCCCAATTTAATTAAAAAATTGACCAAAATATTATACCTTTTATATGGTGAAATAAAGTCGGATTAGCAAAAGCTAACTCCAGAGACTTAAAAGTTCTGCAGGAATGGCTTTGCCTAATTTTCTCTTCTATTACTGGTCATGCAACATTCAGAAGTTAATACACTGGGTGGAAGACATACCTATTGGAAAAAAGCCTAATTGGGTTAGGAGATCTCATCAAGCCCAAACAATCTGACCTCAATAGTGTGTGCAGGCTAATCTCTGCTTAGCAGCAAATTTAGTCCAAATGTTATCGTTAATAACTCCGTTTTTTGAAGACATGTTGGGCTTCAAAGAGCCTCCACCCTTTCCCCGGCCCAATCAAATCAAATGTTCACTCCCTCCTGCATAGATGCAACATTTATTGCATGGTCCAACAAAGGGATCAGAACAATTCAAGACCTGTTAATTGAAGATGTATTTGCTTCTTTCCTTCAATTTTCACAAACCTACAGTATGATCTACCCAAGACTTATTTCCTACCACTATCTGCAGATCAGGAGCTTTGTACAAAAAACCTTTAGCTCATTTCCAGATAAACCCACAAAGACACACTATGATTGTATCCTCGAGCGCAATTCAGACCATAAAGGGCTAATATCCCATCTATTATTGTATTGGTAACATTGACCCCCACACAACTGCACATTTAAAACAAGCCTGGGACACAGATTTAGGGATAATCTTAACAGAGGACCAATGGGATTCTATCTTAGACTTGATACACACATCATCCACATCTGCTCTGCATGGTTTAATGCAAATGAAAGTGGTTCACAGTCAGAGTACATTTATCCAATGCTAGATTGGCAAAGATTTATCCAAGACATTGTTATGTCCATGATGCAGGGGCCAATCAGCTGACTTAATACACATGTTTTGGTTTTGCCCAAACCTCTCATCCTTTTGGGTAAATATCTTCAATGCTTTTAGTGAAATGTTTGGAACGCGATTTGACCCCAGCCCTGTCTATGCCCTTTTTTATTCCTGTGAAGTCCCGTAATAGCCTACCGAACAAAGCTTATGTAGTCATTGCTTTTACCACACTCCTTGCAAGGCTCCTGATCCTTCTAAATTGGAAGCAATGCACACCACCATCGTTCTCCAAATGGATCAAAGATGTTCTATATTTCTTAAAATTGGAGGAAATCAAGTATCCACTTAAAGGGTCTGCACAAATCTTTCTTATGCTGTTTGTTTGTTTTTTTCTACTTTGATGTCTTCTTTGTATCCTGTAGGGCAATGGAACAGGGGTCTAGAATTTGTTTCTGTATATGATGATAATTATGATTTTGTACCAGTAGGATACAATTTTGAAAGTTAAAATATGTCCTGTATTATTGTGGGATACAGTAAATACTTATAAATAAAAAAATAAAAAAATAAAAGCAGTGGTGTTGTCCATGGTGCTGTCTATGTTACTGACTGAGGCTTGCGGCAGCCAAGGCCCATAACACAGGGTGGTACAGCATGATGCATCATTATTTGGTGCTATTTTACAGCTTGGTTGAATTTCCCGTTGTGACGTCATGTGTGGCAAGCAGTATAACTCCACTTTGCAACGTCAGTGCATTACCACCTCAAAATGATCATTCATTTAATGTTATCGTCCATTATCCCTTAGGTCATATATTAGTTGGTGACATCATAAAAAGCCTCCTTTTGTGAGATTGGTTGTTGGAGGCAGCAGTTTTGGCACATATCTGATTATCTAGACAATGTAGGATCATACTAATCCTATTTCTGTGAGGCTTATTTATTTATTTGTTATTTGGCCATTTCAGATGTTTTCGTTTGCCTCACAAAGTGCACAAAAAATATTTTATTTAGTATCTCAGTTCATTCAGTGTGGTTAATCAGGTTGCATCTCTGTGCACCAAAGTTAATCCAACGCATGAGATGCACGTTTTCTCATTCATCTAGGCTCTCTTCAATGAGACCAAACATTTAGTGGCGAGAGCAATGATGAAAATTACCAGTGGTGATTTGCATATATTTGTTGCTGTGGGGAGCAGGGACCTGCATTAGGAGGAGACAGTTAGAGTTCAGCAAATGTTACAACCGTTTAAATATCACACATCATTTGTATGCGGCTGGTGCTCTCCCGCGAGGGATACCAAAAAATGGCACTTGGGAAAGCACAGAGGAATTGAGAGCTTAGCGAGATGTTGGAGCCTGGCACTGAGCCCGATCAATGAGACAAACACAAGGCTGTGAATGTCAGACTTTGCATTTACACAAGTGAGGACTTTAATTTGATTACTGTTGACTGCTCAAGGGGGAACCTTGCTGGTGAAAGGTCACGTTAAAAATGTTTATAAATCGTAAGTAAATAACCCAGAGGTCTGGTGGATACGCTTCCTCTGTCAAACTGCTGAAATAAAGCATCACTTCGAGGGCATCTACAGATGATGTTGGCATGCAGGAGGTAAAGTAACACTGTGTTGTGCAATAGACTAAAAAAATAAAAAAACTGCTGAAAGATACCCTGAGTTATGGACTCAAAGGAAACACGTAGACCGGTTTCACACAGATAGTTTGACTATGGCTTTTGTAAAGTAGATAGTCAGATTTACACAAAGCAAAGCAAATCTTGACTATGGTAAGTAGGTAAGTGTTATAGGTGGTAAGACTATGGTATAATGAATTCTGGATAAAGTAAGACACTTCTCAAGTAAGACACTTTTAAAAATAAAAAATCATGGCCGCCCGAGTAACCACATCCCAACCACTCAGCCATTTACCATTATGTTTGTCTTTTAGTGAAGAAAGATGAGGAGGGCACATCGGTATTTAAAAATGACACTTCAGCTATGTCCTTTTTAATCTTCTACAATTTATAGGTCTTCTTTTAAACTTTTTTAGTAAGTAAGTAAGCATGGTTCCCTTTAGAGTTGATGCATAGCTGCGTCACATTGGGGGTCTGGAGGCAGGAAATCACCTACATTCAGGACTTTCTCAGTCTTATTAACCCATTCGCGCTGGATGCTGCATGACGCAACATTGACCCTCCCGCTGGATGCTGCGTAGCGCAACATTGACCCTCCCGCTGGATGCTGCGTAGCGCAGCATGATTTTTATTTCATGTTTCTAGGTGCTACAGAGGCTTAGATATTAAATTTTGGTAGACGTTGACAATTTTTAGTATGTTTTCAGAAAACCCTCAGGAACAAGGATACAAGGAAGTTTATTGTCACATGCATATAGTTACTGGAAGTAAGAAATGCAGTGAAATTAAGTATGGTGTCAGCCTATTTGTGCATTTATGGGGGGGTAAAAAGTGCAGTAGAAGAGGGGTTTAGTAGATTAAGTGGCAAGGGCTGCATAAGAAAGGTGGGGGAGGATTGCGATTGGGGGGGGGGGCACCAACAAGGAGCACCCAAGAGCAACAGGGGCAAGGAAATAAGGTTATTTAGTCTAGAATGCCATAGGATTCTATAGGCGTTTTTAGCAGGAGTAAATGGGTTAAATAACAGTCTAAAATAGCTTAGTGAAACTTGCCCCATGTAATAACTAGTGGAATATCAACATCCAGGATCATATACGGCATAATGTAGATGTAAAGTTATATGCTGCACCAACCTTGCATGAGCACCAGACAGCTAGTATTACAGCATGCAATGGTGAAGTCATCCATCGCCCCATGAGTTCTCTGTGTATGTTTCTGAAGCTATGTTTGCCTTCAGGGGAGATTGATACAAGGCCCATCTTGAGCAGGGGACCAGCATGAGCATTTAGACAGAGCACCAGGTGGCTGTGCAGCAGGAAGCATTGCATTTTGGCAGCAAGACGGAGGGACGATGATTGACGAAGGCTGGGAAAAAGAGATTGTTTCACACCCATCTCAATGAGAGGCCTTTAGGGCCATGGTGCCAGTGCTGTGCTGGAGGCATGTTGGCGTTCAGCCAAGTCTGTTGTGGGGATGGGCAAAAATCAGAGGGTGTTATGCAATGTGGTCTTGAGGCGAAAGCATTTCTGTAAATGTTCTGCTACATTATACATGAGTGCTTTGGTGAGAGGAGACATCATATGGCCCTCCCTCCTGCTAACAAACAGCATTATATTTTTTGCTTTTGTTTTAGTCAGAAAACAGATTCAACTGTTTTCAGAAACATTTCAACAGTTACTACTATGGTATGAGTGAGAGTGGGGTTGGTAAGGATATACCCATGGCTGTGGTTCCGACCATAGACATGAGGCAGCAGGCCGAGTGCCACAGCAGTGGGTAATATCCTTACCAACCCCACAATCACAAGGGGTTTTATAGCCATCAAATTGTGTTTTCTATCCTTTATGTTTATTTTTCTATGTTCATTGTCCACCCCAAAAATAGTTCCAATCTTAGTCTTGGCGTCTCCTGTTGCCAAGAAATACATCATATCACTCAGGAGACAAATTAATAGATAGATATTGTGCACACAATAATTTGTATCAGGAATTAGAAACAGTTCATCAAACTAAAAGAAAAAAAACAGAAATGTTTGGGTGAATGTAATCAAAAACAAAAACAAAACCAATTTCACTGAAAAAGCTGTTTTTGATTTTACATGGAGGTACAGTGCCTGAAAACTTTAAGCCCTTCACACTGAACAATTATAAACAAGTCTCTCCTTATGTTAATGAATATGAAAATGGTATGAAAATTCGATGGGTTCTGATTGGCTATTAGCTTTTTATCGTTCTGAAAATCACTCTGAAAGTGATCCCCAATGATATCGATGTCGTTATCGTTATAGTTTATGTGTGAACGTCGTCATTCATATTAACGAGAACGATATTTATTTATAGTTATCGTTCTTGGTGTGAATGGGCTATAAAGCTGTTTTGCAGAAAAAGCTTATGCTAGCATGCCATCAGTAATAAATCAATTTGGAAAGGCCATGTAATTTTGTTAAAGAACGTTATTAACTGTTTAGAGGAAAGGCCTTGGAACATTGGTTTAACTGTAAGTAATTCACGCTTAGAATCATTACGTTTTTAAAACCCTGATTTGTATAGCTCTACCTGCTTGTCTTTACATCACTTGTTGATCTTCTAGAGTGATCACTAACTGTGGCCGGATATCCCTACTCTCTTAGTTCTCTTAGTGATGAACTTTTTTGTTATGAAGTCAGGAAACTGTTATATACAGTATGTGTTTACAATAGTAGTCATTATCTTGAAATAAATCTAGACTAGAATACAGTATGTCCCAGATCTGAAACTCAATTGTTTTTCTTTTCAAAGCCACTGAAGAGCACATACCTGTGGCATAGTGGCCAACATTTGGTCACTTAAACATGCATTCTATCATAGTGAAAATCCTAGCAATATGAGTGGCATGGCGAGTTCTGTACAACCTGGTCTCATTAGCAAAACATTTACTCTGGGAACGTTTTCGCAAACCCAGCCAAACGTACCACCAGGTACGTTTCTGAGGTGCAAACTGGCCAGCAGGGTTACTAAAGAGAGACGTTTAAATATTGTTTACTACAATTAGCTCTGGTCGAACTACATCGTACATGAGCTCAGAAGTGTTCTTTGGTTACCAAAACCAAAGTTTTTAGTTTAATAGTGCTTATTTCTCGCTACGTTTTGCAAAATATTAGGGCAAAAACCCTATACTTAGTTGTTAATACAGGAATACTGCCGTCTAGGAGTTAGCTCCGCCATCTTGGTAGTTTTTTTTTTGAGCGAGCAGCCTGGGGATTTTAGCTCATCTGTCAACAACCGCTCCGTAGTAGTAGCAGTGTTTTTAAGATCACACTTGGCAGTTAATTGAAATTAAAGTTAAAGTAAATTACATTTCTAACAAAATCAATGGATCATGGGTTAAGTTTACAGCATTCCGCTCTGTTATGGGATAAGATGATAAAATTCTACCCCAAAACTCTGGGTCTTAACCTAGGTAACCATGGAAAAACTGTAGAAATTGCTGTATGACTATACTAGTTATCTCGAATCAGGCAATGGAAAAAGATGCACTGTTATTGTCTGTAATTATTTCATTCATGCTTTGTTAAACAGTGTTCTGAAGTACAGTATGTTATTTCCAATGTCAGGTCCTGTCAGTGGCCTTGTAACGTACAACAGTTAAGCAAGCACATATCTAGTCTAATTAATTAATTCAAATTTGTAAAATGTCAACATTCTTGTCTGCTTTTATCATTATTATATTGTTATTCCCCATTTAATAGTGAGATGGAGTAAATAAGTTTGTCTGTGGCCTAAAAGTAGCATGTTCAACCAACTTCTGTCAAGATGTGTAATTGAGCAACTAGAGGATCTCAATTCTAAATTTAACTATTCATAAACTCCCTAATAAACTACCTCAAGATGAAATAAGTCAATGCAAAGTCTAAAGTGATTTGCCAACACTTGAGCTGCCCTCTGCTCAGTCCAGTTTAACTTCCCTTTGTTTCTAATTTGGGTTAATAAATGTGTAAAGCTGCCTAAACCTTTAACTGAAGAAAGTCTCTCCAACACACATACAAAAAAATAACTTTCACCTTTAAGGTAGTGTGTGGACAGACTCAACAGTGCCTGGGTAATGAGAAGTGAGAGGTAAAGAATTAAGGTATTTGGACGAGCCAAGGTTAAATAAAATACTCTAAAGTTACCCAGCCTAGACGGACAAACTGTAAATCCTTAGAAAGTAAGCAAATGGTGAGGAAATCAATGGACAAAATAAGCAGGGCTTTACCAGATACAATAATTTCTCAAATCTAAGACAACAACCCTGTTTACAATAGCATTACATTATTTGGCATTAAAAAAAACTTTTTACCTCTTGCATAAACAGTTGGCGTGCATTTGTATTTTCAAAACTCAACCACTACCATGCATTTTTTATTTTAAAAATAATAATGATACTGCAGCTTGACACAAGCTGTTATAGCTAGACATGGAGGCAAAAAACTGTCACACCTACTCTGGCATGATACACTAGCTTCCAGGTTCACTTGTAAGGCACTTTATGTTCTAGCACCTCTATGTGTACTGTAGCAGTGTGGATTACGTAAAGTCAGACATTTTGTTAACCTGTCCACTACATTAGCTGTGGATTGCTGCTGGAAATAATCTACATGTAAGCCTAGATTGCTTATTGTTAGGCCTGACTACTATATAACCTAAAAATGCTGTAACATTTCCTTCAAATGCCTTTCCTATAATTCCTTAAATCACTATCTAATATTTTATATGCCATGCATATAGAGTTCCACCTACTCTTACAGTAAATTATTTAACTGGTATTTTTAACATAAACTGGTAAGGATCCTGTCAAATGCTGCTTAAATAAAACTTGTAGTCATGTGTGACAATTCAGTAGGCCTTATATAAGATGTTTTACATTAAATAAAATAAAATACTGTGATGTTCATAATTCACTAAACATTAGAAATGTATTGTACCTGCATTACAGACAAAGATTTTAACAGGTTGATATATATATACATAATCCATTCTCTGGTTTCCTTGGTGTATCCAGCCCTCATCTCTTGTAGACCAGATCAGATAGAAAGCCATAGTCATGGCAGTCAATCAATTAGTCATTCCAGCAATATAACAAAATCAGTTTGTTTTATTTACAATCAGGACATTATTCAGTCAGCCATCTGCCACGCAAAGAAAATAAAGCACATTTCTCATTCTCATCTCTCAATGCCTTACTCCTTTATCTCCTTGTAAATCCTGCTAACTCACGCTTTCTAAGTCCTATACATGTAACTCTTTGTAGACATATTTGTAAACAAGTCTTGCATGTTCTTCCCTTTGGTTACTCAAGCAGTTTGTAACAAGTGTGTGTGTGTGTGTGTGTGTGTGTGTGTGTGTGTGTGTGTGGTGTGTGTGTGTGTGTGTGTGTGTGTGTGTGTGTGTGTGTGTGTGTGTGTGTGTGTGTGTGTGTGTGAGAGAGAGAGAGAGAGAGAGAGAGAGAGAGAGAGAGAGAGAGAGAGAGAGAGAGAGAGAGAGAGAGAGAGAGAGAGAGAGAGAGAGAGAGAGAGAGAGAGAGAGAGAGAGAGAGAGAGAGAGAGAGAGAGAGAGAGAGAGAGAGAGCGTGAGCGTGAGCGTGAGAGCGTGTTTCCAGCCATAGGCTTTAGGGGGTCCAGTGCGGAAATGACTCCTTGAAACCGAAAACTTCAATTGGTTATCAGCCTGGTGGGGCTATATGCCCACCAGGTTTCATGTTCTCTGGTTTTCTGGGGTCCCGGGAATCCTAAATTGAAAATATCTGGAAAAAAAGTGGAAGGGAAAAACCCCCAGAAACAGCCCTTAATTTTTATAATGTTCTGATATCTTACAACCCCAAATCAGAAGTTGGGACGTTTAGTAAGATCCAAATAAAAACAGAATGTGATAATATACAATTCTCAAAACAAAAAGGACATAGACAACATATCAAATGTTGAAAATGAAAATGTTGACCGTTTCATGGAAAATATATGTCCATTTTGAATTTTTATGTCAGCAACATGATTCAAAAAAGTTGGGACAGGGAATGTTTATCTCTGTGCTGTTTCACCTCTTCATTTGACAAAATTCTGTAAATGTTTAGGAACTGAGGAGACCAGTTGCTAGAGTGTTGAGAATGACATGTTGTCCCATTCCTGCATTCTTAATCATGTTTTTCATTCCATGATGCATCTAATTTGACAGGTCTGGCCTGCAGACAGGCCATTTTAACACCTGGACTCTTTCTCTGTCTTCCTCTTCCTCCCAGGTGCTCTGTTTAAATATGTGCAGAATTCATTTTGGAATTATTTTCCTGAAATAGTCAAGGTCTTCCCTGGAAAATACATTGCCTGTACACATCATTCCGAATTGATTGTGCCTTGCCAGATGTGCAAGATACCCATGCTGTAGGCACTAATGCACCTCCACACCGACATAGATGTTGGGTTTCAAACTAACCACTAAAACAAGTTGGATAGGCTCTCCTCTTTAGCCCAGATGAGTTCATGATATCAAAAAAGAATTAAGCAAATTTTGATTGGTCTAACCACAGGACCTTTTTCCACGTTACCCCAGTCCATTTTAAACAAGCTCAGGCCCAGATAAGACGGTGGTATTTCTGTTAGTCTCGCTATCACCAGACCAAGCTCAATCCTTTAAGATTGAACATTGGTCTGGGGAGTCTGCTATGTATTTTCTATTGCACAAGAGGCGTGTACCCAACAAACCGGGTGACGTTTGCAGAGCGACGCGAAAACTCCAGGCAGGAAACTTTTCAACAAACGTGTTGATGGTTTGTATCGTTAAAGCACCAATTTCCACCCCTTTCGTTAAAAAATTCTAAAACAAAGATGATTTTTAATACTTCAAAATAACAGTTGATAAATTAACTGTACATTTTTCAGTAGCCATGGGTGTGTAGATTTGAACAAAATTGGTTCTTAACGGGAGCATTTACTGCCATAAAAATCTGATTTTGTTTACCGTGCTCGAAGTTTGGTGCTGGTGTAATTAACATATATTTTCAACATTTGATATGTTGTCTGTGTCCTTTTTGCAACTAAATATGAGTTTACGAGATTTTCAGAATATTACATTCTGTTTTTATTCGCATTTTACACTACATCCTTTTTTTCTGATTTGGGGTTGTACATTACAACATATGCTTTCATATCAGCTTTGTCCACCATGCTGATACCACAGTTGTCCACCATACTGATGTTCTTCAGTGGAGCGTGAGTCCCTGAGAGCAGATGAAATCATCAGTGGTGTGCTACCCCTCAATATGACTGCGATTAGCAGATCCTATAGGTCCCTCTCCGTCCATGCAATGTAAAATGCCCTGCCTTGTGTGTAGTGAGGAGTCACGGCTGGTGGCGGCCATAGTGGAGGGGTGCTGGGACACGGAATGGGAGTTGGCTGGGGAGGAGAGAAGAGAATTATGGGAGGCCCTCAGCTTGTTCCCCAGAACGTAACCCCCCTCCACACACACACACACACACACACACACACACACACACACACACACACACACACACACACACACACATATCCACCCTGGGCCAAGCGCCAAGAGAGAAAGACTCACTGGTGTGTCTCCTCTGTTCAGTGAACACGGCACTTTGCTTTCCATCAAAAGGGCACTGGAACTATCAGCTGGAACCGGCTCTCTTGACGCAGGCAGAGGGCAGATTTATGGCTAGCTTGCAGCTGGATGAACGCTGTTTAAGGCCGGTAAACTGGCCCCTAAACCAGGGGTGGACTTCCCTTTGAGTGGCCTCTCATTTTTTGTAGGGGAGGTTACTACTACTGCTACAATTATGACCAGAGATATTACATGAGGGATATATAATGTATTTGACATTGCAGTGCTGTAAGTATTGATCACCCTGTGAGGATCATATTGTTAGTGCCTCTACATCACAGACTTGAAGTGTATCTACAAACTTACATTTTTATATGCCTTGTAGCAAAAATTGGCCGTGCATCAAAATGGCTGTACATCCAAAATATGTGGTATATAAACGTAAGTCATACAAGGAACTACCAGGCACTGTGAAAATGTCATCCTTGGTCTTCGTCATGAGCACATAAAAGAAATGTTGCCTGCAGATGCCTCTCGGTCATATCGTGCAGTGTTGTTTTAGCTGCTGTACAGTCAGGTGTGATAAGACTAGCTATTACCCCAGCTACAGAGCACTCTTTGTTTTGGTCAATCAGAGAGGAGAGAAAATGTACCGTGGCGAGCTTTTCCACAACGGCATTCCACTCCTCAGTGCTGCAGTAGGGAGAGCGGCGAGCTTTGAAATGGCAGTAATTACCTTTGCTCCCATCAGTGGAATGATGGCAGGATAAAAATAGCACACATACACACAACGCGGAGACAGGCCATCCATGGCAAGACCAGACAGAACTTCAGAAGTACGCAGACTACAAGCTACAAGCTAAACTTCAGCACATTCTTTATCTCATAACATTTAGGATGTGCTGAATTGGTGAGTGTTTGTGTGTACGGGGGGGGGGGGGGGGGTGTTGGACGAGTTTACATCATCCTCCAGCTGTGCTTTCAAATGGACTCCATAAGCCCTGGTCACTCTGAGGAGGTCCTGATGGATAGCCCTCTTGCCTGTAGTAGGAGACTGATGACCCCTGTGAAGTCAATCTGTCATGGGTGTCAGCTGTGTGGAAAAAGCATAGAGCTCGGCCGTCTTAGCTCACTGCATTGTCTGCTCTGCAACCCGGAACAGTCCCCTGAGTTCAGTCATAAGAAAATGCAGAGATAGCTATGGATATAGTTGTTCATTTTTCATCACTTATCACCATGCATTGGGTCTAGACATGAAGATTATAGAGTACATTTAGGTAGTTTCACAATAAGGGAAAGAGTGTTGTTTCATGAGGCCTAAGAATCAAACCTTCTTGAAATATAATTATGCATGCTTGTTTTGTTTAATCTACATCTGTTGAAAGATAAAAAAAATGTTACATGGTAAAAGGTCATTGACAATTCTTGTCAAGAATTGTATGTATGCTTCCAATGTTACAGGTGTGTTGGATTGGACATTGGGGGAAAAAATGTAGTTCTTCATCATCAGTATAGAGAGCCGAAGTCCCGCCCCTTCCGTTTGCCTCCATGGGACCTATCTTTCAAAAAAAAATTTGAACGCCAGTCTATGGCGAAAAAGAAATTATTTTCTGGTCCCGGTTGACTTGTGCCTTGAATTACCCATATGATGTTTGTCAATTTTAAAGACAATTTTTCATGTAAAGACATTTGCAGTTTGTTTCGTAACTATTGAATTACAACATTGTGAAAGATCGTAATTCCAACGACTACAAACCCATCAGTCGCGCTAGTGACGTTAGCTCATTCACAGCCACACTAGATTGTACAAGCATACCAGCAACAGGTCTCAATTGGGCTTTCCTTGCCGATGAAAATACCATGAGACAGGATTAAACACATCAGGTAAGTTGTATTCGTCCATTGACTGTACATTAGATACTGTTAAGTGACATAGCAGGCAGCAAGATGCAACCGTTAACTAGCATAACAGCTAATCTTATCGTTTCATTACGTTGGTGACGTACATCGCTCGAGACGAGAGATGTAGTCCACTGAGCGGATTCGCAAAATTATCTTTTAAATTCACACACATCATATGTGAAATTCGTGGCACAATTCAAACTGGACCAAAAAAGAATTGTTATCTCTCCATTAACTCCTGTTCATATTTTTTTGAAAGATAGGTCCCATGGACCGGAAGTAGAAGGGCGTGACTTCGGCTCTCTATAAGGTTCATTTTTCATACATCATTTGTAGTGTTTATGGTTGTTCCTGGTTACATATCTTGCATCATCACATACTGTACTTTTCTTGCATATTTATAGAAAATGTGTCTGAGTGGACAAGAACTGTCTGACGGAAAACTTGAGTGGTTACATTTTGATGTGAAATTATACCTGGAAAGTTGGTTAGTTTGATGCATATCTGAAGTATTTCCTCTGTTCAATCAGGTCAGCCATATTTCTGATCTTGTGTTTGATGGAAATACCTGCCATTTCTGTTAAAGCTATGATAATATTCTGTGCTTTCTACAGTACAACTGTAACATATTCAGAATTTGGGCATGTTTCAACTGAAACTGGGGGGGGGGGGGGAGCCGCCAGACAAAAACATCCTTCTCTCCATTCCCGACAAATGCAAATGCCACTGCTCTCTGTTCGCTTTTTAAAGTTATTGCCCTATATCAATATCTTACACAAAAAATGGATTAGTGAAATCTAAACATCTAGCTTCACTAGTGACAGCCTTTTTGTTGTGAACAAAATCAACTCAAGCATGCACTTCTTTTTCCAATTGACTAGGTGCTAGTCTGTTATTAATAATAACATACATATATCCAACATAATTATATATTTTGTTGAGGTACACAGACATGTATGCGGATATTGTCAAGTGCTTACCCTGTACTAGAATAGACAGTCTTTTGTCTGTGTAATACTAGGGTTAGGATGCTGAAGGATTGACTTCATAATTTCATTACGTCATAATGTCATGTTGTTTTAGGATGCCTTATCAAGATTCAATATTGAGATATTTATTGAGTAAATATTATGTTTGTTTGCACAGGTTACTAGGCTGCATGGTCTGGTAGCCTAACAGCATTAGAACTGTTCAAATATCAGATAATTTGTATGCAGATACTGTTTGTCCATGAGGGAGACAAACAAAATAGCCTAGCGGCCAACCCCTGATGTGTTGCTGTTATAAAACAATTGTTGGTTTCTATATTGGGGACAATATAGAAACCATCGAACACATCAGGGGTTGGCTGTTAGGCTATTTTGTTTGTCTTGAGACATCTGCCTAAGAAATCGCCTATTCTCAATCTGCATTGCCATTTGTATTCATTTTGAATATGCATGCCACAAGAAGTAATAAGTTGTAATGGGCGATATAAACGATATGCGATATAAACAATACAAAATTGGCCTACAATAGAGATCTACGATAGCAGGATAACACGGTAGCCAGATACCACGATCAGTCGTGTTAACCTGCTACAAATACAATAACATATACTAGGTGACCTCTTTTAATAGTATAAGTATAGCAAATTTGGCTGCAAACTGTCAGCTGGTTCGTGGCGCAAGCAGGTAGATGTCGGGTTATCATACAAGCAGTTTAATTTAGTAGCGGTTCGAGACCCATGTGGAGTTAATTTTAGGTAGGCCTATTTATTTATTTGGTGGTATATTCATGGTCCAGCGCATGTAGCCTACTACAGACAACCTGACACTTCCAACGCTGGCACTTGGTGTTGTAAACCTTTATTAAACAACAGTGGAGCATCACAAACATTTCAATTTGAACTTGAGTTAAACAGATGAATCTGCGACCAGGTATCAGAAGCTGAATCATCAGCTGAACACATCTGCAAAAGAAGGGGGCGGTTACGTTAACTCCAGAGGCAAAGTAAACAGTCCAGCCAGTTAACATGATAGCCAGATACCGTATAACACCGGACTAAAACAATGCACGCAGAGAGACAAAAATGTTTTTGCTCACTTATCAAACTCTAGGGGGAGACGGTGAATAACCCAATTTCATAAAACGGGGTGATCCTTTAAGGTGATATAATAGTCTGGGTAGCTCTAACCCAAGGTTAGGGTTTTTCATACGTAGTGCATTTCATTCCTCAGTCCAGGACTTCATTGTGCTTTAGATCAGGAGATATGGCTGTAAGTGAATTTCACATCTGATCAATTAAATTGTGTAAATGCCAGAAATGACTGTAAATGGGCACACAGGCAATTGACAAACGGCCCTTGACCACAGATTAGTAAGCACTTGTGCTCATGAATCTTAATTTATGTGACAGCATCTCCATATATTCCCACATTTAGCTAGTGCAGGAAAAAATGTTATTTTCTTGGCCAT
This sequence comes from Alosa pseudoharengus, assembly GCF_046254945.1. Classification (NCBI taxonomy): domain Eukaryota; kingdom Metazoa; phylum Chordata; class Actinopteri; order Clupeiformes; family Clupeidae; genus Alosa; species Alosa pseudoharengus. The sequence continues at coordinate 47,585,552 of NW_027468663.1, read as the reverse complement.
GCACCTTCAGCCAAGACTTGGATAAAATAACACTGTAATTCCCAAAAGGAGTAAGGCAGAGAAAAGAGGGAGACATTTTCTGGTCTGATACGGAGCTTGAAAACAAACAAGAATGGCAATTTAATCAGGCAGCGCCACCATTCACTTCTGGTCCAACCACAAAGGAAGATTTTCTCCCCGATATTAAAAGCAGCGTCTTTTATCACTACTGGCAAAGGATTTACTACTGCAGCAGGGACAACAGGAGAACGTGGCACTCATATAAAAGATGTGGACTAGTATTAGGAAGATTTCTCCTTGGCAATTTAAAGCCAAGCTAACCAAAAGGGGAATTGTACTGTCAGACTGTCAAAGACTTTGTTGAAGTGAATTTATGCACACACTTTGAGATATACCCCTAATATTGTTTCACTGTAAAACAATTAAAACTGCACCTTGTTTATTAATCTAGGTATTGTCTATACTACTCAACCGTACAACAGCGATGCACCTTGATGCTACTGTAGAAAGTATCAGAAAAACTGAAGAATTAGATGGAAGTAGTAGTGATCTTCGTTGTAGTAATGCTTGGATAGTTGTAGTTATATTTATTTGTAGTGTGGTAGTAATCTTAATGTGGTACACTACCCTGACTCTGGTTTTGTTTACTCTGAACATCTCAGCATGTTGAAAGCATCTATCACCTCCACCTATAAACACACTGTTCAATACACAGTGTTTTTGTTTTGTGTGTGTGTGTGTGTGCACACTGCCAGGGTAATTAGTGTCATCATCTGTAGAGCACTGATTAATTGTCGCCTGGTTGTGTTTCAGAAATGCCCAGTCATTTGTCATGTCTGACAGCCACTGCTGGCTGTGGAATCTCTGATGCCACGTGTTGGCTTAATAGCGGACCATGCGCTCACATCTGAATACTGAAAGGGTACAAGGGACATCAGCATAGCATCTCTCTCATCAGCTTATCTGTTGAAATCATGGACCATTTCTGCTGGGAGTACACAGCACTATTCAGAAATATAGCATTTGCCAAGTCATTTCTGTCTGTGCACCCAGTCCCTATCTATTGCCATCATTTCACTCCTTTGGATTATGTTTGGATTATGAATCTTGTGCTAACTGGTGACAGTATAATTTGGCATTTCAGACACTGAGTGCTGCTGAGTTGAAATGTCTCTATTCTGTTGTCTCTCCATTCATTCATTTCACATTGATCCACTCTTTATGCCTTACGTCAGCTTTGCGGCAATGGGTGGTACAAATAAGATGTCATCAAATGAACTATGAGAATGTCTGCTGATAAATGAGCGAGATTCATTTAAAAGATTGATTCACTGATTAATGGATGCCTTCGGCCACCCTTTTTTTTTTTTTTTGCTTTTCTTTTTTGCTGCCTCAACTCTAATGGTTAGACACTAACCTGAGAGGTGCTGACAGCTGGTAGTTCAGAGGGAAATGTTGAGTTGTGAGAGAGGAAGGAAGATTTGCAGTAATGCCATCTCACAGAGCTTGTTGCCAGCATGTCCTTGAATACCATTTTGGGGGATCCAGGAGAGGTTTACTATTGCATTCCGTTGATAAAAATGAGACCATAAATCAGTGTCCCTTTCAGAGACTTCAGATAAAGCCAAGTGAAGCATCAAGTCGACCTCTAAAAGCCTTCCATGTCCTAAATAAGTTCTCTATGCTTTAATGTTCCTCTAATGTCCCAAACGAAAGAATGAACTCCCCTGATGGCCCTCGTGACCACTCTAAATCAGCATTAAGTCAGATAGAATCTGATTATAGACCTCTGTGGTTTGGTTGAAAAACAACTCTATTGTGCCGTATAGTCATGACAGCTTTAAAATGGCCTCTATCCCCAGCAAGGAGAACATTACCACTTTCCAGCATAAGTTTTGCTATTACACAGTGGCCACATGGCTAATTTGTCTCAATCTATTTTTGAGATAGCAATTATTTGCCAAACATTTTCCGAGGAAAGGGTGTTTTTAAGATAGGGAAGGTAGTCAAGAATAATGTTCCCAAGATGGCAGTACCTACGTTGGTTTCCACAAGGAAGCAGTATTTCCCACATATCAGGATGTTCCTTCTCTTCTGTACTGAGCATTTATAGCATTTGTGTTTATCACCGGACACCCATTTTGGTGGGCGGTTTTAAAATTGATAAATAAAATGTATTACTGAATGTATTATGACAAACGTATTACTGAATGTATTATGAAAATAGACAAATGTATAATATGTGCCATGAGGTTTCATCTAATAAACTTTGGCAGGACAAAAGGTTAAGCAAATTCACACGGAAGCACATAAAACGGCTTGAAGCCCTGCCTTCAGCTGAATGTTTCAGACGTTCAGCAGTACTTGATCAGTTGCAAAATCAGTTGCTTGAAGCAAGGAAATTCTAAAAGGTCAGATGTTAACATAATACATACATACATACATGTTCTGCACACACACATGCAAATCAAAGTGTCAAAAACACTACACTATTTTGAGATGTGTTTTGCTTTTTCCAATTAATTTATTTTACCAGTAAGGTCAAAAGGTGCCATACATTTGAGAAAGATGTAGTGAGACATGCACTAAACATGCTCATATATTTAAAGTGTGGAAATCCCATTGATTTTCAGAAATAAATTGGCTACTTTGAAGGGGGGGGGGGGGCATTATTTTAACTATCCTATAACATTATTGGTATTGATGACATGGATTCTCCTTCCTAAAAGCCTCTTCGCAGAATGTGATTTAAGTTTTCTAATTGTGGTCTGCATATTTTTTTTACCTTTTATTATATTCTTAGTTAATAAAAAATATTGTGATTAAACAATAACCAAAGGGAGAGGGAAGGAAGTTGCATTTTGCTTTTGGCTGCTGAAATTAATACCAGTCAGCTCCAAAAAAAAAACAGTTAAGACCAAAACGTGGTGGAGTTTTTCTGAAATGTATTCCAAGTTCCCTTTTGTGATAATTCAGGTCTGTGTGGTGTCTATAAAATCTATGTGGCTTTGTTTGACTGGTAAATAAGACAAATAGTGGCACATAGTCTAAAATTTGACTTCCTTTGTAACTTGACAGAATAAATCTCTTCATTACTTTGACAGTCTCTCCCAGTGCCATCATATTGTGGAGCTCATTGTTTCCACCCACAATTTTTCTTGTCCTTGGTATTGCACAGAGACACAGTTGTGAATGCACATACTCCTTGGCTCTCTCTGCCGCTATTGATTTTCGTTTGATCAAGCTTCCTGACTGATGATGACTCAGTATTTAGGCTCTAATGGATTTGTCGTTTTTTGTTCAGGTTTGGCGGCTCTGACATCAGAACCTCTCGATTACCATCTGGGGCTGTGAATGCACCTTCTCCATTTTTTCCCCTTTTTTTTCCCTTTTGCGCCTCAGTGATCTCTGACGTGGTATCTCTCCCAAGCACGAGAGTCTACCAATCTACCATGGTGTCAGCTTTAGCTCTTGCTAGGACAGGTGCACATCAGTCATTAGCCCAATACCTTTGAAAGCCACTGAATTGTGATGAGATAAAGCCAAAAGTTATATTGGGGAAAGACTATCTTTAGAGTGTCACCTTTAAAAACTGCTGTCGTTCAGTTGTGGGGAACAATGCCCCCACCACCCTTCTCTCTCCTTACCTCTGTGTTTGTGTTTATGTGTGTTTCCATCTGTAGGTCTATTTTTCTTTTCAGTTTGTCTTTTTTGTCTCCATATAGCGGTTGATTGACAAAAAGAGACTTTTCTGAAAAATGATAGATTTTGGAGAACACAGTTTTGCTTGCACTCTGTGATATATGCCTTTCAAATACCTTCTGTGGGACAATTTAACAGATGCTGAAAATGCTGAAAGTGTAAGTCGTATGTATTTGATTCTTTTGGGAAGCGTTATATCTGAATGTTTTTATACGATTGTATCTGTATGACAGATGGACACAGCAGGAGTCTGGACTTTGTGAATCAGCATCTATATAAGAGATTTGTTGAAAATCCACTTGAAAATCTAACTTCCAAGATGGTGCTCTGAGATTCTCACAAGAAAAGCTGGAAAGACCAAATTTGTCTCTGCAGTAGCAAGAGCAAAAGCAAAAGAGCTGTTTGCTGCCTTTTGAGAGAGAGAGCAGGTATTTGATAGTTGCCATGGTCAGTCTTGTCTCTCTGACTATCTGCTATGCAGCTCAAGGACTCGAAGAGTCCTTCTGTTCCTACTGACTTCCAGGTGTACATACAGAGCCGTTGCTGAGAGCTTTGCATTTTAAGCAGAACGGAAGGTGGAAAATTCCACATGTTTATCTCTGCAGTGAAGCCTAAAGGAGACGTGGTTCCTGGTTTAGAGGTTCCTGACTTGGTGAACCAAACATTTTTTCCTCTCTCTCTCGTCCCACCCACCCCCCTCTCCCGCCCTACAGTCGACTGAGATTAAAGTTCTCTTTGTCACACCCAAGCAATTGCCAATACAGTCCAAATGTTTTAGTTTTAACAAGGTTTAATTACTTAATTGATTTGTAGCATGTCTGACCAAAAAGGTTTTCATCCTGTTAACATTTGACAGATGAGGGAACAGGAACACTTTGAACTCCCCCACTTATCTGCGGTAATGCAAATATTCTGATGGGTGTTTTTGAACAGAATTACCTCTACGCTAATCATTCCAATGTTTTTGTTTCTGCTCCCTATAGCTGCATCAGCAAGACACATAGTATTTTTATGCATTTAGATTAAACACTGAGACACAAGTTTTGGCAATATAAACAAGCAAGCAAACTGTGCAAGCAAACTGTCCATTTTAGCTGGCAGTGGTCAGATTCTGAGAGGGATGCATGTGTGCATTTGTAACAACATTTGTAATCTCAGTTGGATGCATACTTGTTTCGATATTGAGATTAATTACACCATAAGAACTATGAAAGCAATTATGTAGCTAAGCAGCAGACAACCTATTTATAGCACTTGATGGAAAGAACTGCTGGCATTTCTCAGCTGATTTAAGCTTTTCATTTCTGTTTAACAGTCAATATGCTCAGCTCCATTCACAGGCTCTGTACAGCCCCTAACTGGGGGAAGAGTTAATAAGTAACTTCAACAGGGGAGTGCTCAAATTAAAATAACTTATGCCATGATGACAGTTGCAGACATAATAAAGATATAAAACTCTGAGAAAACAGTGGTTTGCCACTGAGGGAAAAATAGTCTTAATATTTCACTGAGGTCTCAGCTAACATTAACCCCCTCAATAGAATCAGTAGAGGCAGCAACTGAGTGCTACTCATCTGTAAAAAAATGTGCTTCAGGCAGAAATGGATAATTAAACACAGTTTACTGTATATCATTTCTGATCTGGAGGTTTTCGTTAAAATCAACTTTATAACACCCTTCTATCTTTATTGTGTTCCCAAAATCTTTATTGCCAATAAAATGTCAACCCCATAGTATCTTGAAGACCTTGCAATATTTAAACTCAAGACCTTTCTTGATTTAAACTGTCCATGAACAACTTCATGTCACTGTCTGTGACTTCACATTTTTTCTCATCCTTTTTGTTGGTTTCATAGTATCTTTCAAAGTGGTTTAGTTTACAGTTTTACATTTTTCAAACAATGTAATATTGAAATTGTATTGACATGCACTCTCTAAATCTTACTAACACTCCTAACATAGTGAAGGGGAAGTTTAATGGAAAGGTTTAGATTACCCCTGAAGGTTATACTGAAGGTGTATGCCAGAATGTCTCTTCCGTTATAAGCTCCAACAAAAATCTCAACACACCATCCTGGCCAAGCCAAATCAGCATGAAAATCACAGCCGCCAAGAGCACCTGAGAAAACCTCTGCAGTTCTTTTCCAACCATCCCAACACACACCTCTGTGCTAACAGATGGACTGAAAATTCCCCTGTATGGATGCAAAATCATACTGAATATCTGCATTCCATACTAAAACTGTTCTGAGACAAACAAGAATATGTGCTCCAAAGGAGCCCTGATGCACATAGAATAAGTGAAAAGGTACCTCGTATGAATGTAGCAACAAGTGATGACTAATCTGGTCCAATCACATTGCAGCACTCATTCCTAATGTTGGATTTAGAAATTGCACTTACAGAATAATAAAAAATGTAACAGCTGTAGGCATGTTTGATTTGGCAATTAATATAGAATCAGGGGATATAACAGGTTTAGTTCGAGTGCATGTTGAGATATGAGCTACAATATAAAATAGCTGATTTGTTTCTTGGTACATGGCTCCTGCTGTATTTGCTATTATGAATGAGCCTGTGAAATTTCCTGACGGTCGGCCATCAATACTGACATATGACGACTGATGAAATTTGATTGAATTTTGACATTTTTAAGAGTGAACCAATTTGCACTTCAGGAGATTTGACCAAATGAGGCGTAGATGTACCAAGTTTCACATTTTTATGAGATATTAACAAGTACCATTAGTGTCTCTGAGGGATGTTATTTCACAAAATTTGGTATGTGTTCAAAGAATGTTGTGGGCATTCCATGTACCACGTTTGTTAATGGATGAACCTGTACATAAGAAGATAATAAAGCAATAAAGTAATTAAAGACCACCTCTTTTTAAGCAATAACTTTGAAATTAATTTTGTGGTTTGTAGATGATGTGTCCCAAATTTTGTGATCTTTAGGTAAACAGTTTTGGAGTAGACAGATCACTGAATATGGTGGAAAAATATTCTAGAAATAGACAGGAATGGATGCTTTGGATTCAGGAGCTTCCAAGGTATCAGAGGAAAAAAGATGTATGCCTGATATGATCCAAAATGTACTGTAAATGTGCTTATTGTAGCACCCCCTTGAGTCCTGGCAGGGTGATTACAATTTTGTGAGATTACTGTATGGCCAGGAGCATACCAATCATGTTTGGTGCTTTTCTGAGTTTTTTCTTCCTAACTACTTTTAGAACAAAAAAAAAGAAACCAGCAATGAAAAGAACCCTTTCAAAACAATAGGGATCCAGCAGCCTTTTCTGCTTGGACTCCAATTACTTTAAGGCAATGGCGCAGTGCCTCATTGAGATCAACATCTATTTAATGAGTCACATATTTCTATATGATGCACTTTGGATGGATTATGAGCACATAGGAGGAATGGGGGTCCTCCCACAAAAAAGGAAATGAGGTATTTACTGTCAGGATTAGTAGTTATGGACTAAGAAATGACTGTGGCACATTCTAAATGACATGGAAGTTAAACGGGAATGAGAGGGGAAATAATTATGGGACTACACACAGGGCACACCAAGTAAATCCGCCATGTTCCTCATTTTGCATAATAGGCCCATAGTTGAGATAAGACTCCCCCCCCCCCCCCCCCATCATTTCTAAATACTCTACCTTGTTCAAATGTTAACGCTGTGGTGTACCTTTGTAGTTGTGTTTTTCTCAATTATGTGACGTCCTCCTATTGTTCGTTTCCTGGTAAATTGGTCAAAGTGAGCGGTTTGTGCCTGGTGGCACCCTCCAAGCGCTCCTTAGCATATAAAGCAGGCTGTAGCTCCACTGCTAGTGCATGGCTGCTTTGAATTGCACTTTAAGATTGGCATTAAATGTCATGCGTGTAATTGGAGCACGTTCCCACTGTGAACATGAGTGCCCAAGTACTTCCACTTAGATTTGTGGAAATTAAGAGGTGCATTTGCTGTTCACCAAAGCATTTAACCTCAAAGCCGCTGTTTGTTTTCTTTTTTGTGTCAGTGTTTCTTGACTTGTATGCCACTCTACTCTTTCCTGATGCATTAAATGTTTAATTTAGCTGATGTAGTTTATAGCTGCTCTTGTCAGGCTAAACACATGCATACATGACGTACACACATGCACCATCTAATTATAACCATACAAATGATTACTTATTAAGCACTGAAATGGAAAGCACCAGTGCTGTAATTCTTATCAGCTGTTCCAGTACAGCTGTAAATCAGATACCCCACCCACACACCGCTCTATGCCTTTCTTCTATAAATAACCTTGGGTTTGCAGCCCTCTGCTCTTATACTGACATGCCAAGCCTGATCTGCTCTCTGGCCGACAAGCCACATGCCTTGTATTCTCAAAAAGCCTCTGGAAATTACCTACTCGATAAACTAATCAATTACTGCAATATCAGCGTATTCTCTTCGGGCTGATTAAGTTGCAGTCCACGCCTTCAGACAGATGTGTGTACCTTGTAGTTCGTTGGCAACCTGTCACCTGCTGTATTGCTCTGTCTTTTGTGTTGTTCAGGTCACGGGGGATGTTATCTGAATGGTGTTGAGTTGAATGCAGGATGCTGGATAGTTTTTTTTTTTCAATTGTGTTACCCCTTAGGCCTTGGTGTAATGCATGAAGACATTCTATCCCTACTGTATGGTTCTGTGCCTAGAGACAACATTTAAGGATGCAGCAGTCAAACCAGAGCGTCATCCTCATAATATCATCTGCAGAAACTTGGGTGTTCCGTGGCGTAGAGAGACAGAGAGAGGGGGTGGGAGGGGTAGAGCACTAAGACTAGGAAAATGTCAACTTAAATAACTGTGGAGGCAAAATTTATTTGTTCATTTAACCTCAGCATTGAGCGACCATAATCAATAACAGCAAGTATTTTTAAAAGGACATTTCCCAGAGGTACCAAATGGACCATATTATTTTTTTACACTTCATACCTGGTTTACATGACATGACTTTTAATGAAATTACTTAGTGGACAGACTATGTCAAGTCTTTTTAACTAAGATGTAGGCCTTAAAGTCCAGGCAACTTAAAAATGTACTATTCAGTGTAAGCAGGCAAAAAAACAGACCTGAAGAATGTGAAGTTATTTTCCCTATCTCAAACGGCCAGACTTCTCATTTCTGATTTCATTTCTGTGTGTGGGAGTGTGACCAAATTATACATTCATCCATTACTACCACTCTACAAGCCTCAGACTTATTTAATATACACTCTGGTGTGTAGAACAAATACACACACAAGTCACATTTGTCTTAAGCATTTCATTTTATAATTCGGGAGCTGCAAGCTATGTATAGGTCAAGGATTTTTAAAGCATATTCTATCCGGTTGCAAAACTAATGTGACTCAGGGTTACTACACCTGGAAACATAATCAGATATTTAAATTACTGGTGTGTTTGCTTGAGAACAAGAGTTGAGTTTCTGCTGGATAGGGCAGGGGCAGAATTTATTTTGTGTGAGAGGAACAGGAAAGTGGACAAATGCAAGCAATACAAGAAGATGGGGAAAAGCACTGGATTGGAAACTCCTGGTGGATGTCGGTAGGCAACTGCAAGTTTAACAGTGTATTGTTGCGACTACTTTGAGATCAGACATCGTGTTGTATTCTGAGTGTAAGTGCATAACCTTCTTTATTGAGCTAACTATTCCCTTTGAAGGTGCAATGGAGGAAGCCCTAGAAAGGAAGAAATTGAAGTTTGAAGAACTGGTAACAAAAGCAAGAGAACAACGCTGGCAAGCACACACAAGATCAGTGGAGATGAGTTTTAGAGGGTTTGTAGCAAAGTCAGCCACAACACTTCTGTTAGAATTTGGTTTTCGAGGACAATCATTGAAAAGAGCTGTGAAGGAGTTGTCTGAGACATTGTGTGCTGAAAAGACAAGCCAATGGTTATGGCTGAGGCGCTCACAAACTACTTGAATGACCTGAATAGACTTAGATATGTGAAATATTGTTGCTGTGTTCTGGAGTGGTACTTGTTGTTGTCTATGTTTGTAATGGGTCCCAGCCCATCATGAGTGTGGAAGGGTGGTGTTTTTAGGCATGCAGGCTACTGGTATTTTATGTTGTGCTGGAAAGGAGAGCCTTTTACGGATCCCAGGTACACTATGCGGCACATTTGTGACTGCCACCAATCAATTGTGTATTGTTGTATCTCACATCCTGTTGTGTAATTTTAGATAGGCTTGATTGTTGATAGGCAGTACATGTTGTACCGTGAAGGAGGACCTTTACGGTTCCCAGGTACAACATGTATTGCATTTGTGACTGCAACAAGCCAATTGTGCATTGTTGCTGAATCCTGCGTCATGCTACATATTCTGAAATATTCTTGGTTGTTGATAAGCCACTGTGGGAAATCCCCTACCTATAGCACAAATAATTTAACACCTTTCCTCAGTATGTATGACTGGTTATATTGTATGGATGGTATTTCCCATGTTATAAGTCACTGAAAAATGAACCAAGACATTGTGTAGAAGATGCCATGCAATTGTGGTTTCTGAAACAAAATAGATTTATATTCATATAAAGATACTGTATATATTTATTTTACTTTAAAGGCTGTTTGGCAAAGATCAACATGTCTAAACATATCTACATTTTCAATGTGTTCAGAGCAGCTATTGTGTCTTCAGTCTTAACATACATTTGTGTTTTCTCACCGCTTTTCCACACTATATCTATTAGCTGGATAAGCTGTGCGCAACCCCTCATATAATGACACATTGCCATTCTTCATGTTATTTCCATGTCTTACATCAAAGTGTGCAAATATTGGAAATATGGAAAGCGCATAGGCATACTGTTGTGTGATGTCCTGTTAAAATTGTTTACAGAATGGAAAGACTTAGTTGTTAAGTTGAAAATGTCAGATGTGTGGTAGTAGTGTCATAGATAATACCTTTTGAATGGGTCTTGGCATTTGCACAGGACAATGAGTTTCTGGCATTATGTACACTGTTCACAGTCTATACTATCAACCATCAGTTGAACCACATTTGCCCCAAGGAAATATCACAGAAAAGCAAATTACTTTGATGGATGCCCAAAGCAAATGCCCAAAAAGTGGTCATATTAAATCATATAGCTGTAGGTCTAAGCCCAGCATTTCCTTTATTTCTTTTCCAAATCCTTTGATATGTTTTTAGTTGGAACCATACACTACAATGAACCAATATATTCATCATCAAGACTTTTAAAATTCCTTCCTTGGTGGAATGAATCTAATCCTTGTGAGATTCAGCTTTTTCTATACCTAGCTAGCAAAGATAAGCAATATTATATAGTTTGACATTTGGTCTCTTCAGGAAGTGAGCGATACTCTTAAGACTGCTGAAATCAACAATGAACTTATCATGGGCTCAAGATGGACATTGTCACCCTTCAGACTTCATCCTTCAAAGAAAACCTGGTCAACCCAGAAGCCTTGGACAAGGTGAAAAACTTTCCCACCATGGTTGAACTCAAACTGCAAACCAACAATAGAGGAAATCAGCAAAGCACTGGATGCACTTTCCTCAGGGAACATTACCATCTCATTGAGGGATCATGTACCTACCTACCAATGCTGGAGAGAAGACAACTAGAGTCTCCTCCATGTACACCCTCCTGATGCTGACATGCTCGCGGGCAGGGAAATGTCACCCGTATGAAGGATGGATGCATCCTGCAAGATCTCCTGTATGGAAAACTGGTCTCAGTGAAGAGGCCAGCAAGAAGACCCAGCTACGATTCAAAGGCACTCAAAGCTTGTCAGAATGTGAGCCCATAGGGTGTCCTTTAATCTTCTATTTTCGGCAGTATATGAAACCACCCCATTTTTTTTAGTTTAGTGATTTTTGCTAATGATATTTCTCCTTATAATACATATTAATTGTAAATGTTTGAATAAATCTTTTGAACGTTTGCTATATAATGCTCCAATACTAGTCTAAAAGTCTAAAAACGTAAAACCCATCTGATTGTTGTGTTATGCTATTGTGGCTTTGTTCTTCAAGATATCTGGCTTTGCTCAGCAGCAATATATTGTTTGAATGCTGGGAAATGAAGATTCAGTTTAGCATGACTGACTTTGTTTTCATTTTCAGTAGATGACAGATTCTTTTGATAAATGGACTGGAGTTTTTATTTACTAAAAGAATTGCTATTCAAGCGAGGCACCTACAGTAAGGGCCCTCCCTAAATGTTTTTGTGTACTGGCAGGTAACTTGTGGGAGCCGTTGATCCCCTGCTCTTCCCCAGCATGAGAACAGATATGACAGCAACCCGTCCTGTGCTGAGAGTCCAGTCAGTGCAGTGCATTGAGCTGACTGATAAGCTGTGGGCCTCTGTGTATATACATGGCCTCCCTCGCAGGGCTCCGCTGTGCAGTTAAGCAACTCCACACTCCATCCTCGGTCCCCCCTCTTCTGCTTTAAGCACACAGTCTCCCTGGAGACACCACTCCTGTCTCACTGTGTCTTTCAGTCTCTCTTTCTCTCACTGCCTCTCTCCCGTATATTCCCATTCCGCAGGAGCACAGCCTCTTATCTCTGGTGCACCTGTGTGAGACATCACTAAGCTTGTTTATCAGCTGCTGTCCCCATAACTCACATCTCTAGCCAGGCACTAACAGAGGACAAAACAAAAGAGCTTACCAGGTCCACTTCATCATTAGCCTGTATAGATGTGGCTCTGAATGCCAGCGATTACAGCCTGGCCGCTGATGCAAATGGGCAACAGTTAGCATGCAAAAGGCAATGCCTTCACGGGGGGGCTAGATCGATGGAATATTGTAATGGTGAGGAAAAAATCTCACCATTCCGCCACTGACATCTCTGAGATTTGAAAATGAGAACATATTCTAGTCTGGCTTTAGCTTTAGCGTTCATGCAGAAGAAAATGAGCAGGGAGGGAGTGATCATCTGCTGCCACCAGTGATAGTCTCATCCTGCCAGTCTCTGTCTAATATGTCTAAGAGTCATGGAAGTAAATGGCATGTTAAGCATTCATTTTCAAAAGCTTTTTTTAACACACGGCTCTGAAAGAGAGACCACACCCTGGCAACAATAGTCTGGTTGCCGTCTGCATGAGAGCTCCAATCCAGTCATTATTCTGCTCTGTCCTTGTCACAATTGAATACCTCCCACCCCCCAAAGTAAATGGTTCATTAATCGAAAATGAGTGGACAGGCTGTGAGGAAAACACTTTGTGTGCCGAAGTGACAGTGGGAAAACGCCAAGTGTTCTCTTGCCAAACGCAAATAGTCTCAGAGCATTTATCGAGGACCGACAGCCTTGTTTTGTTTGCTTGATGGCCATAGTGGTATTGGCCTCAAAGCAATACAAGGTAGAGGCCTCTGCTCTGCTAGCCACTGTGCTGTTAACATGAGTGGCCCTGCATCTAAATGGCGTGTGGATGGGATTGTCAGCAGTGCCTTGAGCACTCCATTAGCATTCGTAACTACTGTAGCAACACCTGATAAGCCCATGTCAAAGGTTTTGGCCGGAGTGGATAAGCTCACATGATGTATGCACTCCTCAGCTGATCGTTTGTTTGGATAGAGGCGATTCAAACAGGATGTGAGCCGCATGTTTTATCATTCTTGTGTTTTATTTGTCCCTTATATAAAATAATTTTTCCAAAATCGTTTCAGTGGTTCATCAACTCGTAACAGGGTGAACGGCAATTCTGCATTCGCTTCGCGGCCCTCTATCGGCTATAACCGCACTATGTACATGTAAGTTTGCCAGATCGGGTAGCCGATCTGTAGTTCGATGGAATGAGACATAAGAAACTACAAATTTGACTTGCATCTGATGTCGCAATACATCGTACTTTTATAAGTCATGCAAAATATTCTACCTTGTCTGTGGACATTGTTATTTGCAAAGCCGGTGCTGGATAAACAAATAGCATGCGTGCGACAGAGGGAAAGTTCTTTGGTGTTGCTTTAAGAGAAATTTTACTGCATTGAAATAAACAAGTTAAGGTGCAGTATAGAGCACCTTAAGTTTTTGAGACGGTGGGTTTGGCTGAGACACTGAAAAATCTTAAGAAAAAGAGAATTCAAGTTACTAATCTTTTGCAAAAATATAAATATAAAAATCCATGATTAAAAACAAGTACAATACATGTAAAAGTTTGTGTTCCCTGCCCCAAAGAGCACTTTCGATGTCTTTTCCCTTTCATGCACTTTGGACTTTTTCTTCACTGAAAGTTGTTAGTCTGAGTATACCTTTAAATTTCAATTTTCACATAAAATTTCACAAATTAATCACAGCTGAATTGTTAAGACACACTGTATAAGCATGTTGTATGTGTTGCAGGACAATTGTAAAAATTGAATAATATGTTAGCCTATTAAGGCAGTTAGATTCAGAATGTTGAATGGCTTGAATATACTTAGTGTCAAAAGTTATTGTTTCTCAAATAATTTAAGACTGTTTTGGTTTGTTTATGGTGTTTGTGTGTGTGTGCATGTGCATGGTCGCTCGCATCCTTGCATGGAGACTGGGAACTGTACACTGTTTAAAAGGCCACCCTGGGATTGTGCAGCTTAAGGGTGTACGCCACACTTAAAGGATTTCCTCCAGGTCATTCTCTCTCTGCCGTCGTCATGGCACCATTTCAGCATCCTGATGCCAAAGAGTAGTAGCGGGACTCATCTGTGTGTTGTGTGTAGGCATAGTGTTCTATATTTATCTCTGGCCTTATTAGTTAGGTTCTAATCTAATACCAAAATGTATACACCATGTACACGGATTGTTTCGAGTGCAAGTGTATCATAGCACATATTTGCCACAATATTGACAATATTGTTAATGTAATTTGGATGTGGAATAGGAATTCTCATTTTTGTAACATTGCAGATGTTCATTGTAGTGAACTTTGAGAGTGTGATGAGATACTAATTGCACCAGAATTTAATCAGGCTGGTTTAGTTGCCAAGCTCCATTAGGCTGCAGTGCTGTTGTGAAACAGTGTTGTTCAGTGGTGGAAGCAGTCCAAGAGGACACAGAACAGATGATTCCGTCTCATACTGTAAGTCCTGATCAGATGAGAATGGTGACACTGTTCCTAGAAACAATCCAAGGAGGATATCAGTGTCCTACATTTAAAGGGATATTTTACTCATTTTCCACCTCCACTCGAGTTAAAGAATTGATTTTTACCTTTCTCCAGTTCATCCAATGAGATACTGTATATTCTCATTTCGGCGTAATAATCTGCTGCAGCTCAAACTTGGTGCTGGAAGTTACAGCCTATGGGACTATTTTCAGGTGCTGCATGGTATCGTTGTGCTCTTGCACCCATGGTACGTTCGCAACATTCCTTGATTATTACGCCGGAATTAGAGTATAGTTCCATGTCAAATCAGCCTAGAGAATCGCCACGTTTCATTTTCCTAGTCTAGTCTTATTACACTTTCTAACATGAGAAGAGACAAGTTTTAAATAGGAAAATTACCGGAAATCTTAGTCACTTTTAAGTGTGATGCAGGCCGAGATGCTAATGGTCTGATCCGATTCAATGATCTATGCTAGGCTGGAGCTAAAAGTGGTATCGCCAGACTCACAGAACTGCTGGATGAACTGGAGAAAGGTAAAAAATCAATTCTTTAACTCGAGGGGAGGTGGAAAATTAATGTAATTCCCCAAATAGTGCATATCCCTTTAAGCTTTTTATCATAGTAGCAATTGTTGTCATGTTGCCAAATATTTGTTTGCTACTTTTGCTTGTTCTAAAAGGGTTCATCCAGAAACCAAATTATGTTGTCAAGGTGCTCTATGAAAAATCATTATTTTCATATTACTTTACCTTTTCCCAAAATGCAAAAAGGTCTATATTAGGCAAAAGCTTCAGACTCTATTTACAATATAGACTTAAAACTGTTATATGAGAGCACATAAATTAGGATGGACTGGGTTTTACGGTTTGGCCTATTATTTCCTGGATGAAGGGCCACACATTTTCTGGGTAACTACTAGATGTGACAGTAAGGTAGTAGCTTTTTTATCTTCCTTGACTCTTTAACTGACAGCACTGCGACTGCAGATATTACTCACCTCAGAGTTGGGCAAGGGCA
Organism: Alosa pseudoharengus; assembly: GCF_046254945.1. Lineage (NCBI taxonomy): Eukaryota > Metazoa > Chordata > Actinopteri > Clupeiformes > Clupeidae > Alosa > Alosa pseudoharengus. The sequence goes on along the minus strand of NW_027468663.1, from coordinate 47,569,738 downwards.
GGTGTTGTCAGTGCCAGGCAGGCACACTAGCACAACGCTAAAAAAGTGAGAGAAAGAGTAGGGCAGGCACCTCAGAGGAAGAGCAGGACTCATTAAGGAGAGATTGTACAGTATCGGTGTGAGTCAGTGCTCTTGTCCACACGTCCAGGATTTTAACCCACCCACTCACCAGGCACAATGAGCGATGACTCAGGATCCGCTTAACATAAAACCATATGTCTGAAAACATTCTGAGGCGACTGGAATGTCATCTCAATATTTTAATTCAGTTTTATTTTTTGCAACTCCCAATTTCCTTTAGATGAAAGGGTAAAAAAAGGTTGGCCAGTTGTTTGCTAAAGGTGACTCAAATATTATCCATTGTTCAGGCTTCCACTTTTTCACACCTTATTTTAAAAACAAGCAAATCACTAAAAGGACTGGGAAGGCATGATTGGAATTAGTTAAACTCCTGTTCTCCTTCTCTAGTGCCCTTCTTTAATTTAGTCCATCTTGCCATGTATAGTACCTTCAAGGAATGAGATGAACCTAATTAGTTTATTCAATGGCAAAGCTCGAAGAGACCAAGAGATACGGCACTGAAGAAGCGTTTAATTGGAAAAGGTCCTACTCCTAATTAAAGCACTTCTCTGCCATTGATTAGAAAATAATATGAGAGGAAGACATTCACAGCACACAAAGGTTTAAACACAATATATTTTTATTATTTTTTGCTTTTAAAAAGGAGCAGTGGAATGTCACTTTTATTTCTCTGAGTCTAACTAGTTAGCTTTACACAGAGTCAGGGATCCATTTATGTGAGAAGATCCTTTGAAGCCTCTCCCCTCACTGAATCCTCTCTGTAGTCATTGTGATTACTTTTGCTGGTTGTTTGAGGACCCATGAGCACACCTCTGTGATGGCCTCCCACAGCAGTAAAGTAACGCCATTTTGCCTGCTGGAGATGCTAGAGCAGGCTATTTTCCTGCCACAGTTGCATGGTGACAGCAACAGCAAAAGCACAGCTCTGATGTGTGGCTGTGTTAAGCATTCTGTGCATATGCATCAGTCTACCTGGTGTGCAGTCTCAGGAAATTATATACTGGATTGATTTTCACAGTATGACATGAATGACATTCTTTATGTCTGCCAATAGCTATGTTTACACGGACAGTTTTTTGTCATTCCGATTAAACTATTCTGATTGAAAAATGTATTATGTCTGTTTACATGGGGTACGTTCTATTCTGATCAGGTGCTCTCAAGCACTTAAGAATCTTTGATCGAATAGCCGTTGTTGCCTACTTTTCCTTGAGAACAGCAGGCAATTTGATTGATCGTATACATGGCTGTTCAGTCAGAATAGGAACGGAATACACCACCTCTTTCATTTCGATTAAAATTCTGATCAGATCAGCAGTTTTATTCCGATCACAGAGTTTATATGTGTAATTTCTATTCCAATTTCTATTCGTTATTCCGATTCTAATAGAAGACCGAATATGTCCATGTAAACCCACCTACTGCACTGCTTGCAATGTGTGGATCTGCAAACAAATGTTCTCAACAAATCCATCATCTGTCCAACATGGAGCATACGGCAGTATACATATAATGGAGTCCATGAATCATAAATATGACCTTGAAGGGATATGTGTGAGTTGTAGAACATTTAATGTTTTATAGAGGCTTTGCCCTGTGGGTCTGATGTCTTCATGCTTTGAGTATGTGAAATTAATCATTTGCATTTAGTTTACATAATTTTACACATGGAAAAAGCAGCTTAATGTGCAAGGGATGATGTTTGTGTCAAAGGGTAATCTACAGTGTGATTTCAGACACATTGGAGTAGGCAAAGATTTTGGCTGGGATTGTTTCTTGTGCGCAAATAATGGAACAGATGGCTAGAGAACCGTGGTGAGCTATTTACTGAACTTGTCGAAAACTGAATGGGATTAGAATTGTTGTCTGCATCTTTAATGAGGAATGCCCTCCTTATGGCCATCCATATAATGTAAGCAGTCATCATTGTGATACTAGATGTGGACAGAGAGATTAAACTCATGTCTTGTAATACTTTTTGGACCACAAACCAGAAAGATATTATGGACCACAAACCAAAAATATATTATGACTATAAACTGCTGTTCATCTACCGAGAATATCAAAGGCAAGATCCCTGAACTTACTTTTAATCTACTGAAATCCGCATGCTGCTCCTGTGGTACATTTCGTCATTTAGCTGCCAAAATGCATGGGAATTTAAATCCACACACACACACACACACACACACACACACACACACACACACACACACACACACACACAAATCCACTGCATACCCATTACAAAGGAAATGGCCAGGGAGCACAAAAGAGAGGGCCATGAGCTGCCTCATTGAATCCTGGCTGTAGGAAGCACCGGAATGAAAATAGCCACTCTATTGGCCTACCAGAACACACTAATCTTGTCCTTTTATTCAGGTAGCAGGCACATCTACCCAGGATATTCATGTTTGTGATGCTTTTTTTGACCTAGGATGATTTTGTTTTAATGCAGTGAGGCAAATGAGCCTTTATATCTTATGGATACAGTTACATTAGTTTTTCTTTATTATCTATGAAATATATATATATATAAATATAAAATATATGACCATGATGATAGTGTAGAAACTCTTTGCTTAAGTGTACATAATGCAAGATTCTTAAACAATGCACAGATGAATAATGCAGTAAGCATAATGAAGCAATGTGTTTCATCTTTGTTCATACATGGCAACATGTCATTTTGTATTTTTATCATCTGGATTAGATGGTCAGTATTACAACTAAACTCGTAATTTAAACACAACATCCATTTAGTGTGATTTCTCTGTCAACACTGTCCATGTAAACCTGGCTATTCTACTGCACTACAAGAGGTAGTTTGTAGAAGGCGGCAATCTACTTCTTGTTGCCTGGCGCTGCATCACCTCATAGCACAATCAGCAGTGGAAGCATGATGGCCCTCACAGCTTCACACCTAATTGTCTGGGGCTCCTATCACACTGTTTGAGCTACCTCGGAGGAGTTCTGACATTTCTTGACATGTCAGGGATACAAAGTGTCTAATGAAAGGGGAGCAGGAGGCTTCAGAGGAGATCAGTAATCTTGACACGTGTGAATGCAGTGTTTGGTTCTCCAAGTCAGGGAAGTGGTATTTGCCGTTCGGGATAAGGTCACTGAATTGCTGATGTGGTGGAAGCAGCATATTAAGCACATGTCTAAATCCCACCCTTAAAAAGAGCAATTCGCTTCGCTGATTTCCTGAATCCCTCAGACGTATGCTGACGTGAGGAATTGTGTGGTCAGAGCAAATTAATTTGGTCAAGCCAGAAAGGGATTTCATGGGGAATGTAATTTATTTTCTCCAACACAATTTGCTCCCAGGCAGTCTGTAGCATCATGCTGCGATTGTCATCCTTTCGTCATCCAAAACACTAATTGTCATCCAGCTCAACCCTGCAAACAGCTAAATGAGTTATTTAATTGCTTGCAAGGTCAGGCATTCTAGTTTTTGGTTAATCCACTTAAACTGTCATCAGAGCTGCATTTCCTTATTGTGGTATTGGCCATTGTTTCCCTCAAGGACAGCAAAGTTGGGCTGCACACTTGCTTTGTTAGGTGGTGACATTAAAAGCCACTGTTTTTAACCTGCAGCTTCCGTATTGCCCTTTGGTTTATCCCTGTTGTAAACATCAAATTGTTTCTCAGCAGGAAACTTCTTGGACTTTTGTGTATTTATGTAGGCAGTTTTCCTCAATAAATGCTGTGGACCCAGCTGTCCCTAGTCGCTCCAGATGTAGTAAGGGACTCATTGTGCTTGCTTTGCAGCCTAACAGGGTCACAGTGGGGCCGGTGTGCAGCTCAGCAGTAGTCCCACCCTGCCATCCCACATTCACTGCATTTGTGGCCTGGAAACATTCCACTGCATGCGGTTTAGCAGGTGAGGGGCGAAGCTAATGAGCTAGAGTTATATGGGAAGTTATTGGCTCATGACGATTCAGCTGGCAGCTTTAGGTGCCCCAGTAGAGAGATTGCACCTCTTATCAAAGGTATGTGTGTGTCTGTATGTGGCTGGTTGGTTTTCACACAGTTTCTTCCACAGATCTAGAATCCTTATGTGACATGTCAGCTTTCCTGCTAGGATTCTTTTTTTCTTGCCGATCCAATGTCTGGATAGAATTTATTTTACCAAACAAATGTAAAATTTTCTGGGCACATTTCAATACAAATCTATGATCTAAATGCAAATACAGTGAACACCTAGGTTGATAAAAGAATGACATCCTCAAACTTTAATGAAAGAGCAAATCATAACAGGCAGACTACACCAGGCAAGTAACTGAAACGTTACGCTGCGACTATGGCAAGCGATTTTATCATTTACCCGCTAAATTTGACTATCTGGAATTAACATTGTAGATATCTGTAACGTAATTGTGACTAGTCGAAACGTCAGATAGAGATATCTGTAATTTAGTTTTGACTAGGCAAAAAAGCGAAGAAAAAGTGGGCTTATTTCCTTATTTCTATGAATGGAAGAAGAATAAGCAGGCTGTAATGTCTTGTTGACATCTAAAATAACTAAAACTCAGGGACACCGAGCAGGTTTATTAGACGCTCATGTTATCAACTGGCTTGATCTCTGTTTCGTAGCCTACATAAATTAGTAGGCCTAGGCTACTAAATGCACCAGCACCATCTACAGGAAATTCCATTCATAATGGTGTTGGCTGTAATCGAAAAAATCAAAGCAACATTGAATCATCAATTCTTGCTGCCAGCTCCTGTCTTGCATAGGCTGCAGCATTAAAAAGACGATTAAAAACTCCTTCGCCCTCTGGCTGCTCTGACATGGTGCTAATTAGTGCTAATTACAAAGTTAACAGTTAACAGGTGCTATGTGATTTGATGATTTGAACAACACGCTCTTCTCCCGCCTAAAGTGGGATGCGGGCCTAATTTGATATAGCAATACAGATATCTCTAACGTCATTTCGCCTAGTCAAAACTCTTCAAGATATCTATAATTACATTTTGACTTGGCAGAATGAAAGTTATAGATATCTCCAATTTCAGATATCTCTAATCAAAACTCATTCAAGATATCTATAACTTGATAATAGATATCTACAATCAAATTATGACTATCCCTAACTCCAGTTTGAGATATCTAGTCAAAATTCCATTTACAGATATCTACAATGTCATTTCGCGTAGTCAAAACGTAATTCAAGATATCTGAAAAGGAACATGTAGATATCTTGAATTTAAGTGAATTAAAGATATCTTCAACTGGAGTTATGACTAGTCAGAATCAAATTGTAGATATATCTAACTGGAATTACAGATATCTACAATTCAATTGCAGATATCCGTAATACACATAGTGGATATCTGCAACTGAATTGTAGATATCCGTAATGATAAACCCCATAGAAATGAATGGCAAATGTGGCGTCATTTGTCCTAGGAAGAATGTCTTTGTGGATATCTGAAATGACAATTATGGATAGGAAGAATTCAATTGCGGATATCTAAAATGTTCGTTTTGACTAGGCAAAACTGAATTACAGATAACTGCAATACATATCCGGTCTAGCGGGAAAATGTTAAAATCGCTTGCCATACTGCGACAGTTTGTTGGAACTGGCACCAGTTGTGGTAGCAGCACATACATTCAAAAAAATTAGACCAGTCTTCTTAAACTATTTTTATAATTGCTAATGGAACACTTCAGTTATGTGGTTGGTGTAGCCTGCCTGTAAGATTATGAATATAACCTTGGTTCTCTGAAGGAAAATATTAGACATTAACCAATGGGAAGTCACTCTTGGATGATGTGACCAATCTGAACCAATCTCCAATCGCAGGTTACTTCCCAAAGATAGCCACACCATGAACAACTAGTCCTCATTTACATTCTGAAGTGATCAAATTACATAAAGTTTAGAGCGCCAATGGGGCATAGATATACACCTGAGGCCTCGTAAACTAGAGCGATAGTTTCCACAAGCCAGTGTGAAAGTCTCTGCTTTGGCAACGCACAGCCCACTGCTTGGGTCCCGCAGCAGACAAACAGCTGTTTAGTCTTGCATAGTGTTCAATCAGGCACAGTCTGTGTAGGAGGCGGGAGTGACCAGGCGGGCTGGCTTCTGCTCTGGGGCTGGGCTGAACCTACTCCCTCTGAGATGGAGGAACTGCCTCCTCAATTTCCGCCTCACTGTCCAATGCAAGGAGTGACATTAGCCTACACTGTCTCAGGTCCATCTGCGCCTCACCACTTTCAACACCTGGGACTCCTGACTAGCACACAGAGGGGGAGGAGGGGGAAGGAAGAGAGTCAGGGAGCTGGGAGTCCTCCAGTGCGGACTCACACACCTTGGTGCAGAATTACAGCATATGGGTGGTCCAGCCTAGCACAGTGGGGGCAGAAATCAGGCAAGCAAAGAGCTGTCTGACGAGTGAACTTGACTGAAAGAGGACTTAAGTGTTGCCCACAAAACTGTTGGCTACTATGACACATCTGGAACCTGTTTGTAGCCTGTTTAAACCAGGCTACATTCAAATATATGCATGTTTCTATGAAAGGTTGATGCTGTGTATAGCATTGGTAGGGGCAAATGTAAAGAATATGTAAACAAATGTTTACATATTGATCTACTGTATGTTGCATTGTAGTGATAAGAAACTGACAGTGACTGTCTCTCTGTTTATGTTCATTACTGTTCGAATTGTGCATTGTCCACTGCAGGTCAGTGTGAGGCATAGCATTATTGTCTTTATTGATAAATCCATTCACAAAGCCTGCATAAAATGACAAATGGCCAGATTTAAGCATCAATGTTAATTCTTATTTCTTGCCTTACAGCAAGAGTATGGTCAGGGATTATGCAATTTGGCGTTAGACCAATTTAGTAGTGAGGTGAGTGTGTAAATTCTCTAAGCAGTACAGTTTATAACAACAATATTATGTGTGATTGAAACTGTGTCTACAGTACTTGTCTATCTCATTAATCATTACTCAGCCTGCTGTATTCTGAACCCTCGTGCAGCTGGTGAGGCTTCTGAGGAAAGCTGTACTTTGTAGTCTACTTTGGGAGCTGGCAAGTGAGAAGAGAGACATTCATATGCATTATGCCTGCAGGGGACTCTTAACAGATGAGATCAGGCTCACTTTAAACCTGGAACCATTTTCCCTTGAATACACATTTGCACTAGTCAATCAAATATTGAAACAGATGCCTCTCTGAAGTGCCCCAACATGGAATCCAACAATGGGATTTGTGATAAATCATGCCTCTCTTCTAGAATGCTAATAGCTTCTATTTGAGAGACTAATTGAATTACTTATTTAAAAGTACATTGCTGGAGAAGCTGGATAGTGTAATCAATACATAAGTATGGATCAGCAGAAAGGATGGAGTGCCTTGTTGATCAGAAATTGTTCTTTTGTTTTACCAAATCATAACTATGGAAAAGAATTCTGAGACTAAAGGCCCATTCACACCAAGAACGATAATGATAACTATAAATAAATATTGTTCTCGTTAATATGAATGACGACGTTCACACATAAAATATAACGGTAACGACATGAAGAACGATATCGTTGGGGATCACTTTCAGATCGATTTTCAGAACGATAAAAAGCTAATAGCCAATCAGAACCCATCGAATTTTAACCGTCACATTCATTAACACAAGGAGAGACTTTGTTTATCGTTGTTCATTGTGAACGCTTTTATCTTTATGGTTATAGTTATCGTTATCGTTATCGTTCTTGGTGTGAATAGGCCTTAAGACTTAGAATGTCTGAGGCAAATTTGTTGCCATAGACTCTAATGCACTTTAATTATTAACATATGCTGAATCATACCATATTGGCTGAAGCTTGTTAGTGTTGTTTGTCATGTTGATGTGTAAACAAGACTACTGCTACTTCTTTACCCCACCAATTGTAACTAACCATTTAAAATAGCAGCTGCGATATTGATAGTTAAGATTCCCCATCTCAATAGTTTAATGATGTATCAATAATAAGTGGCTAACATGATTGTTTATTCACTGAATGCACATAGACTAACACAACTTTAGTAAGTATTTCTTGTTGCTGTGTTTCTTTCTATTTCCTTGCACGTTATTGTTATCGTTATTGATTGGACATGATTGCTCTGTGTAGTTTGCATCTCTATTTCACGGGCCCCACCCTCATCAGTCCGTTGTGGGTCCGAGGCTAACCCCTTAGGAAACCCGATCTCTGCCTCTTATCTCTTTGCCCTCCAAGACTGCGCAACGGAAGCAATCACGTCACCAATCGTTTGGGCTGCACAGGATTCTGATGACCCACCCTTCTTCCCACAATTCCCCCTTGGGGCGCAATGGAGACACCGGAATCTGGCGGCCAGTCACCAGTATATTTTTGACTGTGCTCTGTGACCTGGTCCATTCGAAGAGCTGCAAAGACAGTGGTGGGATTGTCAGCAACGCAGCTTGTTTTAGATTGCTCGTTTGGTTTGTTTCCTGAGGCTATGGGTACCCCTGAGGAGGAAGAGCAGCCTCGACCGTCTGACATCACCGTTTTTGGGGCCAACTGCACCCTCCATGGCCTCAGTCACATCTTCCTGCCGGGCGGTGTGACCATCCGCCGGCTGCTCTGGGCCGCTGCGTTCTGCTCCTCTCTGTCCATATTTTTGTATCAAGTGGCGGGCGCTATCATCCAGTACTACCAGTACCCTCATGTCACCATCCTGGACGAGATGGACAGCCCACAAATGTTCTTCCCCGCCATCACCATCTGCAACTACAACAGCTTCCGTAAGTCAAAGATGCAGAGGAACGACCTGTTCTGGATGGCCGGGCTCCTCGGGGTGGAGCAGAGCGACTTTGACGACTTTATGGCCGCCCTGGGGCAGCCCGTGGAGGAGGGCAAGTTCTTCCCCAGCAAGACCTTCAACATGTTGGAGTTTGTGCAACGCACAAGCCACAACATCGATGAGATGCTGCTCGACTGCAAGTACCGGGGCAAGGAGTGCGGGGCAGAGAATTTCACCACTGTGAGTATGGGCTTCTGCATGGGCGCGTGCCTCAGTTCAGCAGCCAGGCATCGCATTACCGCTCATGTCTTCACATTGTGTTGACTGCTGGTTTGGGTTTTTACTGCTTCAGCAAAATACCTTTTTTCCAGTGCCACAGAATTTATATGAAAAACACATAGTGTACTAGTAAGATTCTGTTTTCTAATTGGTTGGTAGCTAAATAATTAATGGTGTGGTATGCTGTGCTGAGCTGGTTATTAGCCTACCATATGTTAATTTGAATCAGATCAATATGACAAACCACTTTAATAGTCATAAGATCAAATGTTTTTGTTTAATACTTCTTCTCAGCTGTGTTTATCTCACTCGTCATTTGGTCCCTAAATTGTGTATCAAATGAAAATAAGTTTTTGGAGGTTGTCTCAAATTATTTATGTATTTCTTTCCTTCATGTAAAACGACCATCTCTGCCTTTTTAACCACCAGTGTGGACAGTGACTCGCGATTAGAGGTTATGCGTCATGGGTTTTGATTCATTGTGTATCTGGCCTTGACCTTGGGAAAGTACTGCCTTTGGATTTTGTGTCCATTGACTTAATGAAATGAAATGTTAGATTGCACTTAAGTGAACTGCTCATAAAAGTCCTGTAGTAATCTCTAGTCCAAGAGTATTTACACACTTGATGACTTTGGAGTGTTATAAGTGTTATATTTTACTTGAGCACTTAATTTCAGAATCAATTTAGTTTCCACTGGGTGCAGCAATGGGAAAGAGAGAAAGAAAGAGAGAGTGTGTGCATATATTTAGTTTGTGTGTTGATACAGATGGATGCTCAAAGATGCCTAGTGCGACACTTGAGGAGTTTACTCTTTGCCAAGTGATGCGGCATTACGTGCTAGCCTGGCACATGAGGACTGATTTTAGCCCGTTAGCATGCAGACAGTCTTTTAAGGAGCACTTGAGGACTGATTTGAATCTTTCACTCTGAGCACTGCGCAGATTACACCCCTCTCCCCCCGCCCGATCTTACCTCGGCAGAGCGATGGCACCACTCCTAAGGCACTCAAGAGTGGTTTCAGGTCCACAAAATCGGATCACCAAGGCGTTATTTTCAGCTTTTCAAGTGCACACATTTTTCACAGAGCTACAGAATTAATTGTGTTGTTTTGGAAAAGATAAGTACTTAAAAATGTAGAGTTGCAGGTACCATCTGGCCCTGTTCAATTGCAGTTCAAACTGAACATCATACATTGTGAAGCAAACATATGCTGTATTCAATTCCATCGTCTTCGCCACCCCTGACATATGATATATTCTGGAGCCTCAAAGGTATCCACTGAAGTATTGTCAGGGATTTATTGTAATTGCCACACAGTATTTAGTCATTTGTATTCTCCACAAAGTTGAAAAAACGATTAATGTATCCATCCAAACCAAAATATTGATTGATTTAATAAAATATCAATATCAATGTTTGAGCTACGTATATTACAGTATTAATATATTCATTTGGTATTGCCAAGTTATACTTTACTGGAATTTGGAGAGATGGGGTCAGAGCAGGATGTGGTGATAACACATCCAGATTTTTGTCTCAAGGCCCCCTTGTTTATGATAAATCACTGTCTGTCAGCAAGCACCACAGGGAGGGGTTGCATTTCAATGAAATGGGCCATTGATTTGAGAAATGAAAACCTAGAACCACTGTCAGTTTATGGCTCAGGACTTTGTGGGTAGAGGATGTGTCGATGGTACTACATATTCGTCTTTTTTAAGGTGTAGAATGCTCAGAATGGAAGATAAAAGTGGTTTCTTTGCCAATAAAATAACCCATATAGCTAGCACTAGATGTCCACTATTACCTCTCCTGTATAATCTTATTTATTTTTTGTTTATGTTTATTTCTCCCTTACATGTTGTTTATTATAATTTATAGTAGGGTTTTATGTCACATTCGCAACCCCCCACCCCACCCCCAACACACACACACACACACACAAACACACACACACAACATGAATCTGACATGTGTACATGTGCAGTCTGCCACTGCTCAGCTATGCCATTTTCTTCATGGTGTTTTTGGTAGTTTCTCAATGCAGTGTTCCACTCTGCTTCATTTCTTCACATGTGGTATCTCAAGGCAAGAACCTACTGTGTACCTATCCGTTCTCCCTGAAAATGGGTGCTGTGGTCCCTGTGTTCTAAGCAGCACACCCTCTTCTTTGGCAGATGAGATGAACGACAGAATGCAGTGTGGGGTGACAAATTCCACATTGCGAAACCATTATGGTGTGAATTTATCAATTTGTCTGGACCTGGCACTGGTTGGTTGAGTTGTATCCAGTGGCTGTCATGTCCTTGGGACAAAACCGAGGGGTTTTCAGCTGAATGTCGGAAATTTGAGCCCCACTGGTGGCCTGAGTATAGAGGAACCTGATTAAAAATGAATGAAGCTTGCCGTGCCTGTATTTAAATCCTCAAGATCTCAGATGATATAAATTAAGGGGAAGGGGGTTGTCCTGTGAGGAAATTTGTTCTCTGCATTTTACTCAAGCGGTTGTAGTGAGCACACATTCATATACACACACACACACACACACACACACACACCCTTGGAGCAGTAAGACCACACACACTAGGAGTACACCTACATATCCGGAGCGGTGGGCAACCCTTAATCCGGCGCCCGGGGAGCAGTTGGGGCAGTAAGGTGCCTTGCTCAAGGGCACCTCATCCATGGATGTGGATGTGGGAGAGCTGTTTTAATCACTCCCCCCACCTGCATTTTTTCCTACCAGTCAGGGATTGAACTGGCCACCCTTCAATCACAAGTCCCTAACCAGTAGACCACTAAAGTAGCACTGTGCAGGGCTTATACCAATAAAGAAATAGAGGATTGGAATGGGCAAAACCTGATCAGCATGAGAAATAGGGGAACGCTGAGTGGGAATGGTTGTTTTGTAATATTTGAAATATCTTGTAAATAACTTTGCCTGGTTTTTGCTGTTCCATTGTGTCCCAAGTAGAACCTTGCCGCATCTTTAGTAGCCGGATCAACTGGCACGTTCTTGTCTTCCATGATTTGTTGCCTTTTCTTTTATTAGGCAGCTCTAAATCGATCCAAGGTGATATGGGCACAGTGCCATGAATGGATAGTGTTGTTGATATGGAGTGTGAGAGAAGAAGAGAGCAAGAGAGAATGAGGGGTAGAGAGAGAGCGAGAGATTATGTGTGTAGGCTGCAGCATTTGGAGAGGAGCAGATGCTTGTTCTAATGAATCAGTCTAGTTGATGTGGCGAAGATGTGGGACAGTGGGACTGCAGTAATACATTTGTATTGGGTCTTTTTATGGGCAGGTGGAAACATGGGCTCATGCAGCGGTTTGCACCACAGATGGCTGTGCTCCTAAAGGACCCTTACGAAGCCAGCTAATTACTGACACCTGTAAAGTGCTATAAAACAAACACACAACTGCCAACAGTGTCCATGGCATGTTATAACTGTGGTTGGGGAAAGGGTCATGTGGTACATTTATTCCATCGTGATTTTAGTCTCTGGTTTCTGTCTTATCAGTGCTGTATTGGTGTACAATCTCAATGTCATAATGCATTGATGTTTGTGTAATATACCGTAGAGCAGTGTTTTTCAACCTTTTTTGTGCCACGGCACACTTTTGACACTTAAAATGTCCCACGGCACACTAACATCCTGTGTGAAGAAAAAATAAACATACCATAGCCTAAAATTTCAAATAATACACAGATGGCCTTATTATGGCTTCTATGCAAGACCTGCTCAATAAAACAAGCGCCCTCTGTCATTTGTAGGTGACTATATCTAATTTAATTGTTGTTTTGAACTGGATATGTGATGATTCTGTGAATTCTGGATATGGGGCCCCCGTTGTACAATGCCTGCATACCACAAATAGTGCAATCATACAATCAATGAGAGCATGTGGTTATAAATTCTTTGATGCAACAGTTGCTTTTCTGGACCAGTGAGTGCAAGGGCGTAGGTTTGGTCTGAGCTTTGGTGGGGACACTACCCACTAATTCCCCCGAAAAAAATAAAAGGAAAAGCCACTCAACTCTTTCACCAGCCACTATAGATATATAAAATGATTAAAATGTGCTACTGTCCAACTACCCATGATTAAAATGTGCTACTGTCCAACTTGATCTATACTGTGTAGCACATAATCTGATTTTAATATGTATACATATGTAGGCTATGTTTAACATTTATTTTCTATTTGGTCTGTTATGAAATCATGCATTGACCCATTTAAGCACAGCTCAGTTTTAAGAAACTTAAATACATGCATGCTTAGCATTTTGTGAAAAGAATCATTAAGGCTACATTGACAACTCTTAACCATAAGCTGCCTGTATTCTAATAGGCCTATTTACAGATATCTAGGCGATGTAAGCACAGCTCAGTTTTAAGAAATGCTTAAAGCCGAAAGACCATGTTGAATTTTTCTACAATTTATTTCAAAACCGGATTACTCTGGAACAGCTAACTATACACGGGAATGCTTTACACCTTTGTGTTCGGTAAGTTCTGCTGTTTATTCTGATATATGGGTTGTCATGTGTTGCGTGAAGAGTGTGTAGGCCTATGATATTCCACCGAGACGAATGGATGTGGAGATGGGCACAGAGAATAATTATTAAATCTCTTGAAGTTAATTTTTCTCGCGAACTGTTTATCACAGCAAATAGTGGCTATAGCACCGTTTAAAAGCTGAGAAAAGGCTCTTTCATGTGACACATGTGTGATGAGTAGCCTACTCGAGGAGTTCAACAGAGAATAATGGATGAATTTGGACGCACTTCATATGCCTTGTAGTGAAGTGAAGCTGAAGCGCAGCGTCTCCTGCGGCTCACTGGTAGTTATTATAGGTAACTTCAAATCAGCGCGATTTACCCTTATAAGCTACTGCACATTACACGATCTGTACGAGATGATCCGCAAAAAAGTGAGAAAGTATTTAACTCTTTGTAGCGCATGTGAGCGCTTTCCCCCCCCAGTTCAACCTGAATATTGGTGGGGACATTTCAGTCGTAATCTGACATTGGTGTGGACACGTCCTTCGGTCCCCACGCAAATCTATGCCCCTGAGTGAGTGACATTTGGGTAATTTTCTGCGGCACACCTGATGATCTCTCACGGCACACTAGTGTGCCGCGGCACAGTGGTTGAAAAACACTGCCGTAGAGCACCAAATCCACCCCAACTAATTTTCTAAAGGTCAGTTTTAAGTTTAGGGAACAAGTGTTGCTTGACAAAATCGTATTGTTGCTGACCGATGTCACAGAACTGTATGCTTTAATACGGTGGCCCAGAAGGGTCAAGCAAAATTAGCATTTCTGAAAACAAATTTTAAAATTTAAGACAAATGTACAAAATGATGTAATGTAATCACTTTTACCATGCAAGTGAACAAATTAGCATTCAGAAAACAAAATTACAAGCATAAAAACAAATTTACTATATGTACTATTTGTTTTTATGTAATGTTCAGCTGATGGTAAAAGTGTTTCTCATCTTATATGTTTTTTAGGTTTTTACGTTTGTAATGTCTTTTTCTAAAATTATAGTTTTGTTTAACCCCTCTGGGCCACCATACTTTCAGTCAAGCGCCAGTGACAAATTGTGGAATAGAACGTCGGCTAGTCTCTATAACAACTTGGGTAACACTTTCTATGAAGGTTGTATTTATAACGCCCTATGAATGCATTCATAATGTTTTATAAGGTGTCTATAAAGCATTGTAATGCTCATTATTGCCATCTATATGTATTCACAAGTCGTCATAACCAACTTCATGATGCATTATGACAGTTAATTATGAATGATTATAATTTTAATCTGAACTAGATGTACCGCAGAGCAGTACAAAATATGACCGCCGCCCAGTCCAGCACATTTTTTCTACAAAAATAAATCACGCTGAAAGGCATATATATAAACTGTCTCACTAAATTGCACTATGCACACTCAATTCTCACTGGTATCTGCTAGACAACAAGTACCAAAACATGATTAGTTCATAGATTTCACATGTAAAATTCATTTTATACAACCCCACCCCCATCTTGCCTGTTCATAATTCTGAGAAATTCTTGAATTGTGTGCATGTGTGCGTGTACATGTTCATGTTTATGTTTATGTGTGTGGGTGTGTGTGTGTGTGTGTGTGTGTGTGTGTGTGTGTTCGTGCTTGTGTGTGTGCCTGCGTATGTGCCTGTGTGTGTGCATGTGTATGTGTATGTGTCATACGTACAGTATGATTACTATGAATGTATGTGTGTGCGAGTGTATCTGTTTATGCACATGTGTGCATATGGAATGGGTTAACATGACCCCTGGAGGCAAACATACGCAAAAAATTGGTTATCCTAGGCCCTACGGTTCTCAAGATATTCACAGAAAACTCTGTTGGTGTACGGTCACTAAATGTACACATAAGTCAAGTCAAGTCAAGTCAGTTTTATTTGTATAGCACATTTAACGTGCACAGAGTGCAACCCAAAGCGCTCCACATATACTGTAGGCTAAGACATTGTCATTGACACATAGACTAACAAAGACAATAGCGGACGGAGCGGCGTAGTCGCCAGCGTACCCGTGACACCAAGACATAGAACTATATTTAAGAAATAACAAACGCAAAAGATGCCGGACGGAGCGGCGTAGTCGCCAGCGTACCCGTGACACCAAGACATACAAGACAGACAACAAACAAATTAATAAATAAAATAAATAAAAATTAAAAATAAAATTAGTCCAATTTCCAACCGGCTGAAAATGTCCAAGGGCAATAATGACTCGCGTGAAACTGCACACAGCTGTGTCTCCACAACCGATGCATGCAACGCCAACAAAGTTCTTTACACTCACTGGCAGTCTGGAGATAACTTGAGCGTTAGGCCTTGTTATAGTCTGGATATCACTGGAAGCATAACAGTCCGAAGTCATGGGCGATCTTGTAGATCAGCAACTCGGTGGACTTTTAACAGCGACCGTTTGTTGGTCCGTAATGCAGAGTTCTTCAACGTTAACGTTAACGTTAGTCTGCTCAATCCAGACTCCAGGCATTTGGCATGGCAGCTCACTGGTCAGAAACAACTCGGCGGCCTCAGCAGATCTTTCTCAGAGTAGCTCCAGCTGCTGTCCCGAGAAATCCCCTCGACCAGACAGTGAAGTGCAGCACCGGCTCACAGATGGATGGGAAGGATGTAAGAGGCCCAGGGCAAAAGCTAGCCATAGCAAGCTCCCAATGGACAGAAGTTAACAACATCAGCCGACTTGAAAGCAGTAAAAAGGACTAAGTGAATAACACGAAAACTATCAAAAATAACGTAAATAAAGAGAGAAAACATTTAACTAGACAAATCAATACAAAAAATAAACGTGACATTACATAAAATTACGAACATTACATAAAAACAAACAAAAACATGATGCCAGACGGAGCGGCGTGTCTCGCCAGCGTCCCCGTAACCTAGCATAAATAATTTTATTGTAAGGCCCCCCATGAACGAAAGTTCACGAAACTTGGCATGCATTCGGAGGGTGTCATAATGATCATACACTTTACATTTTGTGCAGTTTTAACCATGTCAGTGTCGTCAAAATTAATCCAAGACAACTGGTGTGAGACTGCAGCTTTATTCACGACGCCGGGAGCATGTTACCCACATGAAATGTCAAAGTAACAAGCCCACACATCTGTGGGTGAAGCCAACTCTTATACCCTTAACCCACACCCACGGAAATCACAAGTTGTCACTCACCAGTGATCACCTAACCATCTGGTTTTTTAACAGAGATAAGAAATGTTTACCACCCCTCATCCTGAGGGTCACCCCTAGTTCGGTGACACAGGGGTTATCTTTCCTAAGTCAAAACATTCCAACATAGGGGTTTCAGATGACACAAGGGTCAGAGTAAGAGGATGGTTATTAGATTTCACTACATGTATGTAAGTAAGGTATACTAAACATTCAATGAGAGACATATAAAAATTATCCCACATATTCCCCCCTGTGGAGCTATAAAGCTACATTCTTAATGCAGTAATATATATAAATGACACAATAAACAAAATAAATCACAAGCGTCATTATCATTTACACCGGGCATTCAACACAAGGTCAGACTTCTGTTATACTTCTGTCATTACCATGTTCTTCTATCTTAATATCTAGTATTTATTTGAATCTTCATAAGTTCCACTTGGCATGGGACCATGCCACTGCTGAAAGACACTGAGGGCTTGTACATAGTTGAACTGCTGCACAAACAAAGTCCTGAGAAGTCCTATAGGGAAACACTCACACCTGAAAAGATTGGCATACCAAATATGTATCTTTATAACCTGTTAATGTTGTTTTGACACGGAAGGCTAACTCACAGACTTTATTGTTACCACAACTTCTTTCTTGATGGAAGATGATATAACCCTTTAGGTGAATACTAAGCAAAGCAAACACCAAAATCTTCTGTTTTCCCAGTTATTGAAAACCCAAAATAAACCTAATCCTAGTCTTCAACTGCAGAGCTGACTTGGGTGTTTTAGACCCTCCTCAGGTTACTGTCCAAATAAAATTAAACCAAAACAACAAACTTGTAACGTTTATCTAGCTAAACTGAGAAAAAATATTTTGATGTGATGCTATAGTGATATTTTATCAATCAAGTATGTATTCCTCAGCCTATTGCCAAAAGTGTTTGTCAACCCACTCGTGCAACCACATGTTGGTTATAATATTCACTTCAGTCCATGTATTTTTCTGGATTCTTCACCACTCTGCAATATGACAAATTAGGTATGCTCAGACCCCAGGTGCGCCATGCACTAGACCTGTTACAGTTTGCATACCAGGAGAAAGTGGGCGTGGACGATGCCATCACTTATCTTCTACACAGGACACATTCCCACCTAGACAAGGGGAAAAGTGCTGTGAGAATCATGTTCTTTGATTTCCAGCCCCTCAGATTGGGAGACAAGCTCTTGCAGATGGGTGTGGACACTCACCTGGTAACCTGGATTACAGATTACCTGACCGAGCGACCACAGTTCGTCAGACTGAAGAACTGTCTCTCTGACACTGTGATCTGCAACACCGGAGCGCCACAGAACTGTGCTCTCTTCAGTCCTGTTCACCCTGTACACATCTGACTTCTGCTACAACACCGAGTCATGCCACATGCAGAAGTTTTCTGATGATACTGCAATTGTGGGGTGTATCAGGAACGGACAGGAGGAGAAGTACAGGAGCCTGGTGGAGGACTTTGTGCAATGGTGCAAACTCAATCATCTTTAACTTAACACCTCAAAGACCAAGGAGATGGTGGTGGATTTCTGCAATTCTAAGCCCACTCTGCTACCAGTCCACATTGATGGGGTCAATGTGGAGGTGGTTAGCACCTACAAGTATCTGGGTCTCCACCTGGACAATAAACTGGACTGGTCAGCCAACACTGATGCACTCTACAAGAAAGGGCAGAGCAGGCTGTACTTCCTGAGGAGGCTGCGGTCCTTCAATGTGTGCAGTAAGCTCCTCAGGATGTTCTACCAGTCTGTTGTTGCCAGCGTCCTCTTCTATGCAGTAGTATGTTGGGAAGGAAGCACAAGGAAGAAGGATGCAGGGCGAATTGACAGGCTGGTAAGGAAAGCTGGCTCTGTAGTGGGAGCTGAACTGGAGTGCATCACTTCACTATCTGACAAAAGGACCCTGAACAAACTGATCAACATCTTGGACAATGAGTGTCACCCACTCCACAGCACTATTGTTAAGCAGAAGAGCCTGATCAGCTGGAGACTTCGCTCACTGCCTTGCACAACTGACAGACTGAGAAAGTCATTTGTCCCCAGGGCCATTGAACTGTTCAATGCCTCATTTAAGGGAAGAGGAGAGATGGACTTCTCTGCATAGTCTGTCTGCCTCTTCACCCCCTCCATGTTTGGATACTGTCTGTCCACTAGCCACTTTTACCACTGTCTTTATGCCTCACTGTTTGCGTGTATATATATTAGGTTAGGTGGGTGTAACTCTGGAGCCGGCAAGGGACGTCCGGTCAAAATCTCAAAAGGGCTAAACTCTGTTAATCTTGATGAACGGCCTCTGAGGTAGAGTAGAGCCAAAGGAAGAGCTGTCACCCAATCCATCCCTGTTGACACTGATTTTAGTCAATTCTGTTGTGCTACTGATAAGGCATTCGCATGCTTGAATTTTTTAGAACATGTCAACTATCACCAAACAATATTCATATCCTCCACATTTGTTCAGTTCAATGAACTCCATCATTATGGGCTCAAACTGGCCTTCAGGTGGTGGGTGATGTCCTTCCTTGACTCTCATTGTAGGTGCAACATCAAATTTTAGACACATAATGCACCTTGCACAATACATTGCTGCTACTGTAGTGAATCCTTGTGTGAAATATATTTGTCTCTGCTGTCTATGTCATAGTATTTGCATGGTCTAAGCCACTGATAGTTTAGCAATAATATGAAAACAAGATCTTGGAAAAACCGGTGTATGTACCCACAGACCATGTGTTACAATTCTTCCATTTCCATCTTTCCTTATTATCTGATGCTTTTATGCTTCCTTTAAAGCCTCTTCAGATGTAACTACATCTGGTATTTGTAAATTCAGAAATGTGGTTTCAAAAAGTTTGGTGATATTCTCTGCACTCCCCCCTGCACGGCTCTCTTACAGTAGTTGCCGTGTCAGTCCTCCTATTGCCCCAGCTGATAACATGTATATTTGCAGAGTGGGCTGCATATTTTACGACAGCCACAGATGTAGGGAGTTGAATGGCATTCAACAATATTGCTATCCAATTTTTATGTTGTATGGGTTTGTCTGTAGATGTGATCATGCACAATTCCCCAGTTATAATGACTATATATATATAAATACAAATTGATTCCCATTTGCTTAAATACATGCCCTGAATAGGGCTACCAATTCATCTGCTTGGACAGAAATAATATCTAGCAGAGAGTGAGAGTAAACCACATCAAATTGATTCACTACAGAGTAGCCAGTCCCTACCTCTCCAGACTCCAAACGCATAGATTAGCCATCAACAAACAATATTAGGATTTGACAAAGGTATTAGAAATGTCAGAGCTAGGTTTAGTGTACATAGAGACAACTTGACCACAATCATGCAAGAGCCACAGGGTTAATACCACATGCTGATATATAGATATAGGATTTGAAGTTTTTTCTTTTAGAAGCAGTAAGTGTACTTCATGTGGGACATGTACAGTTAGTGAATGTAACTACACAACGTCAGCACAGCTAACACTTCACTTGCAGCTGCTGCCACATCATTCCTCTCACTACTGCATCTAATTGCTTAGATAAATAAGCCACTGGTCTGTGCTGACCCCCATGCTGTTGACATAACACCCCCGACATGTACCCTGCTTTTTCACACACCAATAAATCATAGTCAACAAGTCATGTAAGTCATAGTAGGCAAGAGCTGAAGCTGAGGCTAATGCCTATTTCAAATATGTAAAGGTCTTATCATAATTGTCAGTCCAGTTTTTTACATGTATTTGCACATGCTTGGAGAGGCTGTGCCCTCTCTGTTTAATTTAGAATCCAAGCACGGCAGTAGCCAATCATTCCTAGGAAGCAAAACTTTTGCTGCTTTGTCTTGGGTCTGGGACAAGCAGTTATTGCTGAGATGCGAGATGCATCTAGGGCCCGACAGCCAGGAGTGAGTATATGACCCAAGTACTTCACTCTCTCTTGACAGAGTTGCAACTTTTGTTTGGAGACTTTTAGTCTCACACTGGCCAGGAATGTTAATTTTGCCACAGTGTCAATTTGGCGGACGGACGGACTTGTTAGTAAAACATTATCGACATAGGTGATAATAGGCTTGATAACAGCAGAATGAATTTTTAGAGGCAAGAAACCAGAGCTTTGTTTGAAACGGCCCCTGACTGTGTATATTTGTGGCAAATGTGGCAAAATACCTTATCCTTTGAAAATAAACGCAAATCAAAACTAAAATATGGATCTGCTCTAATTGTAACTTATGCATTTTTATATCAATTACAGAGAAACACGTTGCATTCAGAGTCAAACTTGAGTCACAACCACCTCCTGTTGTGCAGAGAAGGAAAGCTGCTCAAAGATCTGTCTCTGCACAGGGGTGACTTTAACAAAAACACTAAACACAAAAAATTATGTATTTTGTGATGATAATACATAACCCAAGGTGTGTTGGACATGCATCCGATCTTTGGCATTTACCACACCTCAACTAAATAAAAATCAACATGGGGATAATAATATTGAGTTTGCAAACAAATATGTCAGACCAGGTGACCGGTCTACTACATCTGCAGAGTAGCTTTACTTATAATTACGCCGGCTATTTCAACAGTCTAAACTGTATGTCCTAATTGGTACCATTTTTCTGGATCCGGGGTCTCATGAAAAGATTTCATCACAAAATGCAAGCACTCTGGAGTTTCCTTATCTTCCTGGACTGAGACTGGAGATGTTAATACTATACTAAGCTGTTTGCTAATGGTCCCTTTAAACCAACCTCATTATGTTTGAGTGAAATTATAAGATGTATTTTACACAGTAAGTCACAGTCCAGTAAATTTTCGGAGCAAACACTGCTGAGGAGGAATGCTGTTTTACTACATGTTCCTTACATTTAACTACCCATGGGTAAGGAACTCTCTCAAATATGAACTGATCTATGTACCATGCACTTTTCATTGTCATAAACTTACACTATCCTTCTTTTCTTTCATACTATCTGCTTCTGTATCGTTCAAAAAGAAAAATATCCCCATTAACAGAAAGAGAGTTGGCTGAGTAGGCTGTGCTGATGCATTCAGAGTGAGTTGAGGAAAACAGTTCAAGTTGTAAATCAGAAGTGTCACCACAGGGTCTCCTGTTCAGACCTCTCTGTCCTCTTCAACTTTGTTCATGCTGAGACCAGACAGGAGTTTGAGAGAGCTGCTGTGGAGTGTGATCTCCGTACTGTTTCTGATGTTCCTTGTCACAGTGGCATGCTAAGTGGCCTTCTCCTCTGGTTAGCCCCACAGCCACATCTATGTTCTTCCTTCAAACCTTTCATAGTTTTCAATTGTTCAGTTCCTTTAGAGCTGCTGTACTCCAAGTAACAAGCTGGCTCATAACATAGTCCATGATGTCCTCCGTATAGCCTTTGCGTCTCTCTCTTCTGCACAGGTCTATCTTTCCTACTGTTCTTTACCCTACTTTCTTTTACCTTCTCTACCATAGCCCTACTTTCTTTTCCCTTCTCTACTATAGCCCTACATTCATTTTGCTTTTCTATGCTCAACACTCCAGATGAATAAAGTTGCCCTTCAGTTCACCTATTCCATATACCTACTAATTTCCCATCTATACATTCAGATTCATACTTTCTCTACATGTCCCTCAAACACCCTGGATTCTCTACTCCTCTAGGAAAGTTAATAGCTTTACTCTTACTGCTCCCCATATCAGTGTCTCCTTGATGTTTTTATTTCCAATTACCTTACGCCTAAAATCAGAGCAAAACAAACAAAATGTGATGACAATCTTATCAGATACCTAATGTTCTCAGGCCTATTTTACCAATGTGCATAACCAAAATTACTACCTACGCTTAGGAAGGAAAACCCTCTACCTCCATCACAGGTAGAAAAACCGTGTACACAACCACTACCCCTCTCATGGGTAGGACAGGTCTTCCCTATTTTACCAGCTTAAAAAGTGTAAAATCAGGGACTCACCACCAAGTTGTCTGTGACCACCAAATCCAGTCATTACCGTATCCGAGACACAGGAGGATTCCCTCTGGCCAGGCTGGGTGCCGCAGAGCAGTGTTTGTTGCCGATGACGGCCTTCTCCCAAGATCACAAGGAGATCTCCCTCCAGTCGACATGGTTGGGTTCTGCGCCTTTTGGTCCTCCTCACTGTGCCTCATAGATTGGTAATCCCATCCTCGTCGCCATTAATGTGGTCAAAATTAATCCAAGACAACCAGGGCTCTACACTAACATTTTTTTCCAGGAGCACTTGTGCCCCCAAGTTAAAAAATTTAGGAGCACAGACAAAAATTTGGGAGCACAGTCAGTTCTGTACTTAACTTACACATAATCTAACATTACACTGCAGCTAACAGTTAAACATGCCAGTGCACCAATTGCGAATATTAAGAATGACTGACAACATTTAGGCTACAGGAAACAGGATTTTAAAGATCAGTGCCTACTTTATTTTCAGTCTGTTTTATTTTCCTACATTTTGTTAATGTAAAATAATATAATACATTGCCATATTTGCATTTAGCCTGTATATCAAGTATCCTGCCAAATGTAGGCTAATTTATTTATTTGTGAATCCACCTATAGCTAATCCAAATATGCCCATGTGACCTATCTGACTGCATACTGCCTAATACTACTACTAAAACAGTCAATTTTCTCTTCCACAAAACATAGTCTAATCAAGGATATATATATATTTTTATACTTTTATTTTTTTATTTGAAATATCTGCATTGCTGGGGGCAGTAGCCAAACGTTAGGCCTACACTCGTTTTGCACTTAAGCTTGTATTCGGTGTAAACAAACAAGCATGCGTGGAAGCCTGGAGTTGTCAGTAGCGTTCTACCTATCTACGGGAAGCTACTTTTATGCCTGTTCGCTACAGCTATATTTTGCATATTGCAGCCAATACGTCAACTGGGCTAAAAAGCATGTTAGGTTACCTTTCCTTCTCTCACTGCATTCTCAGAATCTTATCCTGTTCCTCCTATATCCAATTAATTCGGTGGATAGAAGGCGGAAGAACTAATTTCTTCAATCTTTTCATCTTGGCTGGCTAGTCTAACTTTCCGCTTTCTCTGCGCGCTCATGGATTTCATAGAAGCGACTACTACTATCGAGTCCCAACGCGAAACTGCTAACGTTGATGGGAGGTGTAGGCTTATGCTGCATTCGCGACGTGATTCTATGGTTTGCACCAGTACTGTTTCTCGATGTTGCGGTGTATTTTGTAGACAAACATTGACATGGTTAGAAGTCATTCGCACCAGTGCGCCTAAATATTTTTTTGCACTCGCACATCATCATTTTTACTCGCATATGCGAGTGAAATGGGCGCACTGTAGAGCCCTGACAACTGGTGTGAGACTGCAGCTTTATTCATGATTTTTGTGTTTAACTAGGTGGCGCTATACATGAAATGAGTGGTTATGGAATGGGTTGACATGGCCCCTTGAGATCAACATACAACAAAAAGGTGGTCTTCCTAAACCCTACGGTTCTCGAGATATTCACAGAAAACTGTGTCTTCCCTACCCTCCTTTCGGGGGGTCCAGTCCAGCAAGTGGTCTACAGATCAAAACGAAAAACGATGGTTCCATGCTATCTATGTGGGATTACATGCCCACCAAGTTTCGTGTACCTCGGTCTTTCAGTGTCCCGGGAATCCTTGACGGAAATTTGGCCATGCGGAAAAAAAAAAGGAAAAAAAATCTGACTAAACCAGACTATAAGTCGCACCGGAGTATAAGTCGCACAAGTCAAAAAATGTTTCATGAAAAGGCAAAAAACATATATATATAAATATATATATATATATATGTTGCACCTGAGTCACAGGACCGGCCAAAATGTGAAAAAAAGTGTGACTTATAGTCCGGAAAATACGGTAGATAGATTGATAGATAGATAGATAGATAGATAGATAGATAGATAGATAGATAGATAGATAGATAGATACTTTATTGATCCCCAGGGGAAATTCAAGGTCTCAGTAGCATACAGACAACACACACACATTCACTAACAGCAGAAAAAGTAATTAAAAGTATATTATAATAATAATAATAATAATATAAAAGCACAACTAAGCAATAAGGACAGTAGAAGATAAAGAATATACTAAAATACAAATTATACTAACTAACACTTAATCTAAATCAATTCTAAAAACGTAAAAAGTATCCACATAGTGGTGATTAATCAATCAAGAGGCGCTTGCAATGACTGAGGCAGGGACTGAGCCTGTGATTCTCTGTGCATAGTAAGGTAAGGTAAGGTGCTCTGTGTGAGTGAGTGTCACGGTGATAGTGGTCAGATAGATCTTGACATATTTATAATGCATTATTCAGATTAAAATTATAATCATTCATGATTAGCTGTCATAATGCATCATGAAGTTGGTTATGACAACTTGTGAATACATATAGATAGTAATAATGAGCATTACAATTCTTTATAGACACCTTATAAAACATTATGAATGCATTCATAGGGCACTATAAATACAAACTTCATAGAAAGTGTTACCACAACGTGGGCATTGACATTACATCTCACTGTGAAACGAGAGTAAAAATGCAGTACACACACAGTGACCATGACACCATACAATACAAGTTGAACTCCAGGTCTGATATCCAATCAGAATATGTGTCAATGTCAACACTTGTTGCCTGACCTGTAAATTGGCCCCTCCAGGTGTCTCCAGGGTAATTATGTAATTGTACCCCAAATAAAATAAACTCTTAGCCGCCCTGTTTTTTATCATCTATAGCATTCACCTACTGTAACCCTCTGGGCCTTCGCCACGTGTGTGTGTGTGTGTGTGTGTGTGTGAGAGAGAGAGAGAGAGAGAGAGAGAGAGAGCGAGTGTCCATGCAGACTATGACAAACATCCCCTGTCAGCTGGGTGGCTTTATCGATTTACAGCAGGAGTACAGACTTCATTTATCGTGAACCCAGTGGCACTGCTATATGTGTTCTTAAGGGATAATGTTTGGGCAGAGCTTTTCTCTGAGAGTTTTAAGATGTCAGACTCTGCTGGGGTAAGTGTCATATCCCATGTATGAGATGGCTATTGTGTGAACCATAACAATTTCATCGTGGGTTATATCTCACCTGTGTTTGTAACGTATGTACAATACGATGCATCCTTTCATCAGTGAAGTGTTTTAATCCAATTAAAAAGACTCTTCCATAATGAAAGCATTAGGTGCAGACGAGCACCGTAGGGAAGCTGAGCCCAGTCTAGCAGGCACATTAGCAGCCATGTGAGATAGACGTTGATTGATTGTCGCATTAGAGCTTCGTTCTGTCTCAGAGATAGGAAGGGGATCCTCTAATAAATCTCTTGTCGGAGGTTACATGGAGAAGAGTGTTCACTCTGAGGTTCAGTCGAATATGATGCTCCATCACCACATTACTGATCATTCCAGCCTGGGGTAGGGTGGGGTGGGGGGAGTTGTCACTGCATTTATCTGACAGTTGTCCTGTATTAACCTGCCTTTTGTCTGTGAGTTTAAGCAGAGTGGTAGCGAAGGATTTCCTGCCTGGCAATGCAACCATTATAAAAAAAGGGAAAACATAAATAAAAGGTCACAGTAGGATCTCCCTGTGTTGAATCTATACTGAGGTCATCTGCCTGTTGGCACAGCTTGCTTTTATTTTGGAATGAAGTGTGAGGAAAAAGTATTGTGTTTTTCAACCTTGGAGAAAGGAAGAAAAATGAAACATAAATTGACAGGCAGACAAAAAGGCCACCTGTAAAGAAAAATAAACAAAACAATCATGAGCAATTGATGCCTTAGTGATTTTGTTCTGCTCATTGCTGTGTGAAGTATCCTGCTCAAAGCAGAAAAAAACACCAGCCCTCCCTTTTTCATTGAGTTTTGCATGACCTTCTGTCTCAAGTTACCTGTGTCAGGGATTCATCTTTAGTTTCCTCTAAGCGCTCGCTGATCTATATTCAGTCCCCTCTGTCAAGATGAAGGCATCTCGAGCATCAGCCTTGGATTGTGTGTCTCCTCTGAAGTAAGTTGAGATTCCCCAAACAGCAAGGTAGAGGATGCTCATGGTTTGGATTATTGATGGGGGGGGGGGGGGGGTCATGTTGCCAGACTGCCAGAAAAAGAATAATGATTTATGAAACATGGTCATTACTTCACAGGCACATATGCAGATAATAGTGAATTGAAGAAGCAAAGGGGCTGTGGAACAATCAAAGGTGCAATTCTTTGCCAGTCGCTTCCAGAATGTTCTACAAAATGTTTCTGATTTAAGCTGAACTGAGCAGAAAAAAACAACACCCTCTTCATTTTTACTGAAGCACTGCAGACACCCAGTGGAAAGAAAAAAAAGGCATTAAGGCAAGGTGTTACTGAGGGTTGCAGAAGCAAGAGCACCACAAGAATGTGCTCTGGGATAAATAGAGAGAGAGAGAGAGAGAGAGAGAGGGAGGAAAGGCGAAAGAAATCATAGTCTATCAAAGTGTGCCCGGTGGCCACAGCAGCCGAATCCGTGAGTGACACAGCTGTTCTGGGTTTTATTCCTCCGCGGATTACTCATCCCCGCCCCGCCGCTCTGGGACCCGGTGGAGTGCGGGTGCAGACGAGGAGACCGGCAGCTGTTATTTACTGATACAGATGGCACGGGACGCCAGAGAGAGGCCGTCCCAGCAGCCAGACCACCTGGGGAATACAGCAAGAGAGAGACAGAGTGTGTGTGTGGCGTGGGCTCGAGACATGCGGCATCGTTTTGATTGAGGCTGTCCTCCCCCACGCCTCAGCTTCTCAGACACATCAGCCGCAGCCTCCCAGGCCAAACCGAGACGAGCGCCAATGAAAGGAATGCAGCATATTCCCCGCTTACGTCACAGATGAAAGGGTTGGAGAGGAGCGGAGATTTCACAATCATTTTCTGTACCAATGTCGCCCCTCTGATTTGTGTGAGCATGCAGTGCTGCCAAGGGAGCTCTGCATCTTTGGGAATACAACAACACCCCCACACACACACACACACATTCACAGCTCTGTCACTGAGCATAATAATAAAAGTAGTTGTACAACATAGATTTTATACTGAAACAGCCCTCAGTCATTTAAGCATTTCAAAATATAGTTGCTATTCATTTTAAATTGAGTTTGTTCCTTAATTTTAATGAAAGTGTATTGATATCTATAGAGTTTTGATTCAGTAAGTAAAGGTGTTCTTTGGAGATCCTCCCTCTGCTTTATCGCATTGTATTGTAGGATGCTTCCTCTCGCCTCACCTCTGGGCCCTTAAAGAGATACAGTCAGTAGTCCACAAGATAGTCCACAAGATGTCACCCTGCACAAGGGAAGGCAATGGGGGATTTTGTTGCCAGGTTATCAAGAGGGGGAAACTACAGGTGGGTCTCAAAAAATGGTAGAAAATTTCATTTTTACCCCTAATTTAGTTCAAAAAGTGGATTTGATAAAACACAGTGGACCAACACCAGCAAATGGCCTCTCCACTCTTCCTCCAGACTCTTGGGACATTGATTGGACCTGATATCCAAATCAAATGCAAATTCTGTTTCTACATGTATGTGAAAAGAGGAGTTTGGACCACTGAGCAACAGTCCAGTTCTGTCTCCTTAGCCTGTCTCTTCAATTAAATTCAATTTATTGTGCTTATAGAGCGCCAAAACATTACACATGTATCATGGCGCTTTACAGAGTTTAGACAATCAGAGAAAAAGAAAGGAAGAAAAGAAAAGAAAAGAAGGCCCATGGGTAACAGGAGCGAAGAAAAACTCCCTAGAATTGGAGATGCATATAGGAAGAAACCTCGAGCAGATCCACGACTCAAGGGCCTGACCCATCTGCCTAGGGTCAAATAGAGGACAGTAAGGTCTGTATACATGACAAATGCAATGATAGTCAGGTGTAGGGCCAGGAATCCGGGCAGAGTTCTTCAAGTCTGCAGTCTTTCCCATGCTTGTGATTGTGTTTACTGAACCAGACTAAGGGCTATATCTTGGCAATCTAAAACGCATGGTCACTGGCGAATAACTTAGGGGTTTGTCCAGTCCACATTGGGGGTTGTTTTGTTATCAAACGTCAGGTGCCTGGCGCAAAAAGATGGTCTTATGTTTCTTAATCAGTCATGGGTGTGTTTTGGGCGTAACATCCTTTAAACCAATGAGAGTGACATCTGTCATTCCCTTTAACAGCAAGCAGCGCGACTTCAAACAGCGCATAGGTATTTTGATGGTCACCGGCGCATTTGAAGGAATCTGCTTGCATGCGAGACTGTATGGAACAGGTATTCCACTAAACCATGCTTTTCTAAAACCTAGCAGACTATACATGCATCTGCACTCAACTATTATTTGAACTCATAGGCAAAGTGAAACTAACTTCAACGTGGTGTCAATGTCAACAACAAAACAGTTATGCAGTTAATTACGTTCACTGTTGACTGACAATGGGTTACCATCGAAAACATAGCCTGAAAAAAGCAACACTTACCCCAATTATGTTCGAATGACTGAATAAAAAAACCTAAGGACATTTATCCTGCAGAGGAGTTGCTGCTTACATCTCTTAACAGTGCGTCTTCAGCTGTGCTTCATATGCGCCTTTCGCTATAGACCAGGGGCCGGTTCCCCAAAACGTTCTTATCGCTAAGTAGTTCTTAATCTATTCCTTAACCTCTCTCTTAACGTTATGGCATGATTCCCGACACGTTCGTACGCTAAGTACAGTACCCTCCAGAATTATTGGCACCTTTGGTAATAGACTAAAAACAGGCATAACAAATAATATTTTGATGATTCATTGTACTCTCACAATGAAAACAACAAGGAAAAATCCACCCTTTAAGGGAAGGAAATTTATTCTGAGAAAAAAGAAAATCTCATAAAGAAATAAATATTTTTAACTAAAACATGTTGCTCACAATTATTGGCACCCCTAGAAAATCTTACATACAAAACCTAACAGAAGCATTTCCCTATCTAATTGTAACTTTAAGTTAATCAGCGTGTCTGTGAACTTTCAGATGTAGTTCATTACTTTGTTTTTTACTAAGGTATGAAAATAAAGTGACACAGAGGCTAAATCCTCTTGTCATTTTTCAACATCAGAAAGACAAGAGAATACACTAAATTTAAATAAAAAGAAAGTGTGTTGACGTTTGTAAGTCAGTGAATGTCTATAAAAACTAGGTACTTTGTTGAAAATGCTTATATTTACAGTTAAAACAATGATTCAAAGGTTCTAATCAACTGGACATGTTACAAACATGCTTGGACAAAGAGCCATGGTTATCTCGCCCCCACGTACAGTATGGAGGATGGTAAGATAGGCAAAAAATTCCATAAGGACCACTATTGGAGAGTTACAGACAAAGGTGTCATCTTGGGGTCACCAAGTCCCCCAAACAATCTTCAAAAGTGACCTCACTGCTAATAGCTTATTTAGAGGGCATGCTAGGTAAACGCCTGTCCAGTCATTTACCAATGTAAACGGCAGGAGTTACCAAATGGTACAGTGATTTTGTCTGGAAGTGTGGTCTTATTGTGGGGCTGTTTTTATTCCCAAAGGCCTTGGGAATCTAATTACTGTAAGGTGCATGGTAACATGAAAAACCTGAACATTTTTAAAGGAAATCTGTCAATCTCTGCCAAGATACTAAACGTTGGTCATTATCGGATCATATTTCAGGTCAATGAACCACAACAAACGTCCAGATCAAAACAAATATGGTTTACTGAACGCAAAATCAAGCTTCGGCCATTTCCATCTCAGTTCCCTGATTTAAACTCATAGAAACATAGAAAAACAGTGGGGTGAGTCAAAAAGGAGAATGCACAAGTGTGGACCTAAGAATCTGGACAATCTGGGGAGATTTTGTAAAGACCAACAGTCTTAAATCTCTTGCTTTGTATTCTCCAACTCTATGGGGTGTCATAGGTGAATATTACAAGCTGTTTTATTAAGCAGGGGTGCCAATAATTGTGAGCAACATGTTTTTGTTAAAAATATTTATTTCTTTATGATATTTTCCTTTTTCTCAAAACAAATTTGCTTCCCTTCAAGGGTGGATTTTTCCTATTTGTTTTCATTGTCAGATTACAATAAATCACCAACAGATAATTTTTTATACCAGATTTTAGTCAACTAGCATGGGATGCAAATAATTCTGGAGGGTACTGTATATCTTCTGTAAGTCACACGTTCGTAAGGTTGGTCTGGACCATTCGTAAGCTCTCTCTTAGCGTTGTTTGAGCTCAAGACGCTTGTCGCCGCCACTGTGCAGCAGTCTTTAGAAATCAGCGCAGCGCAGTACAACTCAAACTATGGTACAGTATATTGACAATGTTGTGGCTCAACAATGATTTTATGTTATGGACATTTTAAGACTAATAATAAAATATGTTAGCAATGGATATTTATGAAGTTTACTTCATTTGGTATCAGAACTATGGTGGTAATTAGCCTAGGCTATTTCGTAATGCCATTAAAGCGTTCAAATTGGCAATCACTTTTGATAATTAAAAGCTGGCAAAGAATTTGCCTCTAAATGGCTAAGATCTATAAATGGGTAAGCATGGTGGTGTAAGCGTACAACTATGGCAGCGATCCAATGTGTCCTTGTATTGAACCAAAGACGGCGCTGGCCGCGGAACCGTTTAGTTCATGTCGCTCCATGGCTCTTTTTTGGTGCTGTTGCACAAGTTATTCCGAAAGCTGGAAAACAGTGTCACCTTGTGCAAGCTCACCTCGTCCAGCAAAACTCCAAGTTCCTCTGACGAGAAGCTTGGTGCTCTTTTTTTACGTTGCTTCCCCACCATATACTTACTTACTTATATTCTGTATCTAACTCTCTCTCAGTTCATTGTAGATAAGTTGCTTTTCATTGAAAACATTAACCACTGGCAATCAATACCGCATTAAAAATAAGTAACTGCAGCTGCTTGCCAATCAATTCTAATTGTAATGTACCATTAATATAGCCTGGGTGTTCCCATGCTGCCTTGCGCGCGATTTGATTCACGCTGCTACGGCAGCATGGAGACCATGGAGCAAATTTTCGCCTGAGATAGGGAACCAATCACAGAACAGGGGGGAAAGCAAGACGATGATGAGCTATGCACAGACGCATTTGATAGACATCCGTGGCACCCAATAAACGGATTTTTTCAAATACGAGAAAATGAACGTTTGGTTCCCAGACCACGTCTCATTGAGAAGTGGTGGCGCTAGCCAGGCTACCATTAATATAAAAGTGTATTACATCATTTTTAGAAGTCGTTAAACCCATGCCATGAAGCGGCACAAGTGGCACAATGGGATGAGGAGGGTGGATGATTAGCGAGGGATAGGCCTACCCGGTTAGTCTACCCGTCACAACATATCGTATAAAATGTGGCTGGTAACTTTCTGAAGTTACCAGCCAATCAGAATTTCCACTAGCCAAATTTTTGTTTTGCCTTCATGATTTTATTTTATACGTTTCCTATATTAAAAAGGAGATATCAATTAATTGCGTTAATATTTTGTAACGTGTTATGTATTTCAAAATGAATCGCTGCGATTAATACGGTAATTTTGACAGCCCTACTTTTTATTTTACTTTACTAGCTAACTCCCTCCTCTTTGTCTATGGTCCCTGCTCTGGCTCTGTTCGTTCTTCCTCCTTGTGTTTTCTAGTAGACGCTCCATTCATTTCCATGGTCTCTCGCGCTGGTTTCACTTCAAACTGCGCGCAACCAATGAGCGTATGAAACGTCATCACGTAGCATTACGGCACAGTGTTCATGGGAAATGTAGGAAGTACTGCCAGGGGGATAGATGACCGAGAACAGAGCCTTATGTATCATGCATGTAATGCCTCATGCATCACCGGCCAAACTGGCTAGTAAGGTTTTATTAAAGGTTGTATCAGCGATAGTGGGGATACGTCACTTCTGTTGATGTTCAAACAAAACAGAGAGCTAGCTTGCTAGTCCCTCCCCCTCCCTCCCGTGCAATTAAAACTCTCCTAAACGCGCATCTCATCGGTTATTGGTTGAAACACTTTATTTTGCCTTTGAGTGGGTTGCCAACCCTTGTTGGTAGCAATTGTTTTTGTGTACAGATCTCAGAGCCTAGGCTGCCTACAGAGACGCGTTTTTTTGACGGCCTGCTTATGGGGCAGACAGCTAGTGGATCATTAGGAAAGATTACATGAATGTGATCATTTATGTTAGGGCCTTTTTGGGGCCTGCAATCGCTGATACAACCTTTAACACCCGCCAAAATTAATTTTAACCCGCATTTGGCCGGGTTGGCGGGTGTTAATTTAGAACCCTGATTATAACCTCTTTATTCTAATATTTTGAGATACTCATTTTTGGTTTTCATGACCTGTAAACCGTAATCATCAAGATTACAACAAAAAATGGCTTGATATATATCACTTTATATCTAATGAATCTAGAATATACTTTTCCATGATATTCTATTTTTTTGAGACCCACCTGTATGTTTATGTCTAACATCCACATTAGATAACTGTGACCCCAGTGTGCTGTATGTGTGCAATTTTAGACATTGAAAGTGATTTGTTACTAATGTGTGTGTGTGTGTACTAGAAGGGCAGAGAGAGAGAGAGTAAGTTGCAGAAAGATAATGAGAGGGAGAACTACAGAGTCCCCCACCCCCAGTCTCATCGCTTTCTTGTTCCAGAAATCTTATAGCACCCTGCGAAGAGAATGGCCTTCACCTTTCATTCACCCAGCCAATGGGA
Source organism: Alosa pseudoharengus (assembly GCF_046254945.1). Classification (NCBI taxonomy): domain Eukaryota; kingdom Metazoa; phylum Chordata; class Actinopteri; order Clupeiformes; family Clupeidae; genus Alosa; species Alosa pseudoharengus. The sequence goes on along the minus strand of NW_027468663.1, from coordinate 47,536,072 downwards.
TCATAGCATTTTAATGGGGTTCTCTGGTCTTTTGCTCAAGCCAACCAGAGTATTTTGGTGATGTAGAATCTCAGATAGGCCCAGTAATATGTCAAGATTGACTCCATAGGGAATACTCAGGTTTTTATCCCCTTCACTGTAAATTATATTATGTTGAGAAATTAAAATGGAGTTACCCAGGCTAAATAAAATGCAATCAAATACATTTAAGAAATAAAATAAATGGGAAGCCTACGGTAAATCAAGCTTTTGCACACAAACAGTCAGATAAGTGTGTGTGTGTGTGGGGGGGGGGGGGGTTAACCTCATAATTCACATCCTTACCCTGCAAATTCCGTTTTTAATTACAATTCCCAGCTATTCAGCAGCCCCTGAAATTAGATTTGGTTTGTGTGAGAGCAGCCCTTTGTTTGGTCCAAAACTGGTATAGGGAGGTGTGAGGGGGGTGGGGTATCGTTCTTCCTAATGAGCTGCTATTTTAATCTGTCCACTGTCAGTCCTTTGGATGGCCACCAGAGGGCCATGTAGCCAGATCCATTGTGATAAATGGTGATATAAACCATTCAGGGGCCCTAAATGGCTGGCAGAACTCGTCCTCCATGACTGTGTTTTAATAATTCAAGCGGAAATCGACCGATGCCATACAAAACAATGGTAATGTAAATGGAATATTAAGCCAGTCATTTCCACAGCTCTGCAGAATCAGCCCATAGATTTGAGTCTGTGCAGTGCTAGATGAGGTAATTGCATACAAATGTAGACAAATTAATTTAATAACCTCTCTGATACATCATCGTCTCTGTATTGTTTACTGAGTGGTGTCATGCAAACAAGGAGCAAGTTCCGGGCCATTCAGAAGTGTAGTCAGCTTACTGAAGATCAATATTTGCAGTGTACGCATCTGTTTATCCTGAACTCAGATTTATCATTTTAGTCTATCATTTGTCAATAACTCCTCTTGTAATCCCTGTGAGCCTGTGCAGTGAAAAGAGCAAAATCTGAAAAAAAGTGTCTGGCCCACAGCATCTTCATCCAAAATACTGTATTATTATTTACTACTACAGTATATAACCTATTAGTAGACTAAAGACTCTGACAGCCTAAGCGTGTCAGTGAGTGAGGTATTAACAGAAAGAACGTTTGGTATTGCATGTTGGCCAAAGGAGGGATAAGGATCAAGCCTGAAAACCTTATATTAACCTGAAAGCATGGCAGAGTAAATGCTGAGACCATAATGAACATCACATCAGCTGTTGAGTGAGAACACATTCTGTTCTAGCGTAATTGTAGATGTTTTTTCTCTTAGGCATAATAATGGGAAATAGCATAGAGATAATGAATGTCTAATGATAACATATAAGCCATGGAAAATGATGATTGAGCAGCCCTGATTAGACTCTGTGTGTCTTTCTTGTTCAACTGGCTTTGTGAATGACAGTGGTTGTGATGTAGTCTCTCAGTCTCCTGGGTCCTGTTGGAACAATATGTAATGTTTAGAGGAGTGAGTGTAGTGGAGAAGACCTGGGGCGAGACTTTGCTGACCAGATGGCGTTAACACCTCCTCGAAGGTATAAACATGCTGCACTCGCTCCCAAAAACATGTTTGAAATGAGTCAAAGCAATGCACGCAGAAGGCGTGAAGTGAAGATTCAGCTCACACGTCTGTCCCTATGTGGAAGTTCATGAAAAATTTAGGCAGACCTGAAAGCACAGTTGATGACATTATCTGCTCAATGTAAAAAAGCTTAGGCAGTGGTGTAAGAGAGTAGATTTAATCCACAGTATTAAGTTGAGTGTGCACTGTGCAAAAATCCTGCCTGAAAATTTTTTACCTATACTATTAGTAGTGGTAATAGTAGATTTACAATAGCACATCCTATCATTTAAAAACAAATTTTATTTGGACAGTTCAGGAGTTATGCAGTTGTCATCAACAGGACATAATCTTTGAAGCAATCTTTCAAGTTTTATAGATTTTGGTTTCTTCTTAAGTCTGGGGTATAAAACATCTTAATGGAACCTTTGGGTTACCAGTATTCTCATTTTTCTGTCACTACTGAGGTCAGGGCATGCAATCACTATTGCAGCAGCAATCTCCAGTATGTCCTAATAGATTAAGAGCTAATATTTTGATTAATTGGGTTTTGTTTTGACTTGACATGTTGGAGCATTTCATGGAATGTGCACAAACTGCGATTACTATGTAGTCCTATTGATTTGCCACACGATTAGTAATGCTGTTACTAAGACCTGGTAGCCACTTTAACTTCCCCAGCTTGACATGCCCTCTGACATGTTGTCCAAAGCATACTGTGGATAATGAATAGATAACACTAGAACAAACTCTCTGTTGATTAAAAAAGCTGACCATGTCTTGTGATTTGTCAGGTATAATTCTTAGGCTTGGTATAAATCATCCAAGTCTAACATGGTCACAGAGGTTGGAAAGGTTTGGATTTCCATACCTAATGAGGCCATTAGAATTCCTTCCAAGTGCAGTTCCTTAATGAGGCATGCTACGCAATGTTTTAGTATTCCTTGTGCACTCACCCATGGTATGCACCAGGAATGTTTGTGAAGGGAGAAGGAAAGAGTGTCCCCTGATATTTTATTTTTGAATATGGCTGTTTGTTATTCATGCCTAATCCAAACATCTTATAAATCATATTTAACATTTCAAATCTTCCCATTACTAATATAATCCCATTTACTAATACTAAGATATTGTATATGACTGCTTCACTCTGTCATTACAGTTCTGTAACAATGATGCCTAAATCAAATAATTTACATCTGGCAATTCAAGCCAATTCATTATTTGTCCCAGATGGGTAATTTATGTTGAAGCAAGCAAAGAAAACATACACCACATTAAATATACAACAACAACAGAAGTACTGTACTTGTAGAATAAAAAAATAAAAGATAAAAAAAAAACTAGGGAGAGATTTATTGCTATGGCAGTCACATCTTCTGTTGTCTGCATTTGGGGCTTGAATAAACTGAGAGAGGGAGGATTTTTTATATCTGTTCTTAAGGGCAATAGGTGAACTCAAGCATACGCCAGATGGTAACATCTTGTGCTCCATTCTATATTGTACATTGGGTAACATTTTACTTGAAGGTATCTACATAAGAGTGACATGACACTGTCATGAACATATGACACTGTCATGACACATGAACTTTAACCCTAAACCTAACTTGTCATGACAAAAAACGAATGACACTTAATGACAGAAGCGTTATGTCATAAACGTTTGTGACTTGTTTTTAATGTTAATGACACGTTCATGACAGTGTCATGTCACTCTTATGTAGATACCTTCAAGTAAAGTGTAACCGTATATTGATAGATGTGCATGTGTCATATGTTTCATATAGAGAGATCGAAAGGGTCTTTAAGAGTGCCAGAGGGAGTAAGAAGAAGATAGCATGTTGTAAAGATGTGAGGTAAGGGAGAGATGAAGAGAAACAGCTAGACCGCACAATGCTGAAAGCTTCCACCTTGACAGGAGGGACGACCTGCTGGGCCACTTTTTATCCTCTTCTAATGAGCGCTAATGAGGCCCAGCTGCAGGCTCTAATCTCATTGGTACGGTGGGACAGGGTTTGGCACTGCCTGTCCCCCACGCGCACCCCACATGCCCACAATACTGTGGCTGCTGTCCGTGGTGCTGAACCCTCATTTGTCATGCTGCCTGGCTCTGGAGTGATAGCATGATCCTGATGCTTGTGGATCCATCTGGATTTTCTCTTTAGCTTCAAATATAAAGCATGTATAGTACATTTATGTGTGTATTTCCCTTATGTCCTTGACCAGTACCTATTAGCGTACATTGTCACACCACATAACAGTATGCATTTTATACCTTTAGTGATAATTTAATTATAGCATATACTGTTCTGATAGGATGATTGATATCAGTGTATGTGCTTAAGGTTCATCATTGTGTGTAATGCATATTTCACCATATCAAAGTTTACATTCAAATGATTGCATAGACGATATTGATTGCATACCTGCTAAAGGTTTTCTCACGGTTGTGTGATTTTCTTTTTCAAATCCTAGTTCAATTCTAGATCATTCACAATATCTGAGATTTCTTTGGAGCTTGTGTGGCACTATGTGAACTAAGGATTTCAACAGACGTCATTTCTACTCTTGAGAATCTGACTACAGTGTTTACTGTGACACATTGTAGAAGTGCCCTTGAACTGCTGTGCTTGTGTTTTTTTTTACATGAAGACTGATAAATGGTTCAGATGTGTCCTCAGAATTGCATATTGGATATTACTCTGAGGTGTCAAATGCATCATATCATTAGAGTTCTGCGTTTACTTACTTCCGATGATTCATATAATGATGGACCCCGTTGTGCAATATACACTCTCCTCAGGCATGTCATCTCAAAAAGCAGTAGTCATGCACAGGCTCTCATCTCTGGGGCTTAATATTGCTCATAATCCATTTTAATGTACTGCTTCAGAATATTGAGTCACTCATAACATGCACACCAGTATTGTACCTAGAGGCTCTGAGAAACTTTAGCCTTCAACAGTTAGAAAGTTGACTAAATAATAGATTTGTAGATTCAGACCACATAAAAGGGAATAAACAAAAGAGGAGGCAAAGATGCTTTGGTCTTTTTGACTGCTCCATAAGACCTGTGCCAAAGCTCGGTACCTGTACTATTCATCAAGTTCACTGCTCTGTTAACCTACAACTGTTATGAACTTTTTTTTTATGGGTTGTCATGTGTCATTAACCTCATTGTTTTGCTAAATTCATGTTTTGCTAAGTAAATCCCCCATGCAATGAGTGTCAACTTGCTGAAAACAAACTGCGTAGGCATTTACTTATTTGCATGTTAACATATTTGGGCCTCTGGTTATATTTTCATCTTAGTGGCTCGTAGAGAGGGTGAGTGTAGCACAGCAGATTACTTTCTCTAGGGTCATATAGCTTGGAAACAAAACTGCTGGAAGGCATCCCCAGTGACTGTTTGCAAAGGGCTGCCAGCCTCACACTCGCTTGTTCATTTTCGTAGGTAGGAGTCTGGTATCTGAAATTAGTCAAATTATTGTGATGAGTAAATGTTCTATTAGTTAACCAAAAACACAAAATATGCAATAGGTCCCATTTTGGCAAGCTTGCACATGATACTTAATAGTTGAGGTGTCAGTATACAGTATGGCATTCAGAAGACTTAAATCCAGCCCATTCATTCATTCGTTCATTCATTCATTCATTCATTCATCATAATTTACAAAACGGGGTCAGATTGCACAAAAATAATTTAACTATAGAAATGACAGGTCTGATTTTGGCTCATCAAAATGAATGACATTCGTCCCCATGGTACACTTCATCAATGGGTGTTTGTGTCCTCAGGGTGGTTCATATCTATGCATGCCAGCGATACTTAGCCTGGCGAGCCAGACCCACATTATAATGTAGGGTCTGGGCACTCACCGTTCGCAGTGCTCAGTCCGAGGGTCGGGATAATCAGTTGTCTTATAGGACGCAATAGGACGCAATAGGATATTTGTTTTCAAGTAGCAGGGAATTCAAGCCAAACCGTTGCAACTCTGCCATCAATCATTATGTTAAGCCCAACAAACGACTCTATACACGATTTCAATGCCAGATTTAGTTTCGATTTCTAGAGCTCACAAGTCAACGGAGAGTTGCTAGACTAGCCCTGGCAGCAAATGTAATTTGCTGCCATTGCTGCCGCTAGGGGCGCGTCTAGATTTCTAGGCTAAGCGATACTCCCTATAGTGACAAATAACAGAATTAGTAATGACATCAGTATAAATGCATTGGTTTCATTTCCATTAGTGTTTATATTCCTCTCTCTGCTCATATAAAGGAAATGGCCTTATAAATGTAGTCTTAATTAAGGAGGTTGCCAGATTCAACATTGAAATGTGTCATTTCTGGCAGTAATACACTCTGCATACTTATACAGTATACTGCGAAGAATGATAAGACAAGGCTATTAGATTTTAAGCCTCGCCCAATCGATATAAAGAACTTTGGTCTGCATAAATCCCCCACAGATCATTGCCATGTCCACTAGACAGACTCCTAACAACTTAGAGTTGAAAGTCATTTTCTCTGATTGGACAAGGGCGGCTAAGGTTGTTTTTTTTTTATATGTAAACAGCCCTTTCACTGGAGATATGGATATACAATAACATGCAATTACTGATACAGTATGTGTATTAATTAGCATATTTTGATTTTCTTTGTGAAGAAAAGCATTCCTTAAGTAACCCTGAGGATGTTTTGTTTTAATTAAGCAACATATTGCGATCTGGGTGATGGAAGCTGTGACTATATGAATACGTGCTTCACTGTACTTTCCTTTGAAAGATGACGAGAGTGACTAAAGAAGGTAATTAAAAAACTCATGTGACTCCAAGCAATTTATGAACAGATCCTTTCATTAGAATGGTCCAGCGAAGTGTGAGAACTACTGTAATTGAAAGTCGAGATGGAGGAAGTGTCTGAGATTATAGACCATTTCATGCTGTTGGTCCATGTTTTCCTGGGAGATCAACAATTTGCATGGTCAAATCAGCTCACCCATATAGTAACACATCAACCTATGAAATGAGCCTGTACAATTGTTGATTACAGGACAGTCTGGAGTAATCTGGGGCCGGTTTCCCGATAAAGCTTACTCTTAGCTTACTCTTAGCACGCTAAGAAGACTCGAAAGAGATACAGTCTCTTACCAAAGTTGTTTATTTTCCTAAGTGTGTTCCCCGAAGTGTCCCTTAGGAAGCTTCTTAACAAGCTGCCTCTTACGTTCGACGTTACAAAGGCGATGTCCCAAGTGATGGTGCTGAATTAGTTGGCATTGATTGCTCAGGAATCGATTTTCCACTTCACGCGAAGGTGCATGACGGCGTTAAGAAAGACAACACGTTCTATGCAAATGAAACATTCCTCAACATTACTCCAGTAACATTTATTTTAACATAGTTTAAGTTATCAGTAAAATATAGACTATTAATTAAATGATCAAATTGTCAGTATTAAGCTCACATGATATAGATAGATAGATACTTTATTGATCCCCGGGGGAAATTCAAGGTCTCAGTAGCATACAGACATCACACACACATTCACTAACAGCAGAAAAAAGTAATTAAAAGTATATAATATAAAAAACACAACTAAGCAATAAGGACAGTAGAATATAAAGAATATATTAAATATACTAAAATACAAATTATACTAAATAACACTTAATCTAAATCAATTCTAAAAACAGTATCCACATAGTGGGTGATTAATCAATCAAGAGGCGCTTGCAATGACTGAGGCAGGGACTGAGCCTGTGATTCTCTGTGCATAGTAAGGTAAGGTGCTCTGTGTGAGTGAGTGTCATGGTGATGGTGCAAATGAGTAAGTCCAACAGTGCAAGAATAAAGTCTATGGGGATCAATAAAGTATCTATCTATCTATCTATCTATCTATCTATCTATCTATCTAACTATCTGTACAAGCAAGCAGCTGCAGTTACTTCTGTTTAATGCGGTATTGATTGCCATTGGTTAATGTTTAAAAAGCCACCTATCTACAATGAAGAGAGAGAGAGTTAGATAGCCTACAGAATATGGTGGGTAAGCAACGTAAAAAAAAGGGCACCAAGCTTCTCGTCAGATGAACTTGAAGTTTTGCTGGACGAGGGGAGCTTGCACAAGGTGACACTGTTTTCCAGCTTTCGGAATAACTTGTGCAACAGCAACAAAAAAGAGCTATGGAGCGACATGGACTAAACGGCTCCGCGGCCGGCGCCGTCTTTGATTCACAAGGACACGTTGGATCGCTGCCATAGTTGGTCGCTTACTGGACACCACCATGCTTACCCTTTATAGATAGCCATTTAGAGGCAAATTCTTTGCCAGCTTTTAATTATCAAAAGTGATTGCCAATTTGAACGCTTTAATGACATTACGAAATAGCCTAGGCTAATTACCACCATATTAGTTCTGATAACAAATAAAGTAGCCTAAACTTCATAAATAAGCCTGTAACCATTGCAAACATATTTTATTATTAGTCTTAAAATGTCCATAATATAAAATCATCGTTGAGCCACAACATTGTCAACATAGCCTACTGTAGCCTACCATAGTTTGACTTGCTGCACAGTGGCGGCTACTAGCGTCTTGAGCTCAAACAACTCTAAGAGAGAGCTTACGAATGGTCCAGACCAACCTTACGAACGTGTGACTTACAGAAGATATACTTAGCGTACGAACGTGTCGGGAATCGTGCCATAACGTTAAGAAAGAGGTTAAGGAATAGGTTAAGAACTACTTAGCGATAAGAACGTTTTGGGGAACCGGCCCCAGATCAGTAATTCTCTTTTCAGTGACATGGATTCAATTGAATTTCTGTAGTTCTTAAGGGTTTGGTCTGTGCACTGGGTGCTAAATAGATTTTTACATGCATTCAGATTCAAAAGGATACTTACCTGGCAGGGGAGATACCATGATCAAGAAGGTGGTTCACCTTTGGCGAGGCTCTGCCATTGCACGGGCAGCCGTGGCCTACTGGTTAGCGCTTCGAACTTGTAACCGGAGGGTTGCCGGTTCGAACCCCGACCAGTAGGCACGGCTGAAGTGCCCTTGAGCAAGGCACCTAACCCCTCACTGCTCCCTGAGCGCCGCTGTTGTTGCAGGCAGCTCACTGCGCCGGGATTAGTGTGTGCTTCACCTCACTGTGTGTTCACTGTGTGCTGAGTGTGTTTCACTAATTCACGGATTGGGATAAATGCAGAGACCAAATTTCCCTCACGGGATCAAAAGAGTATATATACTTAAACGTACTTACTAGGAATGTCTGCTGAGATGATCTACTCTGTGTGTTTCTAAGTCATATTCATCGTCCTTCAGATGTAGGGAGACATTTTTTGCTGCTCTGCAGATGGTTCGATATTTGATATTCAATTCAGGTGTTTTTGTGTTGCTCAGTAAGAAGTAGGTCATTTGTAAACAGCGGAGGGTCCAAACAGCCCTCTGGCATGAACATGTGCCCCAGGCAAAGCACATTAGTCATTAACTGCAGGGGCTGGTATACAGGTCAGATACAGAGGCAACTCAGACTCCCATCGAAACAGAACAAACGCAATACATGAAAGTGGCTCCATCTTTCTGCTGTCTACTCTTTCCCAAAGACCCACTTAACCCTTAAAGGTGTAGGTTTTTGAACATTCTAAGTTCTGCAACAATTGAAGGTTCTAAAATTCTATGTTGAATTCAATGAACCCAGATATTCTTTAGAACGTTCATTTCCCAACCGGTGAGACGGTACTCCTTTAAGGGTTGTTAAAAGTGATGGTTCTTTGAAAGTGAGACTCTGTGTGTTTACAAGATGTTTGATGGTAGACAAGAGAGAGTTTTTTCTAAATGCAGTACAATACAGTATTGCTATTGCGTCTCTTGAGAAAGCTTTTGATGGGCTCTTGTCTTTACTGTTCACATCACATGACTCCCAAACCAAGAACTTAGCTACAGTGTAGTCCCTGAGACAGAAAGTTACTGCTTCTGTGAGCATTTCAGGACCCAAAAATATCAATTTTTAGAAGCCTGTCTGTGTTTTATGTTTGCTCTTGCTCGATAGGTGGCCAGTGGTGAAGAGCAAGTTTACTTTGATATTTTTTCATATGCCTCAGTGCGTCTGCTAAAGTGTATTGTGATCCAATAACGTGACTCCTAGACAGTTCCTTGTGCATGCACAGCATATGTTTTGGCCTTTAGAGATTGGTTAAGGTAATTATGACAGATAGTGCGTTCACAGTTCTCAATCAATGAGGCGTTGATGGATGAGCAGACTCCCACCCCGTGACAGCCGATTCCATTACAGAACAAACATCACTGGAGATCTCCTTTAGTAATTTTGGCTGTTTGGTGTTTGCCCAGCGATCGTATCAGTGCCATTCATATTCCTGCATTGACAGAAAAACATTTCACTCCTCCACCCCACCTTCCTCATTCCCTCCCCACTACCTAGTAGCGACTGGTGGAAAGAAAATGTAGCTTGGTGAGCCTGCAGCAAACCCACCGACTGGGGAAAAAAGGAAAAAGAACATATCTGAGAGGAAGGGGTTGGGCTATCAGAAGCACTCTCAACAAAAGGCAAAGCTGGAGGTATCGTGGATCCATTGCTTTCCTCACGAGAAAGAAGGTGAAGACAAGTGAAGTGTTTGCTGATTACCAGGGCTTTGTCTGAAGTGGCTCTCTCGTTTTATGCATCACCACTTGGGACCTGTGGACTAATAGTGATTGACACCGTGCCGACACTGCCAATTCAATTCATCTAGCTGCCACTCTGCAACTGGACTGTGAGCGTGGTAACATTGTTTTCTTCTTCCAAACCTACATGTTTTGTTTTGTTTTAATTGACTTGATTTTAATTGTGCTTTGATTGATATGGTGATTTTCTGATACGTTTTGCGCAATCATTCAGCAGCCCTATCCTTCAAGAATGCGTTGACTCAGGCTCAGGTGGAGCCATTATGTGCTGTACTGAGATTTAGAGAGAATGAAAAGCAACCTCTCAGTGGCACTATAAGAGAGTCAGCAGTGTGGAGCGTTTGTTCATGGGACTATTTTCTTTTTTTTCTTTTTTAAAAAACTGAGCTCCTAAACCTTTTATTGTAAAATGCATTTTGTATGACGTGCAAACACCAGGAGAAAATACAAGCAGGATGGTACTTGGTGTAGTGTCAAAAGAACCAAGTGAGAGGAACCTCCCCAGTTATGCTCAAGGGAAAGCCGCTCACCACACTGGAAGCACAGCTCTGAAAAACAGCTTTAAAGAGATCACTGTGGCGTTTGTGACCAGGACGAAGGTACACGGGCTGAAATATGTCTTTTCGGGGGACAAGTCCAGACCGCATCAAGCTCTCTGGCTCCTCGCCATCCTGGTGTGCATCGGGCTCCTGTGCACCTGGTCATGGAACCGCATACTCTACCTGCTCTCCTACCCAGCTGTCACCAAGATCCACATGGTGTGGGCGTACAACATGACCTTCCCCGCGGTGACTCTCTGCAACCAGAACTTCATCAGGGTGTCGGCGCTGACCCGGGCCGACCTGTACCACAGCGGCTACTGGATGGACATCATGCACCAGAACCACTCGGTCAACCGCCGGAGCGCGGCCATGCTCCGGCACAGCACTCACCATGAGCGGCTGCTGCGTCTGCTGGACTTCTCCGGCTTCAGCCCGCCGTCGCCCCAGCACCACTTCAACACCACAGAGATGATCGGCCGCCTCAGCCACCAACTGGAGGACATGCTGCTCGAGTGCAAGTTCCAGGGCGAGAACTGCACCTACAAGAACTTCACCCCTGTACGTAGAGAGAGAGAGAGAGAGAGACACACAGGTTAATGATGCAGTCCATGATTCTGGTGACAGGTTGTTGATGTTTGAGCTTAGCAGTCAATCAAATTGCAGCTTTCGTGCTCCTGAAGCAAGAATGTTGATTGACTGGAATTATTTATGAATTAGTCCAAGCCACTGTGTTTGTTTCTAATTCACAGTAGTAGGTCTGTGTTGTAGCACCAAAGTTTTTGAACACACATACTTAACGGAGAGCTAGAGAACCATTTTTTAAAAGTGTGCTGGAATTGTAGAGTGCTCCTTTAAGGCTTCCTGCTGCTGTGTTTCAGTTAGTTACAATGATTCATGGCACTGAACATGTGGCAGGTGGCTTTTATTAAAGGCAGATATTTTATGTCTACATTTTCCATTTCAGTCAAGCTGTTTTTCAAAGTATCATGAATATTTTAGTACAAGTGAAGCAAGTTTTAATTAGATCTGCCCAATGAACTCAGACACAGCCATGTGTCAGTGAGATGCACTTGATATGTTTAAGTACGCACCCTCAGGGGCAGGAAAAGTAGTATGTTATTCAACAGTTTCCTTAGGTGAGCTTTTTTTCCTGGAGCAAGCCCTCTGCAATCAAGTTAGTTTTAAACTGGTTAGATGTTGTATCATTAAATGCTGTTCAGACTTGCTAAGGCTCAGACAAGCTTATTAGATCCCAAATATTACCATCTCAAAACAGCACTTCACAATTAAGTGAAAAAAGACATGGAAATGTATCTTAATGAAGGTCTGATGTGATCAGTTAATGGCATGCCTCTCAGTAAAACCTTAATGTTCTAGCGTATTCATTATTTTGATTAGTGAGACCTTTTAAAATGGTGATTCATTAATCAGTAGTGATAACATAGTTGATACATTAGACCTTGGTGCTTTGGACTCCCTGCTTTCCAGGGGGGAAAAGGAAACACAAAAAGGCCCAACTGCTGTGGGGTAATATCGAGTTATTGCCTCAGCCAATTTAGTCCTGACTGTATACCTGAATTTTATTACAGAGACTTTCAAAAACAATCAAATCCATGCCACTGTCACTGCCACTAGGGAAATATTTGTTGTGATATATAATGCAAAAGCAATAAATTCTGTTGCATCCCTTACAGGGCTGTTACGCTCTTATTGAATCTGTGGTGAATCTGTAGAAAAAGTCCAGTGAGGCCCACATTCAGTACTGTGGTTAAAACCATGGCTCTGAGGTAATACTAATGGGTTAACCAGCTCCACAGAATGCTCCAAGCCTCCCAGGGCGGTGGCCTGTAGCCAATGGGAATGCAATTGAAGTTAGGTTCCTGTGCTCCTGTCTTTCAATTACTTTGTGTCCGTCAGGCTGCTGTGGATATGCTGACAGGATCAAGATAATGGTGGTGGTGTGTGGGGGGGCACTACTGAGTGGGTGGCAGGCGGGTATATGCCCAGTTGTTGATGGCATGGAGAGTTAATGAATGGAGCAGGTGCCTGCTTCTCCTCACTAACGTTGCCTTTTTGGGTAGGTGTGGGTCTTGCACCGGCCAATTAGGAGACAACCTGTATGACAACCACAAATCTGAAGAATGTGCCAGAGAAACTCCACTGGCACAAGGGCAGCATGTCTTTGGAGACAAATGAATGAAAAAAATTGTGAGCTACACAACAAATCATGTGCATTCCTTTCATGTCAGTGTAGACCTGGTGATTCAAACCAGCTGACTGAATGATTTTTATCACAGGCGGATTTGTTTGGAGATTATCATCTAAATGAGCATCCCTGTCTTGTTACTCTGTCTTTTCACAAGTGTAATTAGTTGTAGATGGCACAGGGTGCAAGTCGTTTTAATACCCCTCACAGTTTTAGAGGGTAACTGGTCCTTATGTCCTGGTACTTAAAGAGATTCTGCAAAAAAAGGACATTTAAGGGCTTAACATGGTCAGAGTCTCAAACTGTCAGAATGCACACACATTTATGAGAGCTTCAATAGAGCAGGGGCAGAGAGGACAGCCTTGTACTGTTCATCAGAGGCAAGCCAGGCCACCAGTGCTGGGTCCTAGAGCCAACCAGTTCAGTAAGGGATGGGAAAGAAAAGAAAACTTTGGAAGCGTACTTTATTTGCTTTGCATGGGTAACACAATGTGACCGTCATATTATGTACAATAGCTGTGTACAAATTATTTAGCCATGTTTTGCTAATAAAAACGGAAAAGAAATGCAGTGATGCCGTGAAACAAGTGAACAAGCACAGCAAATGATTCAAATAAAAAGTGCATTACACTTGAAATCTTTCAGAAGAATACTACATGGACTGTAAGCATAAGGGGTAATACAAGTCTACAAATACAAGTAGTTCTCACCTGGAATTTTTTCATGAGGAATTTTTCAACACTCATTGTAACCTCAGCTGAAGGAGATGTACTTCATTAGGAAGGTGTATTTTCACAGTGACAAGCAATCATCTATGATTTGGTACTCATAAGGAGGAATTAGTACACACTTCAGCTGACTGGGACTATATTATTCGAATGGTAAAAGTGGCAAATAGTAAATTACTTTTCTTTATTTATTGCACACAAATGGAATGAGAGGATGTTTTGAAGAGAATTGCAGAATAAATCATAGTCACCTATTTTCTGAGTAAGTAGCCGAACGTCTGCTTTTGGAGATAAAGCTAGGTCACCTTTCCAAAGGACAAAAAGAAAGTTTCATATTCATACTGCAATGCATACAAAAATAGAGCAAAAGGATGATCTAATGTTAAGAGAAGGATCTATTACAACATACAGCCTCCAGGCAGGGACTATATTGTTTTCCCGCTTATCGATTCCAAGCAGAGGCTTTTCAGATATGCACTGCTGGTTTACAGTCCCACATGCTGTCTTATACGCCTCACCAGGCTTATAAATCGTGACAAATAACCTGTGAAGCCTGGTAGTCTGGTAAATTATGTTTTGTTTTACTTCCACAATAAAACTGCATACAGATAATGGAATGATTTGAGCTATTATGCTAAAGAAGAAGGTAAAGAAACATTCTTGTTTCTTGTGCTTATGTATACACATGCATACACTAAGAGGGATGTATCTCTCTTTCACTCTCTCTTCAGATTTATACAAGATACGGAAAGTGCTACACATTCAACTCGGGCCTGGACGGGAACCCCCTGCTTACCACGCTGAAAGGCGGCACGGGCAACGGGCTGGAGATCATGCTGGACATCCAACAGGACGAGTACCTCCCGGTTTGGGGGGAAACAGGTCAGGGCTACTCTCCTTCTTTTGCTACTGCTACTGCTACTCACACAGCTAGTAGAAGGCTGCAGTGACTCACTTCCCTCAGGCCCTTCCCGAGTCTTTCATGTATGCTGGCGAAGCAGTGCAGCTCACTTTTTACATTTTAGGGAAGGTAATTTGTTTGGTTTTCTTTAGTCAGGTTCAGGTTCTATAAATGTCTTGTGACAGCTTTTTTAAGCAATTAGACCAATAAAATAACAACTAACTACAACAAATCTCTTTCAAGGAACATTAATTGATTACCCTGAAAGTGCATTAGCAGATAGAATCACCTATTTTCTACTGAAGAAAACAATACCTAGCATAAGGCTTTTTGGAAATTATATTGACATGTAGCATAAGTTGCGTAATGGAGAGCATACACTTTTACACAAATGATTTGATGCCTCAACCTACTAGCACCATCTTGTTGCTTTGACTGAGTTAAGGTATACATAAAATAAAATGACTTGAATGGGTTGAGTTAGCAGAGATTTTATAGAATGTAAATCTAATTGATATTTCTTGACATTACAAACATTTATACATTATGGTAAAGAAACAGTATCTATGGAATTATTATTTGTCCTGTGTATCTGCATCTTATTCAAATGTATTAGCATGTTGTTGTAAGCTCTGAAAATAATCCAAATGAGACTAAAACATTAGTAGGTTATGACACAAATGGTTCAGACAACTATAACTTCAATTTTGAATTCTATAATGATTGCTATGGAAAAAAATCAACTTGTACTGTAATGGTTGTTTTATTACACTCTCATTTATTAGAGGAATATTGATTTGCATAGGACATGGTAATTCAGGAAGAGTGTTGCCTGTTTAATTTCAACTGTGTTTTAATATTTCTCTGAAGTACAAATTCTTGTTTTGATGGAAATGTCAAAACCGAAGAAACACTTACTTTCCTTTAATAGAAGCTCAAAATGAACCAGCAGCAAACAAATGAAAAAGGGTTTCTATTAATATTTTTATTTCTTATTAAACCCTCACCCCTGCAAAATTACAAGGGAATGCATTCTCATTCGGCAAAGGGCATCTTGTCGATATGAGAGAGCGGGGGAGAAACTCAAAAGGCTCAAGTAGTTTTAATCAGATACCCTTGGGCTTTGTTCATTGGTAATTGAATGCAATTTTCAGAGCAGGCTTATGAATGCAGTTTCAGTCACCTTTGTGTAGATATGATATGAACATCTAATAGTGGTATAAGCCTATTAGAGTTAATGGCATTGATAGGTACTCATAACCAAATGCTGCGCATAAAGACACGAAAGCCTAGTGTTATTTACACCTTTGAATTATATAACTCCCAATTCACTCCAACTCTGTGTTTTTTCCCTGTAAGAAGACAAAGAATAATTGTATTTAATTGTTATTAAGATTACACATTGAGGCATCTTTAAGAAATAGAAAGCATGAACATAAACTCTCTGCCATCTTGATATTCAGACTTTTCCCAATAGTCATTTTAAAGTATCTATGATAAACATCATGCACTCCCACTTTCCTTGTTTGACACAACCACACAACATGTTTTCATAAGACATACAGTACTGTTTCCAATAGTGTGTGGAGTTACGTAAAGCCAACACATAGCCTGCAGTCAACAACACGGTCTGCTTTTCTAGTACAAGTGACGTAAATTATCTGGCGTGCTGTATTCACAGACGAAACATCCTACGAAGCAGGCATCAAGGTTCAGATCCACAGCCAGGATGAACCGCCCTTCATAGACCAGCTGGGATTTGGTGTGCCCCCTGGCTTTCAAACTTTTGTGTCATGTCAGCAACAACTGGTACCTAATGCTCAGCCTACAGCACATACCCCCCAGCCCCTAGCTCTGCTTGTCTATGTACTAAGCCCCTCCCCCTCCCTTCTCACCTCCTCATTGTTCAAACCTGAAGACAAATGGAGCATTCGGTTGAAAGGTATTCTGGGCATTAATGCTGGATGAAAATATAATGTTAGGTAACACATTATATTAAATAACCATTGGTACCTTGATAGTTTGTAGGTATCTATCACAAAAACACAGTACTTTTTCATACTTTGTAGTAACAAATCCTAGTTGCAACCCTAAGTCCCTAAGCCATTTCGTAAGGGATAACGGCCGCCGAGGTGTCCTGTTATACAGAATTAATGGACGAGGGCGAGGGGCAAAAAACTCCCCGACACGCAGCCCCCCTCTGGTTTTTACACAAATCGCACCCTGATGATATCAAATAGTGCCTTAAGGTTACCATGTGCCATTCATACTCCATGTCCTCTGTAAAGACTATAATAGTGTTCATATATATAAAATCAAGGATTCTTGATTCTACATTTCAACCCTATCTGATAAAGTGGTCCAACTATTAGATTGATGATGTTTTCTTTGGGAAAACGTTATACAATTCTTAATTCATAAGAAAACAAATGTTACATGGAAAACCTTACCGAGGTATCACTTTATTTATGTACAAATCCCATGCCACCAGAAATGTCCTAAAATTATCCTGGTTTTGACTTCTGTCCTGTAGATCCTGTCACTAACATAAAATCTCAGTACTAGTAGTACTGTTTTGCAACAATCTTAGTACTAGTAGTACTGTTTTGCAATAATCAGAATCCTCGGTTGATACTGAAACAAACTGTAGCATCTGGAAAGCAACCATTCAATGTGCAACAGCTTAAGTTCAGATTGTATTAACATGCACCGTGTATACACAATATATATGCTTGGACAGTAACATCTTAAGCAGTAATGTATTTAAATAATGAGCAAATAAAAAGAGAAGAAGACAGTGAAAGAATTGAGTTGTAGCACGTTTACCTCACCGATCACTGCTGCCCATGCATTCCTGTGGCACCTTGACCGATTCTTTAATTAACTGGAATTTTGCATTGATCGAAAATGTCTCTGCTTGGACATGCCCCCAATGGCTGATTTTTCCATGGAATTCCAACAGTATTCCTCAAGATGGAAGGAACACTGTGAGGAAGGTGGGAAAATAACAAGCCTCAGCCTGTGTGATACTATTGGGCCATTGTAGTTGCTTTAATGCCATACACTCTACGTGTAATTAACTTTTCACCATTTACTTCCCTCTGTCATTTTTCTATCAATGTCAGGTGGTTGGGTCTGTCATTAACACTAAAGGTATTTCAGACTGATTTCCTTGAAACCCTAACTAATTAAGGAAATGGACCGAGTGGGATCCATTGGTATACTTGAATCATTTTCCATCCATCACAAAATGACCAGTAAATGTATTGCCTCTTCAATAAACCCATAGTGAATTAGTTAAATCAATTACATTCCATGCTCCCCAAGGTCAAATGCCTCCTCTACCATAGTGAAGGATCAATATCTCCATTACACAGCAATGCTGAATAAGAAAGTGCTCCTGTGGAGGGAAACCTTTTTTGTTGCTGATTAAGCTCCTCAGCTCTTTAATCTCTCCTGGGCCACTGGTATCGTGGAATAACATGGATGAGAAATTAATATACCAATAATGACTGTCCTTTTTTGACAGTCTAGTTTAGTCTTTCATTACCAGCCAAAACAGGAACAAAAACAAAAACTGCATCTCCATGCGACAGTGTTTACACAGAATTAATGGATCTACTGTGTGCTTTGTCTAACCGCTCTGGTATTGCAGATAAAGTAAATTACACAGTTTACAATGTGTAACATACATGAAAAGAACCCCTTAAACGTGTCAGTGATGAGAAATAAACATAAGTCAATTATTTCCAGCACTGGAAAAGCTATCTTCATTTTTAAACGGTTATGGGAATCACAACTCCGTAATGATCAGCCTCTTTATTGAATACCTAGGAGTATGCTCAGGTCCTAATTTAATTAGACAGTCAGAAAGCCATGAAAAGTCATTTGCTGTCTCTGATAAAAGAACGTTGTTTTAGAATTAATGTGGTCGAAGCTTATTTGGACTGTGAAATATTTCAGTCATCCTACAGTCTGAACAATGTGCCATTATTTGAACAACTCAGATGCAAACAAGAACTTTAGCGTTCATAGCATTCATAGTTATGTAACAATCAGAATATGCATGCTACTGCATTAACCTGTGCTGCATATAAAACAGCTCTGGTGATGTGTGACACATTAGACTGGTGAACCTGCAGACCTTGTGCAGGAAAAGGAATTGCTGCAGCGATTTGAAGAGACACGCGGTAGACTAGTCCTTCAGTCGACATGAAAAAAACAAAGCACAGAAGCTGACAGGCGTGTTCGTTCCCCACCATCTAAGCATGAGCATTTCTTCCTCCCCTTCCCAGAGGAGACTTCATTTGAGGCCGGAGTCAAAGTCCAGATTCACTCGCAGGACGAGCCTCCGTTTCCCAACGAGCTGGGCTTCGGGGTGTCCCCAGGCTTCCAAACGTTTGTGACTTGCCAAGAGCAAAGGGTACAAGTAATGCACATGCCTTTGTGCGTGGTCCGCTTGGTCAGCTGCATGCGTGCTCACCATTGGCTGCTTCTCAGTCTGAATGGATTGCACTGTCCGTGGATCTCCGTGGCACCAGTAGCCTCCTCAGTTGTCCTAGCACAGTGCTTTCAGTTAGTCCCGCTGTTGCCAGCCATAATCTTCATCTTCCTCATCATCCTTGTCACCATAATTATCGTCATCGACATCGCTGCTGTCATCCCTGTCTAAATGTGATGTTCAAGTGAATGTAGCCTAGTAACCATTAATCCATTTCACCTGCACACATGATTGGTTACATTATGCTTGTGCTCAGTATCTTCTGTACTGTTTAGAGATGTTTGAGTCGTATCCCACTAATGTTTTTGTATTTTGAGAGGCTCCACTGATTCAACCACTCAGCACAGAGCAGTTCTTCCTGTTGTTTTATAGGGTGGAATGGTTGCCCTTTGAACATAATATATCTTAGATCAGAGATAATGCTTTGTGCTCACGGGAAGTGGTAAATGGAATACTGAGTGATTGCATCTAGACTTTCAAACACTTAAAAGGAAAGCCAGGTACATTGGCCTTTGAGAAGGTTCTCTGAGATTCACCCCAAATTTTGTCATCAAAATGTACTTATCACCCCCATGTGTTCTATTTGGATTACCTTAGGTGTCACTGTACACTGTACAACTATTTCAGCAAGGCAAAGACAAAAGTGGACAGTATGTGACTGTTGCCAAAATCTTTGTGGATGGTTAGAGGCTAGAGATTTTACTCTGAATGATGGATCGATCAAATGACTGAAGGTGCAATAGTGGTATTGGTCTGTAAATGTCAGAAAAGGGCAAGTTCTGGTAAGCAGTTTTATCTGCCATACTCATCACTGACACTGCCCAGAGTAGGATGAGTAAAGTACATATATGTCTTGAAAAGGCCATCTTTACATTTACAACATACCACCTCATATTTCACTTTATTTAGCTTAGATAACCAATATCTACTTGTTTACTATCTGATTGTCTGATAGACATAAGTCCAAATTTCTGGAGTTGGTTATGATGGGGGGAAAAACAAGAAGCAAAATCCACCTGAGTAGCCTAGAACTTAACTGATTGATCATCAATATGCCATGTAGTTAAGGTTTCCTTCCTTTCAAACACACATTCTTGACCTGGTTAAGATCTTCTTAATGCCTCCATTTCCCATAAGTCTCTGCATTTTCTTCAGGTTTGATCCCACATACGTGATGTGCTGCATGTTCTCTGCCTGTCCCTAGTCGTCCTCTCAGTAACTTTTTTCAAAAATAATTAATTGACCAACTCGATCCACTGTTACTCTGCCAATTCAAGTTCTGTGCATATTTATGCAAGTTGTGTACATTTCTCAACTTTTCTTTCTTTCTTTCTTTCTTTCTTTCTTGCTTGGCTGGATGTTTGTTCACTGTAAATCTGAACAGTCAAAACTAACTCAAAATGTTTGAGGAAACTAATAACGTTAAAAGTTTTAATTTATGCACTCAATCAATATAAAATAAAACAAATATTGGTAACACTCCATAATAAGGTGCCATAATAAATAGCAAACTAGTAATTACCTAACCCTTTGTTAATATTTGTTAATTGTTACTAACATATCTATTTGGCACAAGTTAATAGTTTTTTAATCATTAATTAAATATGAGTTGTTTGCATAAAATCTGTATGTTAATGTTTTAGCAAATCTATTAACTAATATTGTATTAATGTGTGTTAATAGTTAACTAAATGTCTTTTTTCTTGCATCATTTAAATGTTACATGTTTATTTGCAAACTATATGTTAATAGAAAAGTTAATGACTTATTATTATTAAGCTAATTGTTATTAAACTGTGCTTCTGCCTATCCCAATATGAACCGCTCTCCATAGGACCCTTATGATAGATAGATACTTTATTGATCCCCAAGGGGAAATTTAAGAAAAAAACACGGAGCTACCTTGACATGCTGCCACTGTTGTCGGCGCCTGAACCGCTTGCAATAAAGTTGGTTAAGCTTAATTAATATATTAGTAGTATATAGCTATGACCATGAGCTATTTCACCAAATTCAAGCAGCAACCAAATAGTACTTTCAAAGAGTACACTACTTTCAAAGACTAGACAGAGGGTCACCAATTACAGGACAGCCAACCACAGAGGTATCCAATAAGGATGAAGTGGAAGAAGAGGAGCGCAAACTCTCACACAACCAACCACTGGCAGTAGGGTGCCTTATACACCCCACAAGACCATAAAGCCATAAACCATAAATTCCATAAATTCTCCACAAAGCTAATCAGAAACGCTAGATAAATAGTAATATGTCATTAACTTTTATATTAGCATATAGTTTGTAAATAAACATTTAACATTTAAATGATGTAAGAAATAACTGTTAATTAGTGCCAAAAAGACATTTAGTTAACTATTAACACATATTAATACAATATTAGTTAATAGATTTGTTAAAACATTAACATACAGATTTTATGCAAACAACTAATATTTAATTAATGATGAAAAAACTATTAACTTGTGCCAAATAGATATTTTAGTAACAATTAACAAATATTAACAAAGGGTTAGGTAATTACTAGTTTGCTATTTATTATGGCACCTTATTATGGAGTGTTACGAAAACGCAAGGACAAAACACAGTAGAGCTGCAGTATACCGTGTCTCCAAAACACCAATCTTAAAGCTGCTTAATTGCGGTGAAAACCACATACAAACACTAAACTACATTTCTAACTCTGTTACACCCCCCTCCCCTGAATTTCACCAAATCCAAGCAGCAACCAAATGGAGTGTTACCCAAATATTTGATTTAAGCAACGGTAATTTAAATATTTATATTTAAAATAACTTAAGGAAGATAATATTGATTGTTTACAATAATAAATGCAAACATATCTTGCATTTCTCATGGAGTCAAGTACTTTTACCAGCATTCACCAACAGTTAACTGCAGCTATCTACTCACCAGCACATGTCAAAGTTCACCATAAGGACACATACAGTAATGTCCACTATTGCATCAGTATTTAAGTGCTGCCAATACCGTCAAATGCACATCCTGACAAATATTTGGTTATTGCAAGGCTTTATCAAAGTATCATGGGAGTCAATTCCTCAGAATGAATGTATACTGTGAATAAAGCATAAATGTAAAAGCACAGTTGCACAGTTGATTTGCTCTTTAAATTATGTATTTCTGAGTTAGGAAAAAGATATATGATATTTCAATGATTAAGTTGTGTTAGATCATTATTTTGAGTTAGTTTGATTGTTTGGGTTTACAGTGTTGTTGAATGATTTTTATTGTTGTTATTATTAGTTTGTCTGAGACACTCGGTCTTGTGCCAGTAATGAGTAAAAACCATGTGGTGTGTCTCAGCTCCAGTACCTCCCCCCGCCCTGGGGAGACTGCAAGTCAAGCCCCATCGACTCCGACTACTTCTCCACGTACAGCATCACTGCTTGTCGCATTGACTGCGAGACACGCTACCTGCTGGAGAACTGCAACTGCAGGATGGTCCACATGCCAGGTAGCTGAAGCGGCACACACACACACACACACCCACACACACAAACACACACACACCACTGGCCATGTGCCCTTTGTAATTAGCTCTCCAGAGGGGCCGAGTTATGATTCCAGTTTTGCTCTTGGATTGTAAGGTGCTTTGGGAACACTCAAAATATTCTGTGCTTAAAAGTACAACTTAGGAACTGTAAACAGATGGGGAAATGCTGTTTTACAAAATTAGAAGCTATTTGTACAACAGACTCCAGATGTAGCTATTGCTGTGCTTTTAGAATTGTAATAATCCACGCAACAGTAAAATCACTGTAAAAACTACCTCAGTCGCTGTTAATTTAAACCTCAATTGACTCATTATTAGTCTTTCTGATTGAGTGTGCTTTACTTCTGTGGACCAGGAACTTCTACTGTTTGCACCCCAGAGCAGTACAAAGATTGCGCTGATCCCGCCTTAGGTAAGATCAAACACCGAAAGTGAGAAACAAGCTTTCATTACCCATGTGTTTTATTTAGACTGTGTGTTTTTCACCCTCTCCAGCGCCCATACAGACATTTGAATAATGTAGAAACATCATGAATATATTCATATGGAGAAGTTAAGCTATGAAGCACAAAATCAGCTCTCATAGTTTGTTTTAGGATTCTCTGTATTATTATGTGGCTTAGTGTGCCCTTCTTCAGATAGTGTGATCTCAGCTGTTAATCTGACACAATCCTCTGTCTTTTTCATGGCGGCAATTTTGACTATACTCCAGATTTCCTGGTAGAGAAAGACAATGACTATTGTGTGTGTGAGACTCCCTGTAACATGACCCGGTATGGCAAAGAGTTGTCCATGGTGAAAATCCCCAGCAAAGCCTCAGCAAAGTATTTGGCAAAGAAATTCAATAAAACTGAACAGTACATCGGGTGAGTAGCACAAGAGTTGGAGCATTGTTTATTTTGTCTTGCAGAAGAAAAACCATTATACAGTATACTGCATGTTCATGTGATAAACTCAAGGTCACAAATGTAGTATTTCTGTGAATGTTTTGTGATCTCATAATTGTCTTTTTATGGTATGTGTGTGGGTCAATACACTTTAGCTTATGTTTATTTTTTTCTTAGCATATTTTTGCTCCTGCATTACTATCATACATAATACACAAGATTCATGCCATCGATGTCCTTTTGATTGTTATTGAGTATTGATATCAATATAGGTGGTTTGAATAATATTGTCATTGTCTGTGCAACAGGGACAACATTCTGGTCATGGACATCTTCTTTGAGGCTCTGAATTATGAGAAGATAGAACAAAAGAAAGCGTATGAGCTTGCCGGATTACTAGGTGAGGACTACTAATGGTCCATCAACAGAACTCACACTGTTGCTAGGGCAACCAGCAATGATGCGTACATTTTGATTTGGACGGAGACACATAAAGCGATCTTATGAAAATTGCCATCCGTGATGCTCCTCTCCCTGCTGGCAGCATTCAACATCATTCATCATTCCCGTCCTGTGTAGGAGAAGAGATGGTCTGATATGGTCTGATAGGCAGTCTGTTTCTAATTTATGGCTTTGATGGGGTTTCCAACAAACTTTTGAATGTGAATTTTGACTGTTGGAATAGGAAATCATCCCTTTATTATTAGAGTACATTTTCATAATTGTGCTTAAATATACAAATGAGTTGGGATGCAAACCTATGGTCAATACCTTATGCAAACGCACAAGCAGGATAAAGGATTTAAAGTAGACATATTGATTGGGTTATAATGAACTCATCAATATCATTGTCAGAAAAGGCAATACAATAGCTCTCTCCTTAAGAGCTTTTTATTTTTTCATCTGGGCAGATAGCTGCTTCCTCATTACAGAAATAGATGACCGTTAAAGAGGGGCACTATTGATGTGAAAGGCCAGTCTGCGTGTGCTGCTCCGATGGGGGCTCTGACGCGTGGCAGAGGCCTAGGGGTTCACTAATGAGCCTCATCTTCAGTTCCTCATGCTGAGTCACCCTGTGTTAAACCGAGCGCCCCTGTGGAGCGCGATGGAGACACAGGCACTCGGACGCCCTGGATTAGGTAGAGTCCAGTCAGGGATGCGGTAAAGACCCACGGCCACACAGACAAACACACACAGACAGACACGGACACACAGCAGATAGAGTAAGCAGGTACACAGGCACGCAGAACCGGTAGGTCAGGTTGACATACAGGACTCAAAGCAGCGCAGCTAGGCTGACAGCAACACCACAGAACACACAGATAGACAGGTAGACAGACAGCGTAGCGCAAAAGGCAGAGGTTGAAAGGGTTGTGTCCTCACCTTGCCTTATGCCTCTTGCTGTGCACCAAGCCAGCTGACTCCACTTCCCCTACTGCAGGTTGGCTGTGCCCTACACACCCCTACAGGCAGATAGACAGCTACAACACAGTGGAAAGATCAAAGCAAATAGGGAGTACTTTACCGACTGATAAACAACAGCAGATTTGGGTCAGAAGAAGCCAGTCATTGCAGAGATACTGAAAAAGAAAGACAGACGGTAGCAGTGCACTACAAACCTTTCATACCAGTGAGGTCCAGATGCACCATGCAGGCAGGCAATCAGACAGAAAGAATTGCAGATGCTCAAACTGTCAGACTGCGCATTAGACAGACAGACAGACACCATTGCCAAACTGGCAGGCAGAGCACAGCTCAACAGGCAGAGCATGACGCTACGATCCCGCGAGACATCATTACCATTGACATGTGTCACCAGTGCAGATTTTCTAAGAAATATTGACCGTTTGCCTCCAGTTTGGTGCACTTTTTGTGCTTTTTACTTCACCTGATCTTGCCCCGTTCTTTGTTTTGTTTCTGTTGTTCAGGAGATATTGGCGGACAGATGGGCCTGTTCATTGGCGCGAGCGTTTTAACAATATTGGAAATATTTGACTACTTATATGAGGTAAGAAAAGATATTGTCCATGTCCACTCCATCAGGACTTACTTTTCAGCAAATTGTTGTTTCCTGATCATAGATCAAATATCTCCCTCCTTGTGTAGGTGTTTAAGGATAAGGTACTGGGTTATTTCATACGAAAGAAAAGACCACAGCGCTGTCCAAGCGACAATTTGGTAACTAATATTCCTGGCTGCCCGTGCATGCATTATTGATGCAGTGACTAGTGTGTGATTTTGTTCATTTCTGATGAGTGTGATGAATTGCATGCCAAGGCAGTGACTGAGATCAGCATGCTTTACTCTTTGTTACTGCCCCCTAGCTGTGGGTCTGTGTTACTGCATGGTCTGTGTGCACGCATGGTTGCCTCAGTCTCTAATGACTCATGTTTTCATATTATAACAGTTTTATTATCTAGCCTATATAAAGAGCAGCAAATCCGAGAGATGCAAACTATAATTTTACTTATTTAATTTCTGGGTGAATTGGTGAATTATGGTGATGTTATTCTTTTCAGTCCTTTTTGTGTTTTAGAATATGAATGTGAAGTTATTTCATTCTTGGTTTTGTTCTTGTTTGCCTGGAATGTCAAGCTCATTTTGATTTTGAGAGGAATGTGTTGTATAACTGGAAGTTATCCAATACATGACTTAATTTTTGTCCACAGAAAACACATACTGTATATTTCACAAACAGAGGGAAGTCAAGTTTATGGCTATTGTCAGAATTGAGCAATGTCCTGTTGGTATTATAAAGAACTGGCTAGCTGGCAGGCTAGCTAACTATATGCTACATTTCTAGCTCTGATAGTGACTGTAGGCTGCACAAACTACCATACTAACTCTTCACACAGTGACATCACCGCCCAATGCCCGCTACAGCTATTCTACAGTGGATGGCTTTATGTCAATTATTTTACAGATAGGGGAACAATAGAAAGAAATGAGGTAAATAAAAAGTAGCACAGTATCTAGAGACCACAAATCTGTCCATATTGATTTAAAGAAAGAAAGAAACATTTTTTTTTAGAAAATGCAAATGACATGGCAGCCAATATTTTACAGATTTGTTCTTTGCATTAGCCCTGTGCCACTAAAGCCACTTAGCCATGCGATGACCATAATACTACACATGAAATCTAAGCCGCTGCCTGGTGCCTGTTCTGGTGGTTCTGAGCACATTTGAACATCAGAATGCAGTCTTTTGTTGATCCTCTCAGCCTCCTCCGTTTCCCTCTGTCAGCCAAGCGCCACACAAAGCATTTCACACACTTCACGCTGTTACACCATGACAGTATGACAAGATGTTATATTTTTGCTGTATTCTTAATAGTGCATAAAAAAAGTCTTGACCCCCTGTGAATGTAGATTTCAGAGAGGGCGTGCAGTGCGCTACTGTGCAGCACAACACAGTGTGCTGTATGCTCTGTATGATTGGTTTAGCATATGGTCAATTATTGACCATGTATGTGTGATGTAATTGGTGTACAGTATTTGTATGATTGGTTTAGCATATGGTCAATTATTGACCATGTATGTGTGATGTAATTGGTGTATGTGTATGATTGGTTTAGCATATGGTCAATTATTGACCATGTGTGATGTAATTGGTGTATGTGTATGATTGATGTTGCGTGTGTGATTGGTGTAATACTGTATACTGTTTATGGTCAATGTAGTATATACTCTGTGTGATTGGTGTGGTATATGATACATGATGGATGTAGTATAGTGTGTGTGATTAGTGTAGTAGTCTATATTGTGTATAATTGACATATGCCGTAGTTTGTGTGAATGCTGTAGTATTACTGTAATGTGTTTGCTGTACAGTATAGTATGGTCTGTGTGACCGGTGTAGTGTATGGCGTATGATACATGTACTATATTATGTTTGTGTGTTTTGGCACAGTAACATATAGTGTGTGTAGTGGGTAGTATATAGTGTGTAATTGGTGTAGTATGTCTGATAGAGTGTGAGAAGGACTGTGGCCTGTTGGATTTACTCAGATTATACAATTGGGTCATATCTGATGATACACGTCTTCTTATGTGATGGGGGTGGTGCAGTCCTTTCCACAAAGCCATGTTTTGGCTAATAATTAACTTTTAGTCATCAGAAATTTAGAGAAGGTACATTAGAGTATCAGTGATACAACTCAAATGAATGTTAAATATATTAAAAGATATTGAATTTAACATTGAATACCTTTTGGATGAATGTCCTTGAAGTTGCCTTATTTGAATTGGGCATCGCTTATGTTATGTCACCATGTAGCACTGAACCAGCTCCACCATCACCAGCTCAATACTTTAGTTTTGTATAACACACCACCACACCACTTTACTCCATGCACCTACACAGCAGTTACTTAACACACCACCACACCACTTTACTCCATGCACCTTACACAGCAGTTACTTAACACACCACCACACCACTTTACTCCATGCACCTTACACAGCAGTTACTTAACACACCACCACACTACTTTACTCCATGCACCTTACACAGCAGTTACTTAACACACCACCACACCACTTTACTCCATGCACCTACACAGCAGTTACTTAACAGTGGCAAAAGTCATTGGTCTGAACTGGCCTGTTTTGATTTGATCTAATTGATGATTTTTGCCTTCCTGTTTGGTGTTCATGTCATTTGATCATCCATGGACTATTTTCCCAGGGCTCTGGGTTTTAGCATGTTTCTTATTTCCCTTATCATTTGATCACTGTTGCAGCTATTAATGGACCATGTGTCATGAAACATTCACACAAACATGCATACAATGCACAGTAGTTCAGGTATCTTGTGCACAGTGTGTCAGTTTGTTAATTGCTAATCTGTAGATATTCAGGATACATTTGAACTTATTTGTATGACCATACATTGAATGCCAGCAAAAAAGGACAGAAGACACTCTCTTTCACACTCGTCCAACTGCAATTCATTCCTATTGCTCCCTCACATCAAACATGGCAAGCAGTAGCTCCATGTTTGGACTACAGTGAGCCATTGTAATGTGATTCTGTTCATGCATCTGAAGTCTTACCGGGACAGCAACATTTCCACTGTGCCTAGTCTTAACAATGGCTCAGAGAAAAAAAGACAATTTGATTAACACTCTAGTTGCACTCTACATTGTATAATTTTAGTTCCATTCCAGTCATCCTCATCATTCTTTTCATCATGTCTATTCCAGGAATTTCCAGAGAACCCAACCAGCCCTGGTGTCACGCCCAATCATGCCCCCAGGTAGCCACCCCACTGACAATAGATCCTCCCTCCCACTCTGTCCTCCTCTGCAGACATTCTGGACACCATTTCACATTTCATTTCCCCTCCAATTGATTTACACCTTCTGTTCAAAACTAGTGTGATGGCTATTGATGACTACCACCAGCCAAATTACCAGCATAACAAGGTTTCCATGATGGGAAACTTGTCAATAATATACATCTGAAATTGAACTAAAGAGAATTCAGCTTGACTTTGAATGACAAGCCTTTGTGCTTGATTAGGTATTGAAGCTACTATTTAGTTGCCAAAATGCATTATAAAATGTTTATTTCAAGTACATGCATTCTTAGCAGATACTGTGGAAGTATCATTCTCCTTGTATTGTGCTACTTTTGATTGTGCAGGGACAAATTATACTGCCGATAGAAGTGTCTTGCATTTTTGGATGACATTCAATTGAATGTTATTTACCAGTAGCCCATGTATTGATCCTTTCTCCTTGTATTGGGAATTTTAAGGAAAGTGCTTGAAAGCCTTATACAATGAAATGAAAGCCTATTGAATGAATGTAGACAAGCCGTTCAATTGAAGTACGGAGGCTTTTCCAGCTTCTTTAGACCTTTATGTCCTTCACTAAGCCCCAGCTGCCAGGGTTTGCTACCATCATGAACCTTTTACTTGATGCCACATTGTATAAACTTCTGGTTCATTTTAAGATGCAGACTGACCTCCTCCAGGGTCAAGAGAACTCTGATGATTTTCTTCTTTCTTTGGGCTGTCATTTAACTGATAATGTCAGTGTCCACTTGGAGGTTTTCTTATTCAGTACAGGAAACTGATCATTTAGCATATGAATGAGGATACATAAAGAACGAGACATATGCTTTAAAGTTCTCAGCAAAATTTGTAGTTGCAAATAATAAAGCTCTCAGATGGCTCACCAGCAGGTCACAATACTGTTCACAGGGGGCAGTGTACAGGAGGGGCTGCAACAGAAGTGGTGCCCATTACCCATTGTGGTGCTCAACAATCTTAACTTTGACCTTGACATAGAATACTGATGGAATAAAGGAAAAAAGAGGAACATCAGCCCCATGTCCCCTCGTTAGCATAAGAAGAGTGTATTTACTCAGAGCAGACAGAGTGAGTGAGGTATTCACCTGCCACAGCAACATACAGGTATGCAGACACATTAGTTAAATGAGTTGAAATTAAAGAGGTGCGTCCCTGTGCTAGGACATGATTTACAAGTCGGCAAAGGCAGGCTACATCATAAGACACGTCTTAGGACACTTTGCACAGTTTTTTTCTTCTTAAGAAGCCAATGTCGTTTTTGTTTCACGCTGTGTATTGGGCACTTCCATTACATAGCCTACATGCAAGAGGTACTGGATTATTTGGAGCAGAGAGGGCGTGTGCACATCAGCTTGCCGGCAGCATGGAAGGCCACTTTTGAGGGCATTGGAATGGAACCTGTGCCCCATAACATCACTAGATGCATTCCTTTGTGATGTCATCACAGGTCTGCATGCAATGATCTTGCACCTGACACCCGGAAAAGGCAAAATGGTTCTCTTCCGTCTTGTCGGACAAGCTGCTGATTGCTGGCTGCGTCTCAGAATCACATGTGATCAGTCTGTGCTGAAACAAGCACAGTCGTGCTCAAGCGAGTCAATGTGATTGCACTGCACCTTCAGGTGTCTAGGGGGTGGGGGAGGGCACTGTTGAAGGAGGCCATGTTCAGAACTAAACCATGTCCTGTGTTCCCCCTCTCCCTCCTCCATTATTGATTTTTCTTCCTTATGTCATTTTCCTTCCCTCTCTCTTTATCACTTTCTCTGCATGCTATGTCATGCAATCCCCACAACTGCCACAATGCATCGCTCCACTTTCAATGTCAACACATTTTTTCCTGTGCCTTTGTGTCCAATCGGCTGCGTTTTTGTATATATTTCTTTCATATTTCTTTTTCATTGTCTTTTTTGTTATCATCCCCGTCATCATGTTTTTAAATGTTACACGCTGTTCTGTTTCTACTACTTGGGAACCTGACCATGTCTGTCTCTCATTTGCCACCTTCACGTTTAAATCATCTGCCTGGTTCTCTTCTTCTTCTCCTTCTTCTTCTTCTTCTTCTTCTTCTTCTTCTTCTCTGGTTTGGTTTGCGCTATTTGCCACCAACTCTTCCTCTACCTTTTCGACACCCCCCACATCCCTGTTCCCTCTCCTTCCCTTAATGCATTTGAATTCCCTTCACCCCCCTCCCGCCCGATCCTTCTCTTGTCTTGCAGAGCACCTGCGACACACTCCGGAGTCACTCGGACAGTCTCGGATTCACGTCGAACATGCTACCTCGTCACCCGACTGTAGGCAACTTCGAAGAGTTCGCCTGTTGACGACTCAAGCAGCAGGGCTGGGTGGGTTCAGGAAAACTAGGGTTAGACAGCATACTGTGAAGTCATATATTCAAGAAACAAACAAAAAAAATAGAATACAAAACAAAAAACTCCAAACACATCAAAATTATTCAATCAATCAATGCCTGACATACAAATAATATTCTTCTCATCAAGTCCAAACGAGTGACACTTCCAAACCAGATCTCAGGTTTTACTGCCACCTGTGGGCATCAATGTGACACTACACAATTTCATTGCGTTTGTATCCCTGCCACACTGCATTTTAGTCGTTTCTGCGGGTTGATGACCCTGATGAAGACAAAATGCCACCATGAACAAAAAGAGATGAATAATTTCAAGTAGGTCTTCATTAGTAATTAGTAATTATTATTAATTGTGACAGGCAGAGGGTGCTCAGAACCCATTTCCATTTTTCAGACTTAATTGACCTCACTGGGCTTTCACATGCAGTAGGCGTTCTGTTACAAACTAGAAGAGTACCGGAAGTTGGTCTGGCCAACTTATATGATCCGTCTGCTCAGTAAAATCACATATTTGCCCATAGCCTTTTGCACTCATTGTTTCTTTGTTATTAAAGTCAGAGTGTAGGTTCCCCTTTATAACTATACCATCATACCTCTCTTTCCCACCTTGCCAGTTTGATCTTGATTATGACATTTAGAAAGTTGGTTGCATTATAATGCCAGGATCATTTTATTATTAGAGGTCATTTTGTATAATGAAAAAGTCCATGTTACT
The DNA here is from genome assembly GCF_046254945.1 of Alosa pseudoharengus. Lineage (NCBI taxonomy): Eukaryota > Metazoa > Chordata > Actinopteri > Clupeiformes > Clupeidae > Alosa > Alosa pseudoharengus. The sequence continues at coordinate 47,504,097 of NW_027468663.1, read as the reverse complement.
GAAAGTGGTCATTTTGTGCAGCAAAACAGATGGAGTTTCTATACCAGTATTTCTATATTGTATGAAGGACCAACGCAGAAATGCAGTATGTTAAACTGTTCTAAAAGGTTGGTCAAAAAGCACCATTAATTTAACTACATTGACATCTAATGAAACTCAATTCCTCAAAAATACTGTGACATTTGCACAACTTTGAACTTTGCAAGGCATTCATTTTGAGGACATTGACACAAAGCTGTCTCATCTGAAACCACAACCCAGGTTTTGCACAACTACCCATATTTGAGAAACCTTATTATTTTTCCCCCTGGTATCATTCAGTGTAAATTACTCCATTTGGTACAAGTATTTAGTCTGACTTGGCACAACCCATTTATATGCTCTTCAGTTGGTTTTTCCTTATTCCCACAAACAACTGCAGACATTCAAATAGACCACAAGTGTCTTCCAGTTGGCATGGAGTCAAATTTCTTTGACCGATCACTGAGAACGAGAGCTTTGTTTTAGATAGGCGGAACATTACACAATAGCTTAGAGCAAGCCTAGGAGATAGCACCCATCCTTCCCATATTATTTATTGCATTTATCTGCACTGTATTATTGCATTGTTATATACAATTGTAACAGGATTTCTAGTACATGTACATGTATCACAGAAAACTAAATTGTGGAGTGTAAATGAAGTACTATAATAAACAATATATTTAACCATCTTGCTATGTACATATCTTTTTATCTATGTGTCAGTCTAATTTCTCGCAATGTACTGCTCCAGTTTGTCTGCTTACTGCAGTATTAACCTTGATGTATTGCTACATTTCTTGTTATATAAGGTACACATTATATGTTTGTCATAAACACATCACTGTGCTCTTTGAAAGACGTGGTTAAAATGCCATCTGTTTGGATAATGCCTAGACTGTTTATCCTGTGTAGAAACTGTTTTGTGGGCCAATAACACTATGTGGAGACGTTTTTTTTTTTTTTCCATCTGCAGCAACTATTCTGACTCGCCATATCACAGTTCCAATACACAGTTAAGTGCTCTGAATGTGTCCAGCTTTATTGAAAGTGTAAGAGTCTCCCATTTCAGTACTCTGATTCTCAGCTGTTCGTGTACTGGATTGTTTTGCATTGCAATCAAGTATATTTATTGGATAGATTTTAGTAAATTTAGACCTTGAGACTTATGCCACTGGTCTTGTGTGATTTGACTGGGATCAACTTTTAATGTTTTTTTGTTCATATATTAATTAGCGAGTAACCATTCTGTATGTCAAGGGAGCCATTTGTTTACCAGGATACAGCAAAATTAAAAGTTCCAAATCCGGTCAACAGGATGTAGTTTTGTTACAAGCAATAAAATGGACAACCACAACAAAATCAAGTGACAATAGCTCTCCAGAGTTACAGTCTACTATAAAAAATCAGCAATGCTATCTTGTAATGCAGTCGTCATCTGTTAGAAAAGGCTACACTTAATATGGCATTTGACGTCTTTGTGTTCGATCAGTATACAGTTGTATAAGTGAACAAATGCAACATGGCCCTATAGATTTGGAAAGAGAGGATAATATGGGATGTGTTCGACTGTATTAATTGTGTGTGACTTAAGTTGTTTACTCTGAGGTCACTGTTGAGTTTTGCCAACAGACTTTATCTTGATTTTTGAACACAATCCCATATAACTTTCAACAGCTTATGGCAAATAAATTTCTCCTTCTTTGATGGTGTAAAGTGTCATTTATTTGGTTTATTACATTTTAATTCTCAATTAGATATGACAGGCCTACTTAACAGATGCCTCTTGTGTAAATAGTCAACTGAACCTTTAGTTTTATACTATAAATTGATTTTCATTCTCAACACCATCTTTAACCAAATCATTGAACATAATTCAAGGAGTATTATATTTACATTTTATACAAATGTGCCCATTTCCTATAAACAGAACATTTGGTTTGAGATATAGCCACAGCCGAGTCACAGAATAGAAAGAGTTATCACAAAAACACAGTGTGTTGACCTATAAGATGTGTGTGTCTGTGGTCCCGTCTTGGGTGTTGCATGCATAGAACAACATTAAATTCCAATGTGGATTCTCAAGACTGAGGAGGGCTCGAAAATGTGGATTCTTTTCTTTTTTGCCACTAGTAAATCAAAAGAAATAATCAAAATAAATGTTAGACAACATATCAAGGAACATTATTTTACCTCATCGGTAGTGAAAGGATGTGTCCATAGCACTAAGATGCTGGACGCTTTGTATGTGAATATCTACTAAAAGCACAATTTGAAACACAATGAAACGATCATACTAAGTGTTGTAGTGACATCTGAAAGGTATATAATCCTGACCTCAGACTGTCTGATTTTGAAAGAAAAACAAAATATTTTGTATAGTGAATCAGAAGGAAACAGAATTCCAAGACCTGTTATGATATACTATACAAGTAAAATCCATCTGAAAGGTTCATAATGTGTCTAAATGTCACTCGATGCCATTGCCTTAGAAGATGCTTGACTTACCCTAGCTGTATTTGAATAATTGATTTACATGCAACTCTGAGAGGAATGCATCCCTGTAAGTGCTTTATACATGTGATGCATACCGGTATGCAAAGTACATGCAACATTCAATTTTCATGACTACACTCAATAATTTTGACTTTGGTCACCCTGTATGTAAACTTTTACATAAATTGTTCATATATGCTTAAATAAAATCCTTATCCCTGTTTTGTGCCATTTGACATCTATACTTGCAAGAGTGAATTCAGCACATTACATTAAATCACAAATAGCATTATATGGAAATTCAACTGATCTACATAAGTTGCAGTTACTGAATAAGGTGTATAATCCAAAAGTAGGTTGGGTGCTCTTGGAAAGGGGCGGGGGGGGGGGGATATTCTATAATAAAGAACAATCCAGGCAAACAATCTGCTCTTCTTCTAACATTCAAAAGCTTTGCATTTTGAATAAGCCCTGAAGAAGACCAGGTTGTTTGTTTGGTTGAAACATGTTGGCTTTTTTTTTAATCTATGGGTCATTCTACAAAAGGTGGAAATGTCTGTCCCCTACTTGTGCAGATCCCTAAATCATTTAATTTGACCCTATAATATAATTGTATATATTCAATAAATATAGACCGTCCTTGAGATGATAAAACAGACAGATTTTTTTTAATGCCTGGTCCTGAAAAATTCTGTCCCTTTGATCAGACATGGAAGTTGAGCTGTGTACTTTTCATTTAAAAAATATTCTTTTCTTAAATCAAATCTCATATACCTTTAACTTTAACACTACATAAAATCAATAGGACACTGAAATGGTAAAAAAAAAAAAACATTTCTATTAGTAGAGGGGCCTATGTGTCTAATTTGGGGGCTTGTGGGATTCGCATGTTAATTTTTGGAGAGTATTATATCTTTGTTCTAGGGGTTCTTAAGAGTAAAAAAAAAAACATGTCTCCAAGGTTTTGAAGGACCCAAATCAAAGGTCAAATTCAGAAAAGGTCAAATTTGGTGTTTTGTTCATAAACCTCACATTGCTGGTATTATAGCATAGGGTGTGGTGCCAAAAAGCAAAGATATTCTACAAGGTAGTGTGCAAAAGTGGACCACATAAACAATACAACATTATAAAACATTTTTTCAGAGCACAAAGTGCAGAGATCTCTGTTAAATCAAGTTTAATAGACTTTTACATAGTACCAGCTAAAGTCTGTAAGGCCTTCCGAAGCCTATGTAAGTGTAAAGAAAAGAAAGGGTAAAGGATCAGCTAGACAAACAGACAGGTGTGTGTGTGTGTAAGAGAGAGAAAGAGAAAGAGAGACACTACCAGCATGGACGGATAATGAACTTTCAGGCCCCTGGGCCCAGATGTATTAAGGGCCCCCCACTAATTGTTGCGGGGGACATTTTTTTAATTTATTTGATGTGATTTCCTGTATTCTGGTGCATTTTGGGGATGGCCAATACTTTATTTCAATCAGATTCATAGCCTATGTGTTGATATGATGTGTTGATATTGAGGCAATGATTCCATGCAATGGCTTGGGCCCTCTGACTCCTTGGGCCTCTGCGTTTGGGCCCGGTAGGCCCGTGCAGTAATCCATTCCTGACTACTAGTGACAGTTGGCTGTTGATAGCTGGCAGTGATAGAATTTAGAATATTGAATAACTTGAAGCACATAGTGCTCTGTTCTTCATGGTTGGTGATATTATAGTGACCTTCTAGCCTTCTACATTTGAGCAAGCACATTTTCATAGTTCATGGTGGCACAGTCTAGTTTCTGAGGTGTGTCTTTCTGTTAGTCAGGTGATGGCACACATATTCTAAAAGAAACAGATTTTGGGCTATGTATCCAGTGGCAGATATGTGTGGACTGGTGAATGACCCATCACTAGAGACATATGCCAAATTTCTTGTTTTTGTCCATGAGAGAGTATGGAGATGGGTATCACAGATCAGCCAACGATTACATTGTTACAGTGCAGTTATTTTACAACAGAACAAAGCAGTTTGGCACAGGAAATGCTACAAATCCACCTGTAACAGTGAGCATCTGCAGCATGCTAAGATTCGCTAGTAGAAATCATGTGAAGCAGGCAGGACTCAGTGTCTTCAGAAAAGACGCGGTAGACCATCTTCTGAACCTGCAGCAACACCTGCAACTGCATCAAGTCCATCTAGAGGGACACTTGTTCAGCAGCAGCTGCTGCCAGCATAGATAAGTGCTTCTTCTGTCAGAAGCAGACAAAAGAGCGTCTTCATGAGGTGTCCTCTTTCAATGTCGGCAACCAACCAAGAACTATCAGTAATATTTTGAAGTCAATGACTTTTAACAGGTAGCCAGTGTAAAGATGCTAGGATGGGGGAAATATGTTCATATTTTTTGTGTGTCAGAGCAGCTGCATTTTGTATAAGCTGTAAGCTCTTTAGACCGGTATTATTACATTCAGCATAATAGCATTGCAATAGTCTATCCTTGAGATGACAAAACATTAATTTCTCGGCATCTGGTAAGGATAAGGACTTTCTTATCTTTGAAATGTTTCTTAAATGGTAAAATTAAGTTTTGGTGATCTGTTTTATGTAATTACTTAGTGCTAGGTCCTGGTCAATTATAACTCCTAGGTTTTTAACACTTGTGGATGAGGTCAGTGGAAGATCACTATATGTAGCCTGTGATGTGGATAGGATATCCCTCATCTTTTAGAACCTAAAACCATGACTTCTGTTTTATCTGAGTTCAAAAGCAGGAAATTATTCGTCATCCATGTCTTTATATCTCTTATACATGTGTCAAGTTTGGCTAACGGTGTTAATTCATCAGGTTTTATGGAGAGGTATAGTTATGTATCATCTGCTAAACAACAGGGGCCTCAGTACTGAGCTTTGAGGCACTCCACATTTTACCATAATCTGGGTAGATGGTTTATTATGGACCTGTACAAATTGTTGACGGTTAGGAAGGTATGATCTAAACAGTGTTTTTCGACCTTTTTTGTGCCACTTTTGACACTTAAAATGTCCCACGGCACACTAACACACTAATCCTGTGTGAAGAAAAAATAAACATACCATAGCCTAAAATTTCAAATAATACACAGATATGGCCTTATTATGGCTTCTATGCAAGACCTGCTCAATATAACAAGCGCCCTCTGTTTCATTTGTAGGTGACTATATCTAATTTAATTGTTGTTTTGAACTGGATATGTGATGATTCGGTGAATACTGGATATGGGGCCCCCGTTGTACAATGCCTGCATACCACAAATAGTGCAATCATACAATCAATGAGAGTATGTGGTTATAAATTCTTTGATGCAATAGTTGCTTTTCTGGACCAGTGAGTGACATTTGGGTATTTTTCTGCAGCACACCTGATGATCGCTCACGGCGCCCCGGCACAGTGGTTGAAAAACACTGATCTAAACCAAGCGAGTGCTGAGTCTTTGATGCCTATCAAATTTTCAAGCCTAATTAGTATGTCATTGTCTATGGTGTCAAAGGCAGCGCTGAGGTCCAGGAAGACCAGTATCGATACAAGGCTAGGTTTTTTGAGGGAGGGCTTAATAACAGATGTCTTAAACGACTGCGGTACATGCCCTGATAGCATTGAATTATATATAATTTAGAGCAAAACATTATCCAGGAAGGGGAGAGCAGTCCTAAGAAGGTGAGTAGGAATAAGGTTTAGTAGACTAGTTGTAGATTTTGATGAGGAAATTGTGGAGGTGAGATCTAATATGTTGTGTATATGTAAATGAATTAAATGTTGTTTGAGGTCTCATCTGTGATTTTGCTATCTTTCAGCAATGGAGTATGTGTATTTGGTGAAACTGATTGGTTATTGATCTTATCTCTAATTGTTTGACATACAATCATAATACTGACATACAATCATACAGTTAAAAATAAGAAAATAACTTTTGTGAACTTTATTCAACATAGCCAATGATTTAGGCAAAATGTATGGTGTTAATTATAGTGAAATATACAAATTCACCAAAAAAAGGGTTAAAACAGGTAAAAAAAAAATGGAGACATCATTTTTCTCCATGTTCAATGACCTCTAAACACAGTCCCACCACTCTCCAAAAATTAACATTTCAATCCCACAGAAACCACATAGGCCCCCTGACTATATTGTGAATAATATTAAATATGTTTTGTCCCCAAAAATGTTGTCATTGGTGTTACTCTACACTAAACACTTTTATTTTGAAATAATGCACAGACTCTTTGAAGTTTCTTTTGGGTCAAGGTCAGTTGAAGAAGCACAGTCATTGGTGTTATTTTCCTGATGGGTAGCCTTATTAGAAAATAATACAAAAATTATGTATTAATGATTAATTACTAATTAATTACTGAGTAATAACTAAGATCTCATTTTTGTGGATTCATACATTTTACAAGTTAATTAATGCTATTAAACAAGTTTTGGTTATGTGTAAAGAAATACATTTTTCCCAATACTTTATTTTCCACCTTTTCTGTAATGGCTACATATTGGGACTTCTTAAAGGAATCCTTCCTCATCCTCATCTTGCTTGGAGTGCCGAGATTCCTCTTTATCGTGAAACATGCTGATCTTTGTTCTTATTTTATTTTTTATTTTTTTTTTAATGTATAGCTTGATGATTTGCTGGTACCTCAGACTAGCCTATATCTTTCAGAATTTTCACAACAGTAATAACTGCTTCATACTTGTGCTCCACCAGTTTATTTTCAGTTGGAAAATCAATGAAAATATATCATACAGTGACAAAATACACGGTGGAGCAAAATATGTTGCATCCCATCACTCAAAGCTGAGAAATGCTACCAAGTCAAAAAAGTAACATTCTGTTGTATTGGAAACAAAATGTTTAATCCCAACACATGAACATTCAATTATAAATAAATACATGCATTCTAAAATTTTGTGTTGACATAAAAAATTTAAAAGTATGTGGTCTTTATAAAATAATAATAATAATAATAATAATAATAATAATAATGATTTTGGGATGACAAAAAAAATAATTGCAGGTGAATGTCACACCTTCTAGCTTCATTTGCAATTACAAAAAAGCCAATGAACCGGTGTTAGAGGAATAATAACTGCAAAATTAGGCAAAGCCAACATTACATCAAAAACATCAAAACTTCATTTTAATAAAAAAAAAAAAACTAAGTTACAAATAAAACAATAAGAACTGACTCATAGGTCTGGTCCACTTTTGATAAGCAATGCCATTTGCTGTAGTATGTAGGAAATGGTTGCTCAAGAGGTGCAACTCGACACGAACATTGAAAGAAAACCTCCTCACCTATCATTCATTATTTAACTACAAAGTGCACTGAAATGAGAAAGATGTTTAAAAACAGTAACAGAAAAGACCAGCAGTTAGACGTATAAATATGACCACTTCATATTAAATCTCCTACGAAAGTTAGCTGGTGGCATAGCTAATATCACTAATCATTAAAAGAACGAAAGAATATGCAAGTCTGTCTGGCCGACACTTGATTGTTTTGACTTTTCTTGAAGTGTAAAACAAAGCTGTACAAATAATATGTAGTTCCCAGCCATTTGATCAAACTCACATTCTTACAGCAGAACAGTAGAAGTTCAAACTGTCAGCTATCCATTAATCCACTGGTTAAATACTGTGGCATAGATGATGAATGCACAATACAATAGACTTGTACAAGAAATGTGCATGTGCCTCAACCATGCAGTTAAGGACAGATGCTATGAAACGCTCCAAATCCTTACATAGAGGTCCGACGGTGCTAAATGAATTTGGCAAGTGGCTCAGACGGATCTCGATTTGTAGAACGGTCTACAAACTAAAATACCAGGGTGGTTCTTATGAAAATGTAGTAGTGCGTCAAACAGCTAAATTGACAGCGCACATACTCACACAAGGACTGACTTCAGTCCTATTTTGCCAAAGGAAAGAAGAGGAAAGAAAAGTTGAGTTCACAGGCAAAGTCTAAAGAGAAAAAAAGAGCTACATCAGCTAGAGGTCCTACGGGGGCTGGGGTCCAACAGCAGAGCAGAGGAGTATTTCACAAAACAGACCAGCTTGTGCAATGTGCAGGTCAACCCCACTTCATCTACTCAGTTGTCAACAGGCACTGTTGTAGGGAAATGCAAGAGACCTGCTGTTGTCAAAAAGGCTATTTTTTTTTTGTTTGTTTCACAATGCATGCATTTGTTAGGTTATGCATTTGGTTTTCCCAACAGGAAAGTATGGTGAGAGAAATGTCTTTTGGGAAGCAGCCGATAGACATGCTGAATCTGTTTTGTGAAATCCTCCCCAGGGGAGAGTGACAGTGGTGATCCAGATTGTTGACTGTGGCTCAGTGGGTTTAGCATCTACGGTGGGCAGAAGTCAGCGAAGTACGGGTGCTGCAAGGCCTCTTCGGCTGAAATTCGCTGAACTGGGTTGCACTTTAACAGATTCTGCACAAGAGAAACAGGTGTCCAAATGACTAAGCGTCTAATGATGGCCTAGGAGATATGCAATTACGTAATACTATTACATTTTCAATACCAAATCTCCTAATATTATTGTGTAATGCTGAAAAGGTTTAAGACCTTAAATGATTATTGTTTACTTAAACATATAAGAATTATGTGACTATCTGCACAACTTCATGCCAGTGGCCATCCACAGGGTTGTCCATAGCCATCTGATTTAAAGAAAATCAACCCGACATCAAAAAGGTCTATACAACAAAACCCTATTCTGAGACAAATTAATTTACATTAGGGATATTGTACAGGGCATTGGTATCCTACATTGAGAGGGTAATTTGACAATTTTACAGAATCTCAACCACAAGGATTTTCTGGTAATCACAAATATGCGCTTGGTGGTAATACATAGCAATCATTCAAACCCCACATCTCAGCTGTTGTAGCAACAGAACCTTTGTAGGTTCGCTAAATGTCTAACAGCATAGCACATACTATAGGGATTATACATCTAGACAAAATCTAAATGGGAAACATCCCAGAGGAAATACCTTAATAGCACCTTGATATTATTTGAACATACCTGAAGTAGGTCTCGTCCAGTGCTACTTAGTTTAGGGACAACATTCACCAAGGATGTAGTAGCAGGGTACATGGGATACGGCTGTTGAGATAAGCAGCATTAACACACCTTCAGGGCTGTATGTGTGTAGAATATTAGAGATATTCCACTCTAGATTGTTCATGAAAACTTGAAGGAAAACTCCCAGAAAGCAACCATCATAAATACTTGCACAGCATAGTGGAGAAGTAGTGTGCTGTACCTTATAGTCTGGTAGTTTGGTCATTGTCTGCCACTGTTCCTCTGTTGGTGTCCCCAGCAATGTGCAAAATCATTAAAGAAAACTTCATGTGCTCACTGATATCATACGGCCCCCAAATCTGATATAAGCCCCTGCCGTAGCAGGCACAAGTGGTGTTAGAGAGGATGCAGATGGAGTCTGCTTACAGGGAGTGAAAATGCAAACCAACACCATCTGGTGGTTATGCTAACAACATTCTCAATCCACGCATACTGTATATATGTAGGAGGAGAGTGTATACTCATATCAACTGATTCATGAACACTGTACGCTTCCTCGTGCAACTGGACCAGTGAATAGAATAGAACACTGGCCTATCCAAGATGTGAAAAATAGTTCATAATCTATTTTGGGAAAGTAGTACTGCATATTCTATTCCTGAATTTAGCTATTGATTATTGACTGCGTAGCACAATGGAGAAGCCGTTACACTGCCAAGCACGAGTCTAATTATTTAATCTCTACTGTCTACATAACTGCACAGAATACCATACCCTGCACTTGGTATTTAATGCTTCTTTCCACTTCTGGTTGGATGTCAACAGCATTTCATTGGCTCTGTACCTGTACTCTGCTAAATGACAATAAATTGACAATATATTGAATCTAATGTAATCTAATATTACGATGTTTGAGGCACCAATTGTATTACCAGTTTTAATGAAAATGGTACCATATCTGAATCAGACATTTGTTTTTACACTACTCACAAAAGGTTAGAGATATCTGGCTTTTGGGTGAAATTTAATGTTTTAGTACTGTAAGTACTGAAATATCGAACTGTTGGACATGCACATTAAAAAAGTTTAGAGAAGGTCACATTAAGTTCACCTGTAAAGGTTATAGTGGATTTTAGGTTCATCCTGACATTTCACCCGAAAGCCAAATATCCCTGACTTTATGTGAGTAGTGTATGTCTGTGGAAGACCATAGAGGCTTCTAAATCTCAGCACAGCACCTGCACAGCAGTCTGTGCTGTTATACAAGTACTGGGTGATCCAATTCACCTTTAGTGCAGATTTTCAAGGCAAACAGCAGGGGAGATCTGAAGGCTCTCCAAACATAATAAAGGATATCTGAAGATCCTCTTCAACTGGTCATCAACGTCATTACCAGGAAATAGGGGCCTTCCAGCATTAGCCAACTCTGAAATGCACAGCACACACCAGGCATAACACCATAAGCCTTAGAGATATGTTTATGCTTGTGAACAAAACCCATTAAAAGGACTAATGTTTCATTTCATATCCTGTTGTTGAAGCCTATCCATCTTAATTTCTCACCTGCAAATATGCATCCGGCTGACCACATGTCAATAGAGGTAGAGTAAAGCTTAGCACCGAACAGCACATCTGGGGGTCTGTACCATAACGTCACCACCTGGAAAAGGGCACAATTTAACATTCTGAGTGAACCTTGAAAAGGCAGCTTTTAGGCCAAGAAGGTTTAAGCCAGATTCATCTGTTCATTCGGAGTCTGCACTGCAGAGGGCACATAAGGTTTACTGGAGTTTGAATGCGAGATTAAATTTAATAATTCTGTCTTATAGTTCACTGGATAATAACCATTGAAAAAGAATATCCCCTTATAACAGTATGAAGGGCTCAATCTCTGTCCAAGTAGCACAGAGGGGACTAAGGTTTTATTAAATCCATAAACATAAATTTCACTAATTCAATTCAGTGGATCAAACATCTACCTTAAAGGAGAATTCCGGTGTGATATTGACCTAAAGTGTGTTGAAACATGATACCGGGTGTGAACGTATGTCTCATAGCTCATCTCGGCTTGTCCCCTGCACTCAGAAATCTGGCGCTAGTTAGCCGATGCTACAAACAGTTTTTCGATGGGGGTGCCTTGGGCATAAATCACTGTTTTACAACATTTACGAGGCTTAAAGTAGCTCCATACTTCATTGGTAGACTTCCGAATGCCTTGACATTTAAAACGAGACATTGAGAACTTTGAAAAAGCATTTATACAGACAGTATCTTCACGGAGTTTAGCGTTTGCAGCCATCTTGAATTTAGTCAGGATAAGTCGAGCGACGAGTATGAATGAACAGGTATGATAAGGGATCAGATTCCAAAAATAATTCTGTGGAAATGCATGAATTCCAGTTGCTGCTACTGGAAGAAACTGGAATCCATGCATTTCCACAGAATTATTTTTGCACTAAAAAGGAGGCCTGTAAATGACTTACTTCTGCAGAATAACAACGTACTGGAATCCCAAAGGCCCGGGCCAAGCCAAAGTCTGCTAACTTCAGCTCTCCATTCTAAGAAGCAAAATTAAATAATAACACATTGTAAAATGTGATAGGAGTGAATACACGCAAACAAGGAAATACATAAGCATTCTAAAGGTAAAGACATTAACCTAAATGCCCCCATAATGCATTCAGCAAACCATTACACCGAATATAGGCATAATTGTGGAAAACAAAAGACATAGTCAGAAGAAATTCTGGGTGATGTACAATTTCAAAAGAGTGTCTACACTAATAGCCAACAACCTACTTTATGGTTGCTTTTGTTTTTGCTCTACTTTAAGTATGGGACACAGCTTAAACACTTATTCATAAAAAAAATAGCTTTTGCAACTGCTGGTGTTTTCATACTACATTATCACAGAAGAGGCCTTGTTGAATGACTTCTAAACGCATTGCTCAAAAGCCTTTAGAAAAACTCAAAGGTCAGCTCAACACTCAAACTTACCCTGTTAATGAGCAAATTCTGTGGCTTGAGGTCTCTGTGGAGCACATTCCGACTGTGGCAGAAGGCTAGCCCCTTTAGTAACTGGTACATGAATGACTGTGGAGGAATCAAAACAATATATGAACCAATCTGAAATAATACTATTCTCCTATAATAACCAAAAAACCATAAAACATTAGAACAACGTTGTCTGAACAATAAGTGTCTATTCTTGTGTCATAGGTATTAGCACATTTTATCAAGTTCCTTAACACTTTGAGTGCCAAAAACGCAATATTGCGTTTTTTGTTCCCATGCGTTGAGTGCCAAAAACGCAATATTGCGTTTTTAGCTTTTTTTTTTAATTACAAAAATAGACACTCTAACACACCTTATGTGCGATTTTGGGAACTCTATGATGAATAGAACTGAAATAGATGACGATCGAAATCTCATGAAAACGCACGATCTGGACATTTTATCTGGCCATTTTATCATAACTCGGCTTTTGATGGTTGCTGCTTTGGGTCGAATCAGTGACGCATGCATGTCAGGTCAAAACCAGGCCATTTATTTTCGTGGGTTTATCACTAGGTGGCAGTCTCGCCAGGTCTCGCTAGGTCACTTCCCGGAAACTTTACAGGCAACACTTCTCAGGCGCTAAAGGGGAAAATGAAAACGTTCGCCAGACAACGCTGGATGAGTCCACCTTTCTACTAAGACAACATGACTCTGATCACGACAGTCAGGGGAGACCAGGATCACCACACAATCAGGAGGGACCACAGACCAGGTCAAAAACATTAGAAAGAGTGACTGACCACTGTGCTGAGGGAGTTCCATCTCCACCATGGGCCGGGCCGAGAGGAGTGGGTGATAGGCCGAGTCGCGCTTGCAAGAGGGCACGTCCTTGCCAGAGTGGCGAATATGTCGGTGATAGCGACACAGACGTTACCAACCAAGAGGAGGAGGAATTCAGCCGTAGAAACGTGGTTTTGTGAACAGAAAAACTATATTTATCTTACATTTCTGGGTCAAAGAACTTGTGTAAGTGTCAGAAGAGTGACAGGCTGAAAAAGCGCATATTTCATAAAAGACGCTATATCTTTATTTATCTATATTTTATATATATATAAAAAAAACAGTGATTTTGATGAAAACTAGCCACTGTTTAGCTTGGGATTTCTCAGGAAAAGAGGCATGTAGAAAGTTTGTACCCGCTGAGAACTTAAAGTCTCACCTTTCAAACAAACCATAGTATGCGTCCATAGCTATAACATAAAATATGCTGTGGCTCTACAAAAATCGTCAACTATGATCTAGATTGCTGGCACTCCGGGCCAAAGCTTTCGAAACAGCGCGGCATTCAAAGTGTTAAGGAATCATTCCAGATCATTCAGATGAATATGAGGGTAACGTATATTAGGTTGTCTTATGAAGCCCACACACCTTTACAATCTCTGGATCCAAGTCACCATTGCAGCTATCAAAATACTTCTTTAAGTCCTAAGAGGACGAGAATGAGGCAACAGTTTAAACATTTCATAAATATTGTGAAAACACGGTTGTCAAGCACTATAATGTAGTTGTTCCCATTTCAGTGGCCAGACTGCAACATATAGTGCACAACTTCTCATTTATAGGTGTGTGTAAGTGTTTCTGAAGCTTAAAGAATTGCTCACAACATGGCTGGCTGAAAATAAATGTAAAAAAAAAAAAAGAATAGATTAATGTCATGTATTAGTTGGTCATGTATGTTCCTCACCTGATCGCAGTACTCAAAGACTAAAGTTAACTTCTTATCACTGTGAAGGACGTCATGCAACCTTAGAATGCAAAACAAATCATTTTACATTTTCTGTTCAACAGTCTTATACATACATCATTATTCTACTCATATTACGCTACTCATACCTGACTATGTTTTTATGCTTCAGTTCTTTCAGCAGACATATTTCTCGCAATGCAGAGCTCGGGACACCCTGCAGAAAAGTATTTCAGATGTACATGTTGAGTTATTTGTCATTTGTAATGTTGTTTAAAATAACTGGTGTGTTGAAAACAATGTATGGCCTACCTCATCATCATCATCCAGCCTGACTCTTTTAAGGGCCACGATCTCATGAGTCTCACGGTTCTTTGCCTTAAAGACAGTTCCATATGTGCCTATGAAAAAGAGGAACACTTAACATTGGTAAGCAGTATGCCATATAGGTGTCCAGTTCAGCTGTTCCTCAGTAGCCTACAGTAACTTTACGGAGAGATGTCCAAGAACAGATCTGACCACCCAAGATCTACACAGTTAAAGACAGTTCCAATCACCTAAGCAGTGAAGTTCTACTATTTTGTTGTTGTGCTGTGTATGCATCAATACATCGCCACCGCCATTGTAACCTGTCAGGCACCCCAGCTGGAAATGAGTTACCCAGCATGCACGTTAAAAAGCTTATCTATGCAACATTTTAATGTAGCTTTAAACACTACACTTATTATGACCATCGGTAACAAATGTTTTATGGTATGTTCGTCTCAAAGGCCACATCAGCCTAGCCCATACCCACTCATTTGTTATTTGCAAACCCCTCCCCATACACAGGTAAAAAATGAAAATGCAATATTATATCGCCCCTATTCTCAGTTGAGATGTTCTGAGCGGCGGTCTTATTTTGCCCCGCTATGCAGTAAATCTAGTTTCACTATGCCTACTTTTTGAATGTGCCCCTACACTTTTAAGCTACCTTCTAATCTGTTAATGTTACCTTCTAAGCTGTTAACGTTACAATTTAGCTAATGATAATTAGCAAATGAGGTTAGCCTACATAGACAACTAGAGCTCTTTTAGCCATCGTTGTCTGTCACCGTGCCTATAACCAAACGTACAGGCATTGTTTTTCATTACTTGGTAGTTAATTTGTCAGTCAACATCCTAACTAACCAGATAAAATATAGCCACCTAACGTTGCTGTTGCTGCATCCGTAGTTGGATGCTGTTGTAGGTTTACAAAGAAATAACATTATTTATGCATGTTCGTGCTTTCAACAGACTACTGGAAAAATAACATATGTCGAATCACTTTATCACCGAGCAGCTAACCATTTTACAGTTTGTATATTTACTTTGCTAAACATTTTTCTTACAAAGGCATAACGTTAGGTATTTTTGCATGTAACGTTAAGTAGCCTAGAAGCTATATGGCACCAAACCAAGTAGCTAACGTTAAGCTAGCTGCTCAAATATGATGCATTATCTTCTGTGGTAACGTTACGTGATAAGTTATTGCCATATAACCAAATCAGTTAGCTAGCGTAACATTAATTCACCCACAATAGCTAATCTTAACGTGACAGTTTTATAAATTATGTTAAAAGGGTTTGGGCTACAATAGTATCAGTGTTAGCAGGCCATTGCTAAGGTATCACATGCTATGAGGCTAACGTTAGCTGAAAAGCTTGATATCAATAAAAACCCAACCATGAAGAAAGATAGTGAATTGAAAAGTATCTTACCCTCTCCGATTTTCTCAAGCTTCTCATACTTCTGCATGGTTTGTACAGGAAGCCAGCCTAAAATAGCTGGGGCAATTCTCAATCCCAAATGTTGGGAGTGGAATTTAGAAGCAACGTCAACTGAGCTTGGGATGTGTGGTCATCTACCGGCTAAATGACAAATTGCAGGCGGTGCAAGCAACGCTAGGTTTCCCTCTGGTTAAACATGGGTTAAACTAGCCAGCCACTTACCAAATAATTTGTCACATGAAATCAACCAAATATTTTGTTTCTCCCATTTACTTTAGTGTAGTAGACTGCCTCGTGGTCTTAACATAGAGTCAATTTAATATATAGTTTTTAAGATCCTTCATCCAAGTGCTGTTCATCCTATGTGCGATTAGATAGACATGAATTCACAGACTGCGACATTTCCAGGTAGGTTTATTCATTTTATTGGTATATTATTTGACGGTTGCGACATTTCCAGGTAGGTTTATTCATTTTATTGGTATATTATTTGACGGTAGCAACCTATTAAAATTCCCATCCTTATGCTGGCATTATATGATGTGTTATATGTTGTGTATAAAATGTATAAGTGCTAAATACACATCAAGTTTAAAATCAGTAAACATAATCTTATAAATAAATACATCTGTTTGATGCTTTCACCTGAGATGAAGAAACTCCTCATTTACATATTGTATGTTCTACTATCTGTCCAGTAAAATGGTCAGCAGGTTCATTTCTTTTCCTCAGACCTCTGCCTACGAATCAGATCAGCATACAGTCCTCCCTTGCTAAGCAACTCCAAGTGTGAGCCAGCCTGCAAAGAAAGAGGGAGAATGACATCCAGTGGTCAATCACATGCTTACACAAAGTCAACGATGTTTAGTTATTTTTCTAAATATATTCTACCTGTTCATGAATAGCACTAGGGTAAGGCTTAAATGTAAATGTAGATGTAAATATTATTTGCATTGGTTGTGCTACTCTTCATTGATACATACATAATGTGATTATAAATGCCAGACACCCACTCTGTTCCAGATATAATCCAAAAACTTTTCATACTGAAATGTTGGTAAATTGTGTTAATATTTTTGAAAATTAATTATAGTGAATGTCACTCATCTCTCACGGCAACAGCTTTTTGTACTATCTACACATACTAGTACATGTAAATGTAAATCTTTACATGTAAAACGTAAATCAGGTTTCTAGGCCAAGAATACTTGCGTATACAAGGAATTTGGTCTCGGCATTTATCACATCCATGAATTAGTGAACACACAGAGAACACAGTGAACACACAGTGAGGTGAAGCACACACTAACCCGGAGCAGTGAGCTGCCTTGCTACAGCGGCCCTCGTGGAGCAGTGAGGGGTTAGGTGCCTTGCTCAAGGGCACTCAGCCGTTCCCACTGGTCGGGGATCGAACTGGCAACCCATCGGTTCCAAGCCCGAAGCCCTAACCAGTAGGCCACGACTGCCCTCCCATACATATGTGATGGACTCATCAGTAATAAAAGAAGTGGGTTTGGTCACATTGATTAATAAAAAATATATATATATATATATATATATATATATATGTCCTTGAAATGGTGGCTA
Source organism: Alosa pseudoharengus (assembly GCF_046254945.1). Taxonomy (NCBI): domain Eukaryota; kingdom Metazoa; phylum Chordata; class Actinopteri; order Clupeiformes; family Clupeidae; genus Alosa; species Alosa pseudoharengus. The sequence goes on along the minus strand of NW_027468663.1, from coordinate 47,486,452 downwards.
GGGTTAGGGTGACTTGAGAAAAATTAGATTAGCAATGCAAACTCCACCAGAACCACTGGTCTGAGCCATATTGTCTGAAAGACAGATTTGTGTTGCTTTCCTTACCTCCACGATATGGCCATTGTTCATGACGCAGATCAGGTCAGCCCCTTTGATGGTGCTGAGCCGGTGGGCGATGATGAGGACGGTGCGGCCGGTCGTGGCCCGATCCAGGGCCTCCTGGACCACTCTCTCCGACTCGGCGTCCAGGGCACTGGTAGCCTCGTCCAGGACGAGGATCCTGGGGTTCTTGATCAGGGCGCGGGCGATGGCAATGCGCTGCTTCTGACCTCCTGAGAGCGTCACCCCACGTTCACCTGCGACAAGTTGGACAGCTGGGCATCAGTATATTATCAACACATCTGTTACACTTTAAGGGCACATTCTGCAGCATTCAACTCAGGGTCGGCGCCAGAGAGCAACGGGGGGGGGGGGCAATGAGCACGGACGGGGGGGCACCTCACCTCACTTTTCTTAGTTATTTTTCCAAAATTGGCATATGATAAAGAGCATCCTTCAAGCCTTTTGGTAACTGAAACAATATGAGTATGGGGGAAAATAGTGCAAGAACATAGCGTCATAGCCTATAGCGTTTAATAGACTAGCACACAGCATTTAAACTGTTTACAATGCGGGTGTCCCGCACCCCAACATTCTAAATCAATTGTATGCACCATAGCATAGTAATATTATACACCATTTAAAAGCTTAAACTCTTGGGAATCCATATATTACAACATTTTTCATGTACAATCTGTATAGTGCTTTACATTGTCAGATGAATCTTACTATGTCTCAATTAAATTTGATCAAAAATGCCCCCCTCCGCCTTTGGTGCCTCCCTACTTTCTAGCTGCAGTGTATATCCCTAAGCAATAAGTAGATGCAGCATATTGGGTATTGAAATATTCACAAAAATCCCTAGAAATTGATCATTTATGTTGTTTTATCCAATATTAGTTGTGCAGATGTATAGTCCATCTTATACACACCCATTGAACCAACAAAGAAAATGGAAAAATAGACTTTTGTGTAATCATTCCATATTTTGTGTAGTCATTCTATATCAGAACCCCTGACATACATTCCAAACAGTCTACAAGAAACCTCAAAGTGTTACCTTTCATTTGAGACCATGATTATGCTTCTACACCAAGAGGTTGCCACACAGTAAGCATTTTATTGTCAGTATGCGTCTTAGGTAGCCAAAAGTCCAATGGGAAATTTTCATAGGGCATTTTACAAGACGCATGAGGATATCTTGGCAAATAATGGTCTAAAGTACTCATATTTCATTCTATATTGATCTACTTTGAGATACAGATTCACAAGACCTGGTAGTGGGCCTCAGTTGTGTTTCCAAGACAAAATAAATGACCAAGAGAGCAGAATGTGGTCATTTCCAGAGATGTACAAAACCGCCTAAAAAGAAAATCATCATTCTAAATCATCATTGTTAGTAAGCAGTGTGCAATTTCGAGCAAAAACTCAAAATAGGGGGGTAAGTGTAAAGATAGAATAGAATTGCATAAGCTACAATGCAAGTAAATAGGCTATAACAGACTCACCACTAGCAGGCCTAAGCTGAGTGCAAAATCTCATCATCACTGTGTCTCCATTCATTTCGAGTTATTTACAGTTTCTGCAATTTAGATCAACAGCTCATGCATTCAGCTTGGGTGCTTGGGTCTTCCTGCGGCCAGAAACTCGAAAAACCTTGTATTTTCCATTATCTTCCCAGATCTATCTTGAGTAAATGTATTGGTGGCACTTGCTGCAACGGTGTCCAAGTGTGCAGAATCCCTCTTCATTGCACAGGTTGCACACACAATCAACAGTAACATAGTTGACAAATGACACGTGTCAGTCCGTGTCATGTTTCATTTTGAGTAGGTTAAGTGTTCAACATCAGTGTTCAATATGGATTTAATTTCAATCATAGCCGTAATAATATTTCGATAGGTTACAATTTTTATATCAAGGAGAACTCAGTTGGGGGGGCACACTGGCCCCCTAAGGCCCGCCCTTGAAGTTGACGCAACTACTGCCCATTATAAAGCACATATGCAGCATATGACTACTGCCCATTACACATCAGAGAGGATCACCAAATGAGTGTAGTTTGTATGCATTAAGTGTTTTAACTTACCAACAACAGTGTTGTACCCATCGGGGAAGCCAGTGATGAAGCCATGAGCATTTGCTTGTTTGGCTGCAGTGATGACCTCGGCATCAGAAGCCTCTGGTTTTCCGAAGCGGATATTCTCCATTACAGATGCGCCAAAGAGCACCGGCTCCTGTCCATATAACAGGAATGTTTACGTTCACTGAAATCTTGTATTATGCAAGTCTGTGGTTCTTAAACTTTTTGTTTGGCGACCCCCCCAAAAGACATGGGCCAAGTTTCACGACCCTCTTCTCTCTAATCAGCGGAATTTGGTTTCAAAATGTTGCGAGATGGGCATTGGAAGCAGAAATAGAGAATGTCTTCTCTCATAGGTAGGCTATGTCAACATCAAAGGCATTATGTCAATGGCAACCTTTGACTAAAAACCTTTAGAAAAAGGTCCTTAATCCAGACTGCAAATCATTTCGCGACACCTCCAATATTTTTGGCGACCCCCAGTTTAAGAACCACTGATGTAAGTAGAGTTATAATGGAAAAGTGAACAATTTGATTGCTTTTATCTCCAGTATAACTCTCAGTATAACTCTCCAGTATAACTCTCCAGTATAACTCTCAAGTTAAAGAAAACCCCAAAAAACAATAGAGTCACATAATAGCATCATGCTGATGGTACAATACAATTATTGGCATATCTGTTAGTTTTCATGGACAAGGGCAAGCAAGCAATTACATAATAAGGATATCAACGTTAAGCAAGACAAAATGAAACAGCACAGACCTGGTTGATAAATCCAATAACTTTGCCTCTGAGCCAGGAGGGGTCCAGAGTTTTGATATCTAGACCATCTAGCATGATCACTCCACTTGCTGGGTCATAGAAGCGCTCCAGCAAAGCAGCAACTGTAGACTTACCTACAGACATTTGGATAGTGATGTATATTAGCATTAGCAAGCACATGCACTATTATTTTTATTCAAACAAACACTGTCAAATAAATAAATACACACCTCCACCAGACTCTCCAACAATTGCAACAGTTTTAGAAGGAGGTAGAGTTAAATTCAGGTTCTTCAAGATGTGGTGAGCAGGTCTTGTAGGATAACTGAAAAAAAAAAAAAAAAAACAGTTACCCCATTATCAAAAATCACTGCAATTGTGTGTTAGTTTTTTTATCTATTTTTTTCTTTTAATTAATGAACTTGCTAGAAGTTGATGTTCATGAAGTCCACTCTTCCAATGAGAGACTCGGTAGGAATGCGGCCTCCCCCGGTCAGGGGGATGGTCGGCTCCAGAGACATGTATTCAAACACACGGGCTCCGGCACTGACGCCTCTCACCATCTAAAAACAACCAGTGATATCCTTGTTGCCTTTTCGATTTCTTTATTTGATTAAAGTACACAGAATATTGGAAGAATAGAAGCCTTAAGGAATGTATCATTTCTTACTCACCTGTCCAAACAAGATTGAAATACTGGCTAAAGACCTACAAAGAGAGGGACGGACATGTGAATTCTGTCCATTTTAAATCATGCTACACCAGTCTTAGGCCTTCAGAATCACTGAATCACTCATTTTGAGCACAATGGTGTTGTAAGCCCCCAACGTCGTCTTCCTGCCAGCGCTGCATGGAAGGAACTAGGGTTAGGGTTAGGTGACTTGAAGTCGACGACCGCAGCGCTGCCTTGAAGTCGACGGTGGGGGCTTAAAACGCCATCGATCTGATTTTGAACATGACCAGAGTAACACAAGAGTGATTCACCTCTGCACAGTTTGGGAAGCCACCAGGAAAGACATTAAATCACCCGCAGACATCTCATCACCTGCCATCAAGGATCCACCAGCAAAAATGGTACCCAGAACAATGCCTGTAATGATGTTTGGAAAAAACAGAATGATTCGTAACAGATATGATCAGTATGTCTGTTGTAATCAGTATTCAGTTTCTGTCTCCTGGATATTAGGTATATATAATATGTACCATAAACACATGCTTACAGTTCAAGACTACATTTGAAAGCCCTTGGAAAACAGCTATCCCAAATCCAAGTGCTTCATTCATTTCACAAGATTTGTCCACCTCAACTGAGTACAACCTGTAAGATACACAACAGTATTTCAGTTTAGCCTTTCCTAGAAATGGGATTTTATTTAAAAAAATAAAAAAAAAATTGATAAAATATTCCCTTCTCAACAGGTAATGTTAATGGCCTTGGTAATGTGACATATCAAGACAGCTTTTGCTCTGCCAGTCCCCCTATCAGCTAATTAGGATATAATCCAAAATGAATGGAAAAGGAGAATAGTGCAATTCTCACTGCAGCTCTCTGTCTTCCATTGCAAAGGCTCGCACTGTCCGCACGTTTCCCAGAGCCTCATCTGCCACCTCGGTAGCTTTTGAGACCTAAATGAGACACATCAAATTAGGAATTAAAGAGTTCAGACACTGCACAACTGATACAGTTAAAGTACAATCATGTCTATGTCTGCCCTTTTCATACAACTCTTACTCAACTTTTATGACAGACGTTTATATTATGCAGCTTTATGCTGACATTTAAAGCAACTCAATGTAGTTCTTTTATCTTACAATAATAGCTTCAAACTTATTTTGATGACACACTGTCTTACAATAAAGAAAATGGAGTCTCTGACGTGGGCAATGTGCACCCAGAATGCCTGGTATAGCACTATGAAACATTGCTGTCGTGGGTAGGAGCATGACCCTTTACGTTGGTTTTAGATGAACTCGGTACCCTATATCCGATATCCTATAATATCACTTTAAATGTTCTTGACACTTTGCTAGTCAAAGTGAAAGGTGTGTCAGGAATAAAACCCAACCCTTTTTGATTTTTTAATCTTCGTGGCAGTCTGTCATTGCAGGTGAAGTTAAACTTTATTCATCGGACATAATTTGTTTCAGTCCAGCTGTTCTTTTGGTTACTAGTGTGCCCAGTCATTGTCCTTGTAGAACATGGGTCTCCCACAGCTGGCTCGCAAGATAGTAGCTTCCCCTGTTTCTGAGTAGTTCTCCAAAAAGGTCAAAGAAAATTTTGGTAATCCTGTTAAAATCTTCATCTAATCAAATTCTCAGACATACTGCCCCTTCTAATAGAAAATTATTATTCATGTTGCTCCCTAGAAGTTTGGTTAGTCAGTTGTTTGGCAAGAGGTGATGTTAGCAGGGTACCAAGCTCACACTTGTCTATGGAAAATGACTGGGTCACTTGAAGTAAAAAAATATGTTCGTGAGGAATGGGAAATGTCTGGTTACTTAACGTTACATCGGTTCACAGATAAGAGTGAGGTTCCAACATTCAAGCATGCTCTCTTCCCCATGCTTGATGCAAGTAGGGACATGTGGTGAGATGTCTCACTCTGCTATCAGAGAACCGAGGTTACTTTAAGTAACCAGACGTTCTCTTTCAAACATTCGTTTGGTATCTCACTATGGGAGACATGGCCCACTCCCGGATTACATACTCTTACACAAGCCTACAACAGACGAGGCAAGCTCAGTCTTGCAAAGTACTAACGGCCAAATACTGCATGAGCCTGTGAGGAAGCAATCACAAACTGATATTCCCCTGGACAGCGCCCAAGAAGTAGCCATTCTTCTGGTGGAGTGTGCTCTGAGGCCCACTGGGGGAAGCAATCCCCTGGCTCAGTACGACAAAACCAATCGCTTTCATCATCCAGTGGGACAGACACTGAGATGAGATGGAAAGCCCTCGTAGCGAAGCAGCCCATGACACAAACAGGTGATTATTCTTTCAGAACGGCTTTGTTCTGTCCACGTATGCGTAAAGCACGGACAGGGCAAAGGCAGTGTAGCCACGCCTCCTCTTCCGATGAGAAGGGAGGGTGTAAGGCATCCAGGTCCAAAGATGTACATCAATAAGATCCATCAATGACCTTCGGGACGAAAATGGGATTGGGAAGAGTAACAGGTCGGAAACAGGTTAGAAAGCATGTAATTCTCCCGCCCATTTAGCGGAAACAAGCGTGAGTAAGAAAAAGTCTTGAGTGAGAGTGGTTAGGACTCAATGTTTTCTATAGGTTCGAAGGGTGGCTGTGAGAGTGTCTCCAGAACCACTGACAGATCCCAAGAAGGAAAAAGATGTTTCATCACCGGGAGCAAACATCGGCACACTAGAGGGTTTGCTGACTGCCACTCTGTCAAACCCAACGTTGATCTGATGCCTGAGCATGTGTTTACCTGCTCCTGTGCTTTTCTGGACAGACGTCGCAGGAAGGAGCCAATGATGGCCCCTGCGCCCACCAGACAGGGCAGGACCACCACAGTGAGTCCGGTCAGCTTGGGGGAGATTACATACAGTGACACAAAGCAGCCAACTGTCTGAGTGATGCTCCGTAAACCCTACAGGAACAAGAGTGACAAGCACAGAGAAAAGGTCACCATTGGATTATTTGAGGTTCATTCATAGAGTTCACCCCTCCACAACACTATCCAAGTAAACACAAGGCCTGCTTCCATTAGAGTCTGTGGCTTCTGTATTACAGCTGACATTGAAAACCACATGGGCCAAACTGAGTAGCTGAGTTTAAAATGTGGATTAGCGTTTTGGATTAAGTGGAACCCTACATACCTGGGAGATAACAAGCTTGAAAGAAGACTTGAACTCTTGAATGTCCGCAGTCAAACGATTCACAATGTGGCCAGTTTTGTTAGCATCAAAGAAGGCCACATCTTGCCTGAAATTATACTGAATTTCCTTAACCTTCATGCTATCAGCCCTTAAAGGTGTAGTGCATACTTTTATTGTTGAAGGGTAAACATATATTTAGGCTCTTCCTAATTACCTTAGAACAGGTAGGCCATACAGTAAGTTATTTTTTTAACATCTGCATTGGCCAAGCCCCTATAATCATTCATTTATCTTGCTGCAATCAGGAAAGGGGCTTATATATTTATAGAAACATGTCAGTGTTAATATGTTGTGACAGTTACCTGAGCAAGGATGCAAAGAGGCTTTTCCTCATGTCAGCAGCCACCCGCTCACCTACTTTAGACAGAAGGATGATGTAGCCACTGGTCAGGGCCCCCTGGAGGCCCAACAGTAGGACCGTTATTAGCATCAAAACAAATAGAGGCATCTCCATATTCACTGTTAAAGTAAACACTAATCCATCTAAGCACACAGTCATTGCAAATGTGTCAGTGTACACCGTTTTTAAACTGTACTGAGTAAATGCCAGTACCTGGAGACAGTAGAGTGCAAGCAGCTTGAAGGCAGGGCCCCGTATATCTCTGATGTAATTGCCGGCATGTTCTCTCATGTGTCGGGCCACCACATTCACCAGACCGCCCAGCATCAAGGGGATCTGAATATTCAAGAGTGCAGCTGCAAAAGCAAGCTGTCAGCAAATTCATTATCAGTATATTTTCATTCATGAGTTTTTCTTCTTGCCATTTCCATTAAACAACCTACATATCTTGGTAATATGACATGATGCAATAGTTGAGAATAACTTGGCTGATGGCACACACAATATTGACGGCTAAATTCAGCTTTTACCTAAAAGCGGCTCTAAAGGAATGAATTGATGACTTTGCCTCTGATGTTTTGTTCTGTTATGCACTGATGTCATGAGCAGCACCGCTGTCCTTTCCTGACTTTCCAGATATAAGGCTTGTGGCTTTCAAACCTCGGTAGCCTACTATCTTCAGGTAATCTCATAAACTAATATGCTCCCAACAAATATAAAAACAGAGAGGAACTGGTTTTGCATTATCAAGTGTATAATATAGGCCACACGCAACACAATAGCTGATCTGATGAACTTACAATCACAGCCCCTATTAGGGCCAGGAACTGAGGCCGCACAAACTCCCAAAGAACAGCCCAATGGAACTCCGGAGCCTTCTCTTTGGCTTGTACATGCACATTATTGTTGATGTCCTCTTGGCAATATGCTACATTGATGAAAGCCCTTGCAGTGACAGATAGGGCGGCAGGTCCAATAAGTAACTTCAGAGAGACCCTTGAAGGTTTTGAGCTACGGGCAACAGAAAAAGACAGTGCTTTTCTGGCATGGCCAAACAGACGCATTACAATAGTACTGGACCGTCCATCGCCATTGAAACTCTGCCTCTGCTGAAAACACCTGTAATTCAAAGAACAGACATTCAATTTAAGAAAAGGCTCGATGTTTGATCCGTCTGTACTGTCTATCTATGTATATACTTGACTGTCTTGTTAGCTAATGCTGTTACGTGAACAGAAACGGTTATATTACCGTTTGCGTGTCCATATCTCTCGTGTCTTATTGATTTGCGAGTGAAAGGGTCGAGGAAATATCGGTGAATTAATAGTAGTTCTAGTAAACCGACTGCAACGTAATAAGGGAAACATTGTCATAAATATACAAAATAATTACAATCGCAACTCATTGAACAAATCGCCAAGTTTTGTCACTTGAGGTTAACCGAATCACAGAAGGCTGCCATGTTTCTACAATCCCAGCATGCACTTCTTCGTAAAACCCTTTACCCAGTTGCTGTTGCCATAGTTACAAAGATCTGCTGCTGCAAGACCTTCTTTTACTGTCTATGTGCAAGACCAAGCAGCTCTTGGCTCACGGGCTCTGGCTGCATGCAGATTGTTTTTTACTATTTCTTATCTATGAACTCTATTTGTTCACCTGCAGGATGAACAATGGAAACAATGTATTTAACAGTAAATGCTGGGGTTAAACGTGTGCCCGACACTAGCCTAGAACGATTATTTTAATTTCACATAGATCTATTCCTAATAAGATTAAATCGTAAACGGGTTCTGATTAAGTCAACATTATACTATGGTGCTTAGAAGCTACTTTGTATCTTTTGTGTAATTCAGACTATGTTTTAGACAGGCACTAATGTAATTCTAGATGACGAACAGGTCCACCAATCATGTCTTGTGTAGTGTCAGCGAGGTGTCAGGAGCCAAACTATCGATGTCATGATTGGTGGGAAACGAAACATGTACTGCCCTATGGCACTGCCTCTTCCGTTTTAAATGCAAGCTAACATTGAAGTTGTTACAGTTTGATTTTAACCTTACAGCTAATCTGACCATGCAGTCCCCGGTAATAAATATCGCCTTATTTTCATTTCTACCCATTTTTCTCGTGTCCCACCTTGGGAAGGTTGCTGCTGAAGGGAATGGCAAAGGTGAGTTGTCGAATGTTAACGCTGGACATATTTCACGTTGATATCTAGCTGCTAACGTTAACATATCTTGCCTAGGTATGCTATCATAGCTGAGATTTTAATAACGTTTAAGTTATCTGGATTTCTTGCTTTCCGTTTTATAAATTGCATAAAAATGCTCAGTCTGATTGTCTTGAAAACTGTTAGCTATAGCCTTTCAGCCAGCGGTTAACGTTAGGTATGATATGGTTAGGTATAGCTTGAGACCAAAGGATTGCTCCGTTAATGTTAGCGTTCACGTTAGTTTATGTAGAAGTTAACGTTGGCCAGCTAAATTAAGAAACCGTTAACGCAACATCACCTATTCGTATCTACACGAGTAAAAGTTAGCTAGTAGCAGTCAGTCAGTGTTAAAACATTATCGTTTTCCATGAATCAGTTCAGTTATGTTATCGTTACGTTATCGTTAGTCAGGCTCTGCAAGTGTGTTGTCTTACTGATGACGTCCAGTCAACATTAAGCGATTTTCTCCTCGTCGTGGTAGTCCATCATTGCAGCTGGTTAAACTTTATTCATTCGATATAATTTGTTTCTGTCCAGCTTTTCTTTTGTTTACTAGTGTGCCTAGTCATTGTCCTTCTAGAGCATGGGTCTCCCAACAAAGAGGTCGCGAAATGGTACCTCCACCTGTTTCTGAGTAACGTTAGTTATACAAACAAAGTTCATAAATGCCTTAGAACACTAATGCTACTCCCTTGTAGTTTGGTTAGTCGATGATGTAGGCAGAGATGTAAAAGTATGGCTTCAGAGAGTAGGCTAAAAGTCCTACCATGGGTTGATTGCTCTAATGTGGGACATTGTTTGCTTTTCAGGACTTCAGTAGCAGGCTATATTATGCCACAGTGTGAAGGAAGAGCCACACCCACTGGAGCTTAGGTGTCCCACATTAGGACAAGTTCGTATATTGGGTTCTACCTGTGCACTTAACACGGGTGAATTCACTAATTAACTCCTCTATCTGGCTGATGAGTTGTGCCAATCAGCTGGTTTAGTGAATGGTTGGAGCAGAGCGGTAGAGAACTGAGTGGCTACACTCCCATAAGAGATCGTAGAAAAAGATGGCAGCGCTTTTCCATGCCAGTTCCGGATTATGGGAGTTTTGGATCTGAAAACGGCCAATTACTTGGTCAGCAGTCAACGAGTTACTAGATTATGCCCACCAGCATCCAGAAATACATCCCACCTTTCTGCGATCAAAGAGTGTAGCCACTCTCTCTTTATATGGCTCTGGGTTGTAGGGCTGTACAATAATCGCAGTTGTAATCGCCATATGAACCAACGCAATTACCTAATCGCAAAATCTAATAATTGTGCAAAGTTAATTTTGTCATATTTCTGACTTTTTTTACTTCCATTAATTTGATCCTCCTTGACTGCCACATCTGGTTGGTGGGTGTGTGTAGTGTGTGAGGGGCACTTGTGCACAAATTAAATAGACATTTGGAATATTGAATCAATTCATTGACATTCAAAAATCATATCGCAGTCGCAATTAGATAATTGCCCCAAATCGTGTGACTTACTTCTCTGGATGTAGGCATGCTATGTTCATCAGGAATGGGAAATGTCTGGTTGCGTTACCTCGGTTCTCTGATAAGAGTAAGGTTCCGTCATTCAAGCAGGCGCTTTTCACCGTGCTTGATGCAAGGAGGGAAGCGTGGTGAGATGTCTCACTCTTGTTATCAGAGAACCGAGGTTACATTAAGTAACCAGACATTCTCTTTCAAAACATTCGCTAGTGTAAGCCTGAGCCAGTGAGGGAGCAGTAACGTCTAGTCGATAAAACCACATTAGCAGGGAGGCCAACTGTATTGAAGTTGGACCTCTCACGGGCCACAGCCAGAGAGCCAGCCCCCAGTATGGGCTGGGGATGGAATATCTGTCCGCATGCTTGGAGACAGGAAGTCCCGGCGTAGTGGTAGCTGCCAGCAGCTGGGTCCTCCGCCTGCCACAATCTCCACGGCGAGGGTGGGTGAGCGGAGACTCACGGCTTCTACACACAGTTGCGTTCCGTCAACGCATGCCAGTGGGTGTTCGCGATGGTAGCTATGCAAATGACTTAAGGTATAACCGTAATTTGATTAGCTGGTGCCGTCTGTTGTTCGCTTGTTCGTAATTTGATTGGCTGGTGCCGTCCGTCGGTGCAGCAACAGCTGAACTTCCCAACGGGAGCAACGCGACGCAACTGACCCACAATTGAGTTCGGCAACGGATGACGTAAGCCCATGTAAAGTGAACGGGATGCGTCTCCAGCACTGCAACGCACGCATAGTCCACCGTCAGAGGGGGGGAAACACGTACAATAGAATGTTCGGCTACGGGTGGGCCAGAGCGTCAACACCCAACGGAGCATTTGTGTCCGTTAACGCAAAGAAGAGAGGGCGTTGCACGTTTTCAAGCTCTGTCGAATCTCTCCCAAAGCATTGTGACCACCTGAGGGTGAACCCTCCACTCCCTGTATAGGGGAGTCCCCCTGGAGGTCTGCGAGCCAGCCTGTGCAGCTGGAGTGAGCGGGTTCTGCCCTGCTGATTGATATAAGCCACTACTGTTGTGTTGTCTGTCCTGATCAGTAAGTACATGACAACCGTGGATGAGGGGTTGACACCGTTTATTGCTGCTGCCCCCCCTCCCCCCACGAACCTGTGAGGGGTGCATCTGTTGTCACAACTTTCCTCATTGACACCACCCTCAACAGGGATCCAGTGTGAGATGTCGCTGGGTCTCTCCACCCAGCAGATAATCCAAATACGGCAACAGTCTGAGCCCCAATTGCCTGAGCTGGGCCAGAGCTGCTTGGACACATTTGCTGAGTAGACGGGGCACTCGAACCAAAGTCCTTTTATGCAAGTCTCTCCACTCGGCGGCCATATAGCAACGTTTTTGGGCACTCATTGGGCATCCTATTCAACAGAAATGCACGTGCGCAAGGATTCACAACACCAATCTTGCTCCAGCAGCGAGTTCACAACACATGATTGGGAAGATGTCTTCACAACACAACATATGATTGGCTCAATGTATTCACATCACACCACATGATTGGCCCAATGTATTCACATGTCGACATTTTGCCGAGGAAGGGGTGGGATATGTGTAGACAACGGCCATATTGGCATTACAAACTAACCCCATGCATTTCCATTGAGGATTTTTTGAGTGCTGTGTCTCCTCATTAGAAAGTCTCTGCTAGAACTAACCCGAACGGGATCCTTAACCCTTGTTATCCTCAAATCTTACCGACACTCTTTATCCTTGGGGTCAATTTGACCCCAGCTAAATAAATCCTCAGAAAATTATTATAATTTATATTGTTACCCAGTTTTTTTGTGACAGGTACTTGGTTGATCCCACACCCCTTTATGAACCTTGGAACCCTGGCTGGCAATATTGTTTATCCAGTGTCAGCAGCCCAAAGGCTTGCTGTTGCTTCCCCTTTTGACTTATACAGTCCTGCCAAAATGACTTATATGTAATATGTACTTGTGTATGTAATAATGATCATAACAATATTTTCTCATACTATATAATAATAATATCCATAATGTGTCAAATATTAATTTATCCTATGTTTCATACAGCTGGGGTCAAACTGACCCCAAGGAACATCAATGTACAAAATATTTGTACAGGACATTGAAAACAAATTATTGTACAAATTTCATGCTAACTCTGTTGTACCCTTCAATTGAGGAAAAGTCATGAAACATGAAGCAAAAAAAAAAAAGTGAACCATATATTTTATGATGTTAAACGTAGCTTGGGGTCAAATTGACCCCAAGGATAACATGAGGGTTAAGTATTCGTAGGCTATGCCCTTGTAGGCAAACCTAAGATACCTTCTGTGGGACGACAGCACCCCCATGTGGAAAAATTACTCATGCACCAGGAATCCCTAGGTGCTGGCTGTCTGTCCCTGTGGCGGTAAGGAGTGACCCCTAAGTGTCCTGCCTCTTGTTCTGGGAGGGGGGGGGGGGGGGGGTCACGACATCAAGGAGATCCGCCTTTTCCCCCCATCATTCAAGCTAGAGAGATTTAGCGATAACGCTCTTTTGGCCACAACGGCTTTGAATAGTGCCACGGGATGTGTGGAGATTCAGGTCAGTGGTGTAACATATTTCCTCCGATATGGCTGGTTTTGGGTTGCCGGTGTCCAGCTGCTTGCCCGTCTCAAGCTTTACTAAAGCTCTACTCTGTAGGTGGTCAGAAGGGTGGTGGCGTTCAGAGCTCTGATTGCGAGTCTGACGACTTCTGGTAGATGGACATGGTAAAGCGATTCAGCTTCATGGGTAGGGAGGTGTTTGCTGCGCAGAGTGTGGGTCTCCTGATCGGGATGGCAAGTGTCTCTGTCGGTAGGCCAGCATTAGCCATGAGTACTTAACGCACGTACCTTAACACTATGGGCCATATATTAACAATCTAAAACGCATGGTCACTAGTGAATAGCTTTAATTAAATTATTAAATTAAATTAGTGGGTTGTCCAGTCCATATGGGGAGTCGTTTTGTCATCAAACATCGCAACAAGGCATTCCTATGTTTCTTAATCAAGTCATGGGTGTGTTTTGGGCGTAACATCATTTAAACCAATGAGAATGACATCTGTCATTCCCTTTAACAGTGAGCAGCGCAACTTAAAACAATGCATCGGTATTTTGATAGTCAGTGGCATATTTGAAGGAATCTGCTTGCATGCAAGACCGTATAGAACAGGTATTCCACTAAACAATGCTTTACTAAAACCTAGCAGAGTATAGTCTGCACTCGTCTATTATTTGAACTCACTGGCAAAGTGAAACTAACTTCACCATGGTGTCAAAGTCAACAACAAAACAGTTACCCAAAACAGTTAATTACTTTCACTATTGACTGACAATGGGTTACCAACTCCTGGGGGGAAAAAAAACACCTGAAAAAAGTCAGACCCAATAATGTTCGATTGACTGAATAAAAAACCTAAGGACATATAACCTGCAGCGGAGTTGCTGCTTACATCTCGTGACGGTGCGTCTTCAGCTGTGCTTTTTATGCATCTTTCGCTATAGTTTAGGTTTTTGTTGGTGAAATGATCGGGATGATAATCCGCTTTGCTAATTCGCTTTGATAATCAGGTTTTGCGTTGCGAAAATAGGACCCTAAAAGTTCATTGTGACATGTTAGCTTTCAAGCTTAGTGAAGAAACAAGAGAATAATTCTCGATGACAAGTAATTCCCAAGGTGTAGTAGGTTTTAGTCCAGCTGAATAATATAATAACAGCCAGCTAGCTCGACTCGGAAAATAAATAAACTGTTTGATTTAAACAGAGTGAACTGTTGCTAGTGAGCTGAGATCCCTGCGTTTAGCGACCTGAGCCTTGGTAGGTCATCTTCGAACAGTTAAGCAGAGAAATCGTGCATAGTAAGGTGCTAGAGAAGTCTTCACGGGGCAGAGTGTGAGAATAACTGACTGATTCAGTAGTATATATGGAGGGGGTGGTGAAAGCTGTGATTTGGGTGGAGATCCGCTATGCAAATACATGCTACTACTGCCAATGTAAAGGATTAGTAATGTAAAGGGGGGCAGCCGTGGCCTACTCGTTAGCACTTTGGACTTGTAACCGGAGGGTTGCCGGTTCGAACCCCGACCAGTAGGCTTGGCTGAAGTGCCCTTGAGCAAAGCACCTAACCCCTCACTGCTCCCCGAGCGCTGCTGTTGTTGCGGGCAGCTCACTGCGCCGGGATTAGTGTGTGCTTCACCTCACTGTGTGTTCAATGTGTGCTGAGTGTGTTTCACTAATTCACGTATAATTCACAATAATTGCCATGTTCATTTTGTCAAAGTAGCTCAGAGGAAAAACGGTTGGAGACCCCTGTTGTAGAATCACTTGTCATTGTTTCGTCATAACTTTTTTTTTTTTTTTTTGTAGGGTTTGGGGATCACATCAACTGGCGTTCTTTGGAGGATGGGAAGAAAGAGGCAGAAGCAAGGTAACGATAGCATTCTGCATTCCCCAAAATAACATTAATGTATGTCTTCTCATTGTTTCCTATGTGTTTATTATAGCTCCTGATACATCACTCTGTAAACCAGTGTGGGGGGGGGTGTATATTCTTTAGGGGGAATTTCAATTGATTCATTTCTGTCTAGAAATGTAACCCTACTGTTAATTTCCTCTTTTGTACAGTGGTCTACCCCTCATGGTCATCATCCATAAGACTTGGTGTGGTGCCTGTAAATGTAGGTCACCATGACTTTCAAAACTGGCAACTATAACTTTAAAGCAAATGTTGGGAAATTGGAATATTAGAAATGAGAAATCAAATAACAAAATTATGACACTGCACTTTATTAATCATTTATTTGTATGTGTAGCCCTGAAGCCAAAGTTTGCTGAGTCAAAGGAGATCTCAGAGCTTGCCCACAACTTTGTGATGGTCAACCTTGAAGTAAGGCTTTTCATGTAAACAAAAAAAAATGACTACAATATATGAAGTTATCATGGTGCTGTGACACTAGTCCTCTGGGGTCAGATGTAAAACTAGGCACTGACAAGAGTGTCTTTTGATAACACATGTATGCATTTAGGTCAGAAACAAGTTTGGGTAACAAGGCCATGTGGTATCCTCCAAAAACATTAGTGTGTTTGTTTGTCATGTTAACAGGATGAAGAGGAGCCTAAAGATGAGAAGTTCAGCCCAGATGGTGGCTACATTCCCAGAATTCTTTTCCTTGGTTAGTAAATGAAGTTTACATAACTTACCAATATCCCTTTGTATGCATCTCTTGGGATGGGAACATACCAATTTTTTCTCTATAGAAGAATACCTCAAAGACAAAATGTGTGGTTTTGACATCAATTACAAGTGGATCACTACCTGACAGCGACAGGTAAATTGTGTCAATGTATTTACGTGTCTTGCCCCCCCCCCCCCCTCCCCCTTTAGATCCTAGTGGCAAAGTTCGCAGTGAGATAACTAATAAAAATGGAAACCCAAACTACAAGTATTTCTACAGCAATGCAGAACAAGGTAACTATCACTGCAGTCTGTTAATACAGCACGCTTTGTACTTTAAGACATCAAAGATGTTAACTGTAAGAGTAGCTTCAGACCTGACTTCTCTCTTTACTCTGAAGTTTTGTCTGGAATGAGGGAGGCCCAGGAGAAGCTCACCGGTGACGCGTTCAGGAAGCAGCACGTCGGGGATGAGCTGTGAGCCACCAGATGTGCAGACGTCCAAGAGGGTATACTTCACTACACCACACACTACACACTCTCAACCACCATCACCATCTCCACTACTAACATGGCTACAGCTATCGTTCAACTATGAGCATTGTGGTCCGTTCACCTGTTTGGCCCTTGAGGAGCGCAACAGATGAATCGGTCAGACGATGTTTTTGCTGGTGTGCATTGCATTTCGAGAACCAAAGCCGACATCATTCTGTCCGCTGATATCAGGTGCTATGTACTTTGTTTGTTTGTTTTTACCTGGAAATGTCAAGAAATGCAATGTTCTAAGGAGAGTCAAGCCCATACGTGTACTGTAACGTTAGAGAATTTGAAATTTGTACAAATGAAGTAATACACCATCCCTTTATCAGTGGATGTGTCTGTCCATGTCGAACAATGCGCTGTCAAAAGGGCCATAGGTACTTAATTATATTACACTATTGTGCAAAAAATAATGGCACATTATGCTTATGGGCATCCAGTTCTTTTAATGTCTTTATTCCTGCCAAATGATTGGGCTATAATCTGTAATTGATATAATGGCCTTGGTTTTGTAGACTAGTTTTTATCTGTGGAAATCTGAATTGGCCTATAGTGCATACTGGCTTGACTGAAGTATGTTATTATTGACTGGTCTGTGTGATGAGGCTTTTACCACACTGTATTTTCTACATGTATGTATTCAGCCAAATTGAAGAATAAACTAAATTGTTTTATACCAAGACATTGGTTGATTGTATTAGAAGTGTTACCACTTCCTCTGGATTACATTATCCAGGTTTGTCATTAAACCACATATTTAAGTACACCTCTGAGGGGTGTACTCTGAAACATAAGCAAGAAACAGAAGCAATCACAGATTGACGTTTAAAAGACCATCACACTTACCGTGCCCTCCTCAAATCAGTGAATTCCCTGTAGACCTTGAGCATGTGTTGTCACCTTGCTTGTTTTCTATGCAAGTTTACAAAAAATGAAATGAAATGCACATTTGGTGCTCCACATTGTCGGTCACTGCAATAGTCACTGGTAGCTCATGTTAGTAGTAGTTAGCAGTAAAATCCAAGTGAGAATCCCATTTGAAAACTTAATTCAGACAGTTACACATAAAACCATTCAGCCCATATTGATGCTTGAACTCTTACTTTTTACCAGAGAAAGACCACCCGTCTAGAAATGCAGTCAGTCAGTTTCCTTCTACAGTCAACCCTTTTTTTAATGCTTTTTCAAAAGCCTATTCAAAAATAAATCAGCAAAAATAAGCTTCAAGTGCTTAGGTTTATTTAATTGTTGACAATAAAAATGTTTTCCTTTTCCATACATCTTATAACCATTTAAATCAACAAATAAATTAAAAGATCAAAAATATAATCGTTTGTCTATCAAATCAAAATTATAGGTCAGCACTATGTACAAAAAAAAATAACAAGTTGTTAGTTTTAAAAAACCCTTTTTATCCCCCTTCCATGGCTAAATTTCTACAAAATCATATATTTTCAGGAACACTAAACAAAAGTTCACATTATATAATTTAACTGAACCACCACTATCATACTTTTCCCACAAATCCAGAGCTAGTGTGAGCTAGCCTACTCACTGTGGCAGATATCATAATACAAACATAAAACATTAAGGGGGAAAAAGCTGTTATTTGCTAGGAATGTGCAGATAAAAGTAAGACTTATGGTTATACAGACATTGGGATATAATCAGATACAAAGTGAAAATGTGAAACCATACAACAAATGCGGACTCTAATTTCAGTGTGATGACTTGGACGGAAGTGCTGCTGAACCTCCACATTCTTAACTTAGAAAAGCAATACATTTCTCCCTTGCTATAAAATTCCTCCAGTTCAGTTTAGTCAAAGAAATTTGCGCATGCCAGCGCAGAGGCATAATGAATATTCAGTGAGGGTCCATTGTGCCGATCAGAGCTCAGGTATAAGTACACTTGGAATATAGCATGATGTCTGAGAATCACTATTGCAGGACTACACTCTATGTGTGCACACAAGACAGAATCCCATTGACCGCACTCAGTCAGTCAGAAAGGGCCACAGGGCCTTAGAAGCGTCCTTGCTTGGCATCACCGATGGCTCCCCAAACATCAAACACAAACTCATCTGGGAAGGCAAAGTCACCGAGAGTTTCATCCAAAGCCATTGCAAACTCGTCTGGGTTATTCTTGTCTCGACCCACTTCCACCATGGTGGCAGCTGAAAAATACAATGCAGAGTCTCAGAACTCCTGTGTTTTTACATTAGCTAGAATATGGCACTTACAAACCATACACATGATCTCCAACTTCCTTGCTATGGTAAAACATCAGGATGTTGAACCAAAAACCAAGTCCCAGAATTGCAGCCAGTGCCACTTACCTAACTCGGTGTCACGGATTCCCATGTAACTCTCCAGAAGATCATCCACTTTTTTCACCGCTTTCTCCTCAAACTCAGTTGGCTGAGGACAATTGAAGTCAGTCATCAGAGATGAAATGATAGCGCGCTAACAAATTAACAGAGCAATGAATACTGCCAGTAATACTCACCACTTCCTCAACCGTGGCGGGTCCTTTAGAGCGCAGTCTCAAGGTTCCTCTGCCAGAGGCAATTTTGTTTTCCCCAGCAGGTTTGGCCCCCCTTGACCTGGGCTCCAACATATCTACAAACATAAGACATTATAAAGCAATGCTGTTATTTCCAAACAAAATAATGATAATAATAGTTATTAGTAGGATAGTTTATATTGTTAAAGGAGAAATCCAGCGAGTTTTCACATAGATCTCCATTTCTCGAGGTCACCAAGTACTGTCGGTACGGAAAAAACCCCAAAAACAATCGGTTTTACTTAGCTCGAGTTGCTACAGCCAGCAACTAATCCAGCCAGGCAGCTACAACGCTACACTCTGGGAGCATGTACACTGGACATGCCCCCAGAGTGTACCGCTGTAGCTGCCTGGCTGCATTAGTACTTGGTGACCTTGAAAAATGGAGATCTATAGTATGTGAAAACTCGCCAGATTTCTCCTTTAATAGTTCATAATAGTCCTGTGTCCTTTAGACTAACTTACCAAAGGCTTTCATGGGCTCCACCAGTTTGAGGGTGAAGGCCTCTCCTTTGGGCAGCTCCTTCAGCATGCGTGCCACCTCGTAATGACGGGTGCCCACAATGTTCTTCCCATTAATGCACTCAATGTGATCACCCACGCAAATCACCTTCACGGTATCCACTACACTGCCCTCTTTAATTCGCTAAACACACACAAACACAATATCATACACACAAATCATTATCCACAGTGTGGGTCATGCAGACAGTGAACATATTCTTAACAGGGTCACAATGCAGTCGATTGGATTATACAAATAAGTCAGGACAAAAGTAAACAAGGTGAAGTAGAAGTAAACATTACCAATGAGTAGCACAAGTCATGTTAAGAGTGATTATTATGACCGCCGCGCAGCGAAGCGGCGGTCATATAGGTTTAGTCAGATTTATTTTTATTTTTTTTCGTATGTCCAAATTTCCGTCAAGGATTCCCGGGACACTGTAAGACCGGGGTACACGAAACTTGGTGGGCATGTAAGTAGACATACGCATGCATGCACATGCACACACACAGGCACATAAACAGGCAAACACACAAGCACATGCACGCACACACACCCACCCACACACACACACACACACACACATAAACATAAACATAAACATGTACATGCACACAATTCAAGAATTTCTCAGAATTATGAACAGGCAAGATGGGGGGTGGGGTTGTATAAAATGTATTTTACATGTGAAATCTATGAACTAATCATGTTTTGGTACTTGTTGTCTAGCAGATACCAGTCAGAATTGAGTGTGCATAATGCAATTCAGTGAGACAGTTAAAATCATATATGCTTTTCAGCGTGACTTATTTTTGTGGAAAACATGTGCTGGACTGGGCGGCGGTCATATTTTGAACCGCTCTGCGGTACATTTAGTTATCAGTTGTTAATATAAGATGCTTGCCTTGATTGAAACAATTCAATATATTAAAAATCAAATGTGATATTGATGTATTCTTTGCTATAATGAAAACTTTATTGATAATTCATACTTTTAAGGTGACAATACTAAATATAGTTGGATTATAAAGAAAAAATAAAAAATAATGTGTTGTTCATGCTTGGAACATATATTTAAAAGAAACTAATTTACAATGCAGTCTTCTAATTACCACAGCATGGTCATGCAAATGTTTCAATATAAAGGCTACGGAAAATGTTTAAATAAAACATTTCCATTGCTTTTAAGATGCAAATACAGGTTAGTCATGTGTGATGAATGCAGTGCTCCCTGAGCAACACAGAGAGGCACCCTTTCCCTCTTTTACCCACGGACCTACCCAACAGCCATCTAGACTCAAATACTGCCATCACCCACATCACAGTACTCTTTTACCAATATCAAAACAATGTTTACTGAAATAACTGATTTGTTATGCATACTTTTTACTCATCCCTTTGTGGGGAAACATATTGACAGTATTTTATATAAGCACATAGTGCTTATATAGTGTGATTTTTCTACGATTGACATGGAGGCACATTAGCTGTTAGTTAGTATGCCATATCATACTAATTAATAGGTAATTTGTGTTCATATCAGCCTAAGAATAGACCAGCTGTATATTTAGAGAGGATCATCTCAAAGTACCTTGATAAAGGCATAACCAGCTCCATTATCTGTGATGGTGAGCCCCAAGGCTTCCTCGGCCTTGAAAATCTCCACTTCCTTCTTTTGCCCTTTGATATGAGCGAAGATGAAATCCTCCAGGCCGATCTGCCCACCCAGAAGCTTCTCCATATCAATCTTGTGGGTGTTCAGGGTGCAAAATAAAATCTGTGGGAAAAGGGAGGCATGTTCAGCTTCACAGATCTAAATAACTTGAATTCCATCTAATACTAAAACAGTTAAGATCCTGATTTGTTTTGGCAAGAGGTTGAATATGGTACTTGTATGTACCCTATTGGGTGCTATGCTTTGAGGGCATGAGTAATAGGGACTTTCACAAGAGGTGGGATGAAATGGGATGATACAGGCATTGTGTGTGTGTGTGTGTGTGTGTTATTTTTGTTTCATTGACACCATAGCTATGCAGTGATCAGCAGCACCCCACACTCTCTCACACTCTCTCAGTGTATCCTGTAACAGCAGATAAGGTGACCCTTATGGGCTGTGCCTCTGATTCAGAAATTTGGCATCACACCTAAGAGCGTAACCTCTTGGCAGAGGGGGCCACAAAACATGATCAGAGGCAACATGACAGTTGTTTCCCAATTTAAGTCCTGGTAGCAAATGAAGAGGGCAGTAAAAAAGCACAGGAGGAAGGAAACTTCCAGAAGATTATTTATTCCACTCTCCCTCCAAGAGAACCAATATAGACCCACAAAGCAACAAGAATCACTATGATCCGTCTATGCTGACAGCTGGGAGTCTGATGTTTTTTATGGCATTTGCCTGACCAAATATCTTTGGAGGACTTTTCAGGTAAGACTAACCTTTGATCAGTTACGTAAAGAGCAATTGTATCCGGTAGGGGGAAAAGCTGACCGGTGCTGTGTGCAAGTTCAGCGCAGAACCTTTTGGTGGCACAGAGGCTCCAGACAAAACCAGCCTGTTTTCTCGGCCCCTTTTGTGTTGTGTACAGCCGGTGCTGTGGACACATCAGCTGACACAGACACAGGAGCGTTGCCCCGGGTTACCAGAGCATAAAAACAGACTGGGATTAAGGGGGAGCAGCAGAGAGCTGGGGGACAGGGGGGTTTGAGAGTATGGAAGAGTGATAGAAGAAAGAGACTGAGATGAGATGAAAGAGGGAGTGAGAGACAGAAAGAAACACACAATGACAAAGAGTCACGAGTGTAACAGAAAACGCATAAAGGTACGAAGACCGTGTCAATCCCTAAGGCGAAAAGGAGGTGGAGAGGGAGACAGAAACACAAACAGGCTGTGTGGGGGTGGGGGGTGGGTGGAATAAGTAGATGGGCTACTCCACAGCTTAATCCTGGCAAACTGCAAAAGCTAGCACATCTTGTGCGCAAGTGTGTGGGTGGTTTCACGACAGACGCCTACTCTCGCCGTTACCAAGGAAGCATCTTACATCACACTGACTCTCTCACACAGTTAGTTCTCCCTGGTTCCCAACTGGCAGTTATGTTTTTTTCTTCATAAGGCACAGCCCACATTGTTGCCTGGGAGAAGAGCACAGCTCAGGTGATTACTGCACCTCCTGGTTCCTGTATGACTTTGACTCTCTCACAAACATAACCCGCTGTTAGCCGAGCAATGAACTCTGCCACATCTTTCCAGCTCAGCTCCAGACAGCTGAAACTGTTTTTTTGTTACTGAAACCTGTCTGGACAAACTGAGTGGATTAGTTCACAACGATTGACCCTACGTTTGTCCATCCCCAGAACCAACCATTTGATATCAGTTGTAGAGTACATGGCATGTTGCTATTCATTCTCTCCTTTTTTATTGAACATATCAACATATCATATCGGGGCTGTGGCCCAAGTTGCTGCTTCTGCTGATTATCTGGAAATTATTTGGACTGACACTTTCAAATTATAATGTTCATCACAGTTTTACTATGACAGCTCTACTAACTCCCTCATGCTGTAGACTGACTGGTTTCTTTGGCAACTGGACGCTATTTTTGGACCGCGGACACCACTCAAACTCTCTCTTTTGAACAGAAACAAAAGAATGAGCCTATCCAAAGGCCCAACAAAGGGACACAAAGGCTGTGAATTAATATCATAGGAAAAATAAGGTGTAAAACATTTGCTTTAATAGGATCAAGGTTTTAATGATTAACAAAGCTGCAACACTGTAAATGCTGACAAAACAAAAGTTAGCAGGTTTTTGTAACTAGAGAACATTCTCTTAAGAGGAAGTCATGTTATAATGTAATCAATCATTAAAGGAAACCATTTGACTTGCCGGCTAATATAGTGATGAAACGGGCACTTTACACACCTTACATGCAATGTTATTAATTGACCTGAAAGGAGAACTTAAAAAGGACGAACAATGAATAAGTATCTAGGTAATATTTATCTCCCATATTTGTCTACATATTTCACTTGATGCTCTCCAAAACCATAAGTATTACTATAACACTTGATAAATACACATAGTGAAAATGATCGTTGTTCTTGAACTTGGCCAAGCAAGAACTTGTCAACCATTTATTCTTTGGAAAAGAATAAACAGGGAAATATAGGGAAGTAAACACCTATAACTCACAACTGGGAACAGAAGCTAAGGGTGAAACACACCCACACGGGAACACACACACACACACAAACAGGAACACACAGACCTGAGAATTGCTTGATGCTGTGCAAACCTGTAGGTCTACATCAGAGCATGCTGACACTTGAAATGCCTTTCCAATGGTTTCTTTCAAGCAGAGGTAGGTGAGGTTAAATAATCAACATAGAATTGGCAATACCTTTTTACTGTCTCATGCAAATCAGATATCACATCTCTTATATCTCAGGATGAGTTCTGTATTGGCTTTAAATCATGTCTAAAAATCTACTTGTGCAACATGTCTTCAAAACACTTTTAGCATATGAGTTTTTCAGGCCTACATAAATTTATTTGTATGCCCTACACACAACAGGAACCAGTGAAGCCCTGTACACACTAGTGTACATCCCATAATACCAACTCTTGTGGAAAGCATCTTTCCAGCTGATTTGCAAATTTTTATTTGCAGAATTATAATCACGTGTTCACTGCTTCCTAAGAGCAACAACCAGAGATGTCTTAACAGAGAGATAATTTTACTCGACCTTCAAATCCTAAGCAATCTGTTGTAGACTCACATGTCAATTAGGTGTTTACCTTTTGTTAAATTAGTGTTTTTAGGGATGTGAATTAAACTAACCATCTGACTACTAGGCTTTTGCACAGAGAGGGCCTTCATTCAAAGGAGACCTACATGAAAACAGAGTGGTGGATCTGTACAGAAAACTAGTCTACTTCAACATTCAAACACTAAACAAATGACTGGGTGAGTCCATGTCCATTGAAGACATAA
Source organism: Alosa pseudoharengus (assembly GCF_046254945.1). Classification (NCBI taxonomy): domain Eukaryota; kingdom Metazoa; phylum Chordata; class Actinopteri; order Clupeiformes; family Clupeidae; genus Alosa; species Alosa pseudoharengus. Next base: position 47,461,752 of record NW_027468663.1, on the reverse strand, counting down.
AATGCTTGGGAGTCATGTTACCACATATTTGTATGTCAGTCTCCGAGGCCATAAACAGACTTTGCCCTAAGCAGTAAAACAAACCAATTTGTGCAGGTGTATTACGAGGCACTATGTTCCTACTGACGGTGGACCACACCTGCCTGGTCCTCTCCCTTGGACTGGTCAACGAAGGCATGCCATCATAGAGGTGACTTTCACATGTTTAGTTATGCTATAGTACATGACAGATAAAGGAAGAATTAGACTTGTTACAGTCTGCCAAAAATAGGTTGTTTCCAATCTGTCTAATCCATAAAACTCCTGAGGTGCTTTGTGTTTATGAAACACTCTCGGATCAAATAACAAAATAGTAAAAGAAGCATCTGACATTTCTGTTATGTCAAATATCTTCAATTAGAGGCACTCATATAGGCCTGCATGCCCCCAAATACATCAGCAAAAAAGAAAGCGTGCTGGCTGGTATAGATCCCTAGAGAGGCAGGGAAGTGGTCTTTATCAGTCTAAGGCTGTGTCTACTGGGCAGGACGTTAGGGACTTCCTGTGGGGATGAGGACTTCAGTTACAGTATACACACACCACTTCAAATAAAATGGTGCCAAATGCCCTGCAATTTATTTCGTCATTAATTAACTAATGGAAATATAACTCCCTGATGGATCACAGAGTCTACCTGGAATAAGTGATTCAGGTCCCTTGACATTAGTGTATAGACTGAATCCTCCAAGTGAAAATGGACAGTGTGTGTATGTAAAGGGGGGGGGGGGGTAAATGTGGCACAGGCTGATAGTGGAACAGACTGCTCAGTCTATCTGGTCCAACTTCGGCAAACAAAGGAGCCATGTCACTCAAAGAGCATTCAAAAGGACCTCTCATTTTGCACACTGGCTTGAAACATTCAGTTGTTGACAGTGTCTGAATCAAACCCATCAGGCAGACTGTAAGCTCTACATAGCTTCAAAGTTAAAAGTTCTATGACCTTGTGAAAAAAAAATAGCAAAATAGATAGGCTACTGTAACTATCCATTACAAATTCAGATTTAGGCCCCTATATGGCACATTGGATTCAGGCAAATGTTGTAAAATAGTAGGGGGTATATAAGTTCATGGTGTTTTTCTAAGGTTATAAAGACTGTATGTCTGCTGCTTCCTCTTGGACAGAAAGATTCACCCAGTCATCATTCATTTACATGCGTGGATTAGCCTACTGTGCCAGGGCGCGCCTGTCGCGAACACACCTCATGCCTCGGGCAAATAATGAAAAGCACTCCCCAGACAGCTCACAGTTTAGTAAAGATCAACAGAAACCCCTAAAACACCTGCTAGTGCTTAGATCTGTCATACACAAACAAGATATGCGTTACCTCTGGTGGGCTTAAATTAAACGCCTCGGCTATTTTGCTGTAAAGCTCTTTCACGTTCGTGAATCCCTCAATCCTGCCAGTAGGACTCCCGTGGGCGAGCTGAGTGTGAAACACCAGTTTCGGTCGCAGGCTGGCAGGTGGAGGTGGCAATCCGCCACCATTCACGGAAGACTTGCTGGCGCTTCCTCCAACTCCGTCAACCTCTTCATTCTCAACCAAATTAGAACTTTCTTTTGATTTGTTTTTCTTTTTCCTCAGTCCCAAAGGCATTCTCGCTGTTCAAGTAAATCCACAGGGGGCACGAAGGTAGCCTACGCGGACGCGGACCGATCTAGAACATTTGAAAACAACCTGTAGCAAATCTTCCTTTTCCTACGCTTGAAACTCCACTTGGGTGATTCTCCGTTATCTCTGAAAAGGAGTTTAAAGGATAAAATACATTTGAAATAGCGACGTCAAATACCTTTTTGGTTTCCTATCTACCATAAACTATGTTCGCAAGCTGTTGATTCGCAAACAATAGCGACACTGTTCCAAAATGCTGAGAACGCAGGCGCAGTGTGCTGAGGAGTCCTGATGAGAACAGTGAAGTGAACAGTCTATAGCCTACGTCACACAGAAACTATTTACCTGTGTCAGGTAGGCTAGCTAGCCGATGCACTATAGGCTATTACGCAACTGTGGACCTTCACTTTTTTAGTTAGTCACAGGGTTAGTGTAGGTCTCAGCTGAAAACTCCTCTTCAAATTTGTGGGCCCTAAACAAAATACCCTGCCCATCAAAGTGGGCGTGTGCCACATATGCCTATAATTTTAATGTTGGTAGATGCCCCTCGCTTTCGAGGCCTTAATGGGTAGTTGTCAACCCATCTTTTACTTGTTTATTAAGGAAAACCTTACATAAAACACGTGAATTGCAATTGATAGGGTAGCCTACCCATAACTCACCAATAACGTCACAACTGTAAGCACCATGTGTTGGTAGGCTTAAAAAAAGGTCTGCTAAATTCCATAACCATAATAGCTTATTTATATTTTCGAAATTATTGCCCAAAATGCCTACATTTTCATAAATAGTCTACTTTCAAAAATAAACCCTCATTGTCCCAACAGGCTATAGCCAATCATGTTTCAAGAAAAGGCATTTTATCCATTCTCTATTAGTATGATCCTGCCACAATAACTGAATAAAGTAAGACAGTGTAAAGCTTAAGCAAGGCTACGGACGTTAGAGCGTCACCTGCTGGTAGGCTATACCTCTTTGGTAGGCTACACCCTGGTAGAGGGGAGGCAGCAGTAGCCTACTCTTTCACATTATTTCAGAGCTATTTTAAAGTTTTACTACCATAGGCTATTCTCTGGAATAAAAATATCTCATAGCAGCACGGCTGAATGACTGAACATAACCAAATGCAAAAGAAAGTGTGAAGTGGTCTCATGTATTGATATGTTATTGGTAGGCCTATCCAAAGTTCTTACAAAAGAGTAGGCCTACATGTTAAAAAAAGATATATCAATAATAAAAAAAAAACTTAGGTTTACTTTGGGCCTTAGTATAGTGTCTGTAGATGTTGTAGGATGGTCATACTGTTTATAGTAAGCGTAAGTATATATACTCTTTTGATCCCGTGAGGGAAATTTGGTCTCTGCATTTATCCCAATCCCAATGTGAATTAGTAAAACACACACAGCGAGCACAGTGAAGTGAGGCGCAGGGAGCTGCCTGCTACAACAGCGGCGCTCGGGGAGCAGTGAGGGGTTAGGTGCCTCGCTCAAGGCCACTTCAGCCGTGCCTACTGGTCAGGGATTGAACCGGCAATCCTCCGGTTACAAGTCCGAAGCGCTAACCAGTAGGCCACGGCTGCCCAATTTATGGTGCTAATACTCTTATGTATCTATTTATTCTAGCACTTAAATTATATTTCACTCAATTAATGATGCACTGACTGGAGAGCACTTCAAATTTCGTTGTACCTGGAAAAATTACAATAAAGACCTATTCTATTCTAATATCAGTGAAAGGTCTGAATTATCAATTCAGTATCAGTAAAATCAGTCCTATCAGTATTCCATCACCCTTTTCTTAACTTTGGGCAAGGTATTGATAGTGCATTAAATTAACAATGTTGAAATGCTTAAACAATTTGGTTTGCACTGAGGAATGAGGACACCCTGGGCAGTGACTTTGTCTATTGAATATTTTTAGTACTGGTAACAAGCTGATGTACATGGTGATGACTGAATTTACACAATATGTCTCTCTGCAATCATACAGCCCACATGCTTTACATCAATGATAAAGGTTTAAGAACTTCATGTTATGGGTTCATGGGTCTAGAGTTTTTAATAAGCTTTTTAGTTTACTTTTAACTGTGTTTTTGGGTTGACAAGAAGCAGTTAAGTAAGTAAGTATATAAGTAAGTTTAATTTATATAGTACATATAGCACAATTAAAACACTGTTAAAATGTATTTTGTTAAGCCATAACTTTTCTATTTTTAAATGGAAATGATTCATTGTTGTGAACACCACAAGATGCTGAGAATAAAACATACAGTATCTTGCATCACTTTATTTTCAAATACCTTAATGGTCTGTTTCATGTGTGAGACACACAGTATCCACAGTATATCACAATCAACATTTGTGTGAAAGACTAACGAAGCATTTGTACAAGCTGATCATTCCATGTCGAGTTAAAAAGACCTTACAGGGTAAACTTTTTATATATTCCCTGTCAAACAACACATACAGTATCTCTAACACAAAGCAAGGTATTAAAAAGACCATTATGAAAGCCAGTTGGTCAAATAAGGAACCAATCAGAGGTCACAAATACAGGATACTCTTGTAGAAAAACAGGAAGACTGAAACCTAGGTCTGTTCAGTTCTCTGATGTCCAGAAACCATGTTTTTATTTAAAGAAAAACATGGTAATTATAACAGAATACTTATAGGCCCTTGGCCTTTAGAAACACAGAAAGGTTTTCATCATGGTGCTTTAAATTGTAACTGGCCAAGCAGAGATGGAAGAACTATATGTGCATGTACAACTGAAGAGAAGAAAAAAAAGACATGACAAGAAGAGTTAAAAGGCAACAGATATTTGACACAGCACAAAATAACAACCCGGATTTAAGAATCAACAATGTAATCAATAATTTAGCTTAATGATAACAGCTGACTTAAATCAGGAGAGTGCAGATAACTTTTGGCCAAATTTAGTACATTTTGTAAATCTAATATGTAGCAGGCCTAACATAACAAAACTTTCCTATTTGGAAAGTTCAAACTATATTTTCAAAGTGTGGTTGTTACCACTCGTAACTCGTTGTTACCATGGTTTGGTTTTTAGTTCCAGGTAGGAAACTGTGACATATATTATTATAAAAATAAGACAAAAGACATAAATGTCAAATATTGTCTGACTTAACATGGGATGACCCATAAATGACCAGCATGATCTCAAGACTTTATGTTAAACTTTCATCTCCATTGTAACATGCAGTATTAAAAAAAACCAAACAACAGAGTAGATACAAAATAGAAATTGCACATTCTTGATCAGGATTAACTGTGATTTAGGAACATTGTCCATGAACGAGGCTGCATGCACTACAGCCAACAGGGATCACTCAAGATTGCACATCTGCCTTATGAAGTTGGCAAGTGCCGTTTTAGGACATCCTTGGCGGTAGTGGGGAGACTCTCTGGAAAGTTCACATCAAATTCCACCACCAGATCCCCTCTTTGCTCTGGGTTCTTTGGAAATGGAAGTCCTTGGCCTGCAATTGTCTTCCTCATGCCAGGTTTGATGACGTCAGTGATCTTCATGTTGCAAGTTTTCCCATCTATTGTTGACACAGTGACTGAGCACCCGCACAGTGACTGAAAGACAAACAATGGAAATATTGAAATTGAATTGAAATATTGAAATTTTTTTAGGAAGGCCTGGAATGGACAAAAATAAAGCCCTGAGGCCACTATTTCAATGGTTAATATTAGACAAATATAAACACATTAGTGTGTAACAGTCTTTGTTATAATAGTGCCATAGACTTACATCTTGTATTTCAGAGGTAGTGAATGTGTAATTAAGGCAGAATATACTTTAGGGATTGCATTAATGACCAATCCCAGTCCAGTGAACTAACCATATAAGATCATTTCACGGTACCAGTGAGTGGGCAGGCTACTCTCCCTTGGCACTGCCCAAAGAGTCTCACATTTCGGAAAGCTTATTGCATAACTAACCCGTCAACTTTGCCTGCACATACCATTTTTCTCAAGGGATTATGTTATTTCAAAGCCATGCAACCCATGGACAAGGCGAGCCATTTTACCAACTGCATCACTTAGTTGTAGTGCAGAACTGTTCACTTGCAAATATGATCATTTCCAAACTCATCAAAAAGTGACTGAATACTTGACTTAATGACCGGGATGCTGACACTGTCATGTCACAATATTGAAATCCTGGTGGTTTTCAGACCATTGAGGGAAATTTGACTGATCTCAGTGTAAGTGCCTCTTACCTGTCGTAGACTGACCCGTACTGGGTAAATTATATTAGATCCTTCCCGTCTAAAGTGTGGATGTGGCTTATCCTTGATGACAAAAACAATATCAGCAGGTATGGTGTTGGGTGACTCATCACCCTCTCTGGGAAATGTGATTTTGGTGCCCTCTTTCCACCCACGTTTTATATCTATGGTGAGTATCTTGTCCTCAGTCCTTAAATTACGTCCATCTGGATTAAGGCGTTTCCGTGAGATTTTCATACGTTTGGTGCACCCGTGAAACACCTCCTCTAGGGATACCCGCAACTCATGATGGATTGCTGGGTCCTGCTTGCGCCTGGTCTGCCCACCTAGGCCCACATGCCGATCACGTGGAAAACCGTTCAGGTTGAAGCCTGGGAAAGAGCTGAAAGCATCTCCACCATCCACCTCCATATCATCATCATCTCGCCCATTGACTTTCCTTCCAAAGAATATCTCAAATGGGTTGGCACCTCCAAAAAAGGTTGCAAAGGTTGCGTGGGGATCCCCATGAAAGGTGTAGGTGAAGTTGGTGCCCTGCCCATCTGTGGGTCCTCCTCCACCTTTGAGACCTATTCAATGAAATATAGGAAAATACAAATGACATTGAAAAATGGAACCCCACAGCATTCTGGAATTTCTTCAAGAATACAGTATATCCAAGGGGCAGGGAGTAAAATAAGAGGTGGGTAAATTATGAATTCTGTGGTCACGGTGAGGTGGACTGCGCCATGCGGTATCGGATTTTTAAAATGGCATTCAGAACATGATTGATGATGGTGGAGGCTATTGTCCAATGTTTATAACAATAGTGGTATTAAATGGTTCCTAGAGTGTTGATGAGTATTGTGAATGTGGATAATACAGTGTGATTTTTGAATGTTAAAAGTTGCAATTGGTGAATAAACTCTTCGGAGAGGTGGATAAACTCTAATAAGAGGTGGATAAACTCTATTTCTGACATTTTAGAGGTGGGTAAATTGCGTATTTTGCGTTTAGCCTCCACTACATCCCTGCCAAGGGGTATAATTACATCTAGATGAAAATAGATTGGCAGCTCTATGGTGAGCTGTTCACTTTAAAAAAGACTATATCCAAGCCAAAGTCAATTGTTCAGCGTTCATATCTATGATATGCATAGGTTAGAGCAAAGGTTTTTTTTTTGTCATTATATTAGAATTGCCTAGGCCGTGTTGAGACTCCAGACGAACATGCAACAAAACTGTCACAAATTTTCAACAAACCTCTTTGTTTACCTATTACATGATACGCAAGATCTACATTGTAGCCTACCTCAGCCACATATTTTCTATATTGTGCATATTCACCACGTATCTGTATGAATAATGTCGGATGTGAAGGATGAACTCCCTTGTCTAGCCTCACTCATACAGTATCAAACTGGTCCTAAAATCATCTACAAACATAACATTCATCTCGCCTACATTAAAAACCTACCTTCCTCTCCATATTGGTCATATATCTCTCGTTTCTTTGGATCGCTGAGGACATCATATGCTTCGGCAACCTCCTTAAATTTTTCCTCAGCATTGGCAGCCTTGTTTTTATCGGGATGCCATTTCAGAGCTTGTTTTCTGTATGCCTTTTTAATGTCCTCGTCTCCAGCTCCTTTGGCTATGCCCAGGATTTTGTAGTAATCTTTCCCCATTTCCCTGCTGTGGCCCCACGCCGGATGGAACCTGATGTTTCGACACTGCAGGCAGTAACAGTAGGATTCACCGTAACAGTAAGATATTGGTCCGTGTCCTGGAAAAAAATCAGTGTTCAGGGGCAGTCCGGGGGTATGGCGTCAAGAGGCGAATGCTGCTTAATAGCGCCCGTTGAGCAGCCGGTTCCTCTGATATGTTTAGAAGCGGTTACTCAACGTTCTGGACCTTGTGTTATTTCCCTTCCTATGACCCTCTTTAAATAGCCATCGCTCCCTCCCCTGTATGTAGCCTATTGCTCGCTGGAATCTAGAGGCTCTTTCTAGAAAGTAAATGCTGAGGCACGTCATTTCCCATATTCGGCTGACTGCGATATCATCCATTGATGCCCAATAGTTCAGGTTCCGCCTTTATTAGTAGCCGACAATCACACGAAACGTGAAAGGTGGATAGCCACTACTGTACATGTAGGCTATGGGCCGTCACAGTGAGACGAGACCGAGCATCACTACAGCCAATAGCTAATGGACTAAGGAGACTTGGAACATCACATGCAAATAAAAAAAAACTTTAAAAAAAAACTCCTTTAACCTAGATATACTTTTGACAAATTAGGCCTATTAGTGAGAAAAACGTACCTAATCCATTTCAGGTCTATTTCAAGTGTGTGAGCATTAAGGCTGTAGCCTATGCTGGCCCGATAATGTCCTGTCCTCCAGTAAGGGCTGAGACTTGACATTCTGGCCCCTGAAACGATGTTGATCAAGATGTTTGGGGATGCCTCTGTCAGTGCAGGGCCCTTGGGATCCTTCTAACTCCACCCTATCCCTTATGGCGTTCCTGCCCAGAGCATCATAATCTGTGGCCATAATCACACAGTGGAGAGGGTTAATCAAGGATCTTTGGTGCATGGATGGCTTGATGCGTTGTCCCTCAACAAAAGCAGAACGCTGATACAATATATTTTTAGATTAATTCGGTATTAGGTTGTGTCTTTTAAATCTCTTGCCCGCTCTCACTAGCCTACCATTGCTCCCAGCAAGAAAAATACCTGATCCGCAGAACATATTGAGTTAATGAGCATTTGGCTGTAACAGCCTACTTTGACTTTTGCTGATTTAAGGAGTTCGTTGACTTCTGGTAAATAGATTTCTGATCTAGATTTAAATTGATTCTTATGGAGCACAGGGAAATATGATATGGTGCCGCCTGTCTGAGTCTTTGCAGGTCATGTGCAGTTGTGTGACCAAAAATTACTGAACTCATAGCAAAAGAAGAAAGAATATTTTCATTAAAGCAAAAGTAAAACTCTTGAGCCCAAGTTTGACTGAAGCCATACAGAGAACCATGGTGGAAAGCGTGCATCCCATTAGAATTCACATGGTGAAATGAAGTTACAGTGCCACCTGCTGTACAAGAGGAATGCGAACTCCTTTGCAAGTATGCGCAAAGAACAGGCTCCAGTCAGCACAGCTCGCACGCTGCTCTAAGTGTATGCCCCGCATCCAATAGCTTAACAGATAGGCAGATGACTCAGCGGCGCCAGCAAGAAAACCATTGTAACCTCAACTATAAGCGACAGAAGACATGGAATTTCACCTCTAACACCATTACACGGAGTTTGTTGTTGTGTTTAATTCGGTTAACTCTGCGTCAGAAATTTCAGAAATATGGACCAGTTTCATCAGTTATTCACAAAGCTAGACAAGAATAATGATGGGTTCGTATCGGTGGAAGAACTTAAAAAGGAAATGAAAAGAATTGGTGTTACCCAAGCTGATGAGAAATCACAGGTGGGGCCTATAGGCAAACGTAGGCCTATTTTATTTAATTGCATTTTATTTTAACTAGAACACGTCATGGCAGAAGATAAGTGATCTGGGTTTTTTTTTTTTTTGCAGGTCATTGTGAAAAATTACGACCAAAACAGGGATGGCCGATTAGATTACGAAGAGTTTTTGGGCTATATCATGGACAAAGAAAGGAAATGGAAAATTAATTTTCATGCACTTGACAAAAATCAATGCGGTGAGTTTCAGAGAAATAATATTTCCTTCCCTCATTTTTGAAGCATGCAGCAGTTAATGTGACTACTGCAGCATGTAGCAGTTTATTTTGACTACTTCAGGCCTACTGAATAAAGTTCTCATCTCAGTAATATGCTCAGGGGCGCAACTACCCATTTTTGAGGGGTATGCAACAACAATATTGGCGCCCCCCCCCCCCCCCCCCCAAAAAAAAAAAAAAAAAAAAACACAAACAACTAAAGCAAAACAAAAGGCCAATTAATTTACACTATTACTGTGCATTAGTGTCTATTGAATATGTTTTTAAAGAAATGCTGCCAATTTGATGTTTAACTTGATGTTACACTTGATAAGTATTGATAAATGGTGCATTGCCACTTTAAGAGAGTCTAAACGGTTCTCATAACGTCCTTTTGCCCTCTATTGCTCACAATGGATAAGGCTGATAGGCACTCTAGCCTTGTTTGTTTGCACCACATTGACAACACAATATTAAGTTATTACAAGGAGCCTTCATTGTTAGGTTATAGAAACATGTAATGAGTTGCTGCTAGCATGACATTTCTGTTTGCAGTTGGCCATTAAAAGTGCAGTATGAGCATGGTAGCCACCTAGCTATCTGAATGGAATAGCCTATGTTTCAATCGGCATTATGCTTAACAAACGCTAGTTCGTCTCTTAACATTCATATTTGCAAGCCTCCAAGTACAGACGTCATCACTTTAAATCCTACCTGTTGCCTTTCACCGTCCACTTATTTAACTGCTGTTGGATCCCTTGACATGCCATCTCATTTTCCCTCTTTCTTTTTCTATTTTTAGTCGTCAACAGCTTTTTTTGCTGTATCCATCATTTTCCATAGACGGCAACTCACTACTCGTAGGCCTATCTGCTCGCCCAGCGCTCACGGCGCCCCCACTCCCTCTTCTATGTCAAAATTCTATGATGGAATCTTATGAGATAGGGTGCCTACTCTAGCCTGTTAGTCCTTTAAAATGTTATAGAACATTGAGAAAATGTTTAAATGATTCAGAAACGGACAGTAGTAGCTACATATAGAAAATACCAAATATATTATTTTATTTTTTTACCATCGCTTTGGCGCCCCCATGGAGCTGCGCCCCTATGCGTCGCATATAGCGCATACCCACTTTTTGCGCCACTGAATATGCTTACTCCTAATATTGTTAAAGTTAATATATTCAAATAGTTAAGGTGGTTGAAATAATTCTGTGTACTTGTCCCAGTGTGTTAGTGAAATGGTGAATGAAGGACTGCAATCTGTGCCATGCTCATAGTTAATGCAATTGATCTTTTACTCTCTTATCTTCTTTCCTTTTATTTAGGGGCTATTGACCAAGAGGATATTATTGATCTATTCAAGGAGTTAGGTGTGGTAATATCAAAGCGAAATGCAAAGAAAATCATTCAAATGTATGAAAGGTTTCCAATTAATTCCTGCTTTAATGTCTTTAGATAATTATTATATCACCATGATGACCACGGCATATAACAAGATCATATTGTTACCCACCTGAAATGGCGAGTCTCATTAACATTTAGAAAATACATAACTTTCAGCTAAGGCATTGATAGTGTAAAATAAAATAATTACTCTACACATGTGTGACTAGCCTGATTTGTAACCTAGCTGATTTGGTGATGTGCATGCCACTCACATTTCCAGCATGATCCTGTGTTTTATGTTTGTTGTTGCAACCACTCTTGAAATGGAGTGAAACTGAACTGAAAATCTATTTTGATGCGCACGCACACACGCACACACACACACACACACACACACTGCTGTTTTCTAGGATGGATGAAGACCGTTCAATGACTGTTGACTGGGGAGAATTCCTACATCACATTATAATTAATCCAGCAGAAAATATTAAAGATCTGGTGGCATCCTGGAGACACAGCCTGGTAAGACTACATTGTCTTGGATTATCACTGCAACTCTCTCTATTGGTGTCTCATTAATCTTGTGCATTATAACCACACTGATTGAATTGTGTGGTTAATGTATTCTGTTAACTGTGCAGTGAAAGGAAAAGTATTGTTTCATGGTTCAAAAGATCGCTGATAAATATGATATTTTGTAACTTGATTTAAGATTACCAATATGTTTTGCAGGTGTTTGATGTTGGTGAAAGTCACTCCATGCCCATAGAGATGACTCAGGATGATGCAGACCTCTCTGTTTGGGGAAACTTTGTATTAGCCGCGGGCCTGGCAGATGCTGTGTCTAGAACAGTAACTGCTCCAATTGATCGTCTTAAAACATTGCTTCAGGTGAGCTCATGCGTTTTGCTTTTTTCAAACTCAAGTTTTTGGAAGTGTTAATAATGTGTGGCTAGTTAGAAAAAAATGAGTATGACCGCAAAAAGGAAATGTATGCAGCCTACCATGTAATGTTGTTTGTTTATGTACAGAGCATAACGCCCTTAATTCTTGAAGAAGTATATTGCAGACTTTTGTCTAAAGCTGAAACTAGTGAGTTTATGGGCTTACAGTCAACACACTTTCCTTTTAGACACCAGCATCAGCAAAGTTGTGACTACACCTACCCAGCTGACTAATATATTTTGGCAATATTTGTGGTGACTGTTGTAAAAGTTGTTCTTGTGTTGTTGTTGGGTTCCAATATGCAAAATGAATAGTTGGGGTAACTACAGGGAACTATACCAATACCAATTTACAGTTAAGAACAAAATGATTCATACCCCTGGCAAATATTGATTTAATGTTGATTTTCTCTTTATCAATATGTTTGTTTTGACTGAAAATGACAATCTGGTAGAAACATGGAATAAAAAAAAGCCTTTGGATTTAAAATAGCCCACATCATCACATACCCTTCACCATACCTAGAGATTGGCATGGTTTTATTTCAGTTAGCCTAATAGCTGGTTTGATTTGCATTGAGAGATAATCTTATAGGAAGTACCCCATGGAAAAAAGCATTGCCTGGATGGCAGTATGTTGGTCAAAACCTGTATACATAATTCTGAACTGATTGTGCCTTGTCAGATGTGCAAGATGCCCATGCTGTAGGCACTAATGCACCTCCACACCGTCATGTTGGGTTTCAAATTGAGGACCAAAACAAGTTGGAATGGTTGGATGCTTGGATAGGCCCTCTCGCCTTTAGCCCAGATGAGTCCATGATTTCCAAAAAGAATTTCAAATTTTGATTGGTCTAACCACAGGACCTTTTCCCACATTACCTCAGTCCATTTTAAACAAGCTCAGGCCCAGATAAGATGGTGGTATTTCTGTATCGTGTCTTAATAAAAATTTGCCTGTTGCATGGTAAAGTTTTCTGAATTGAGTATCAAACTGTGCTCATAGACAATGGTTATCAGAGGTTTTCCTAAGTCCATAGAATGTTTTTCTTTACAGAAACAGGTCTGGTTTTAATACAGTGCCATCTGAGGTCCAAAAGACCACGGCCATCCAATATTGTTTTTCAGCTCTATCCCTAGTTTGTAAAGGTTTCTCTGGATTCTTTGAATATTTTAGTGATATGATGTACTGTAGAATATGAACTCCCCAAATACTTCAAAATTTCATGTTAAGAAGCATTAAAATGGCATTGTTTCATAATTTGTCCATCATTTGTTTACACAGAGTGATGCATACCCCTATATCTTTACTTCTAGGAGACTCTGCCTCTCTGAGATGCTCTTTTTCATACCCAATCATGTTGCCAGTTACCCTAATTACTTGTGAAACATTCTTCCTTTTGTTTTTTTTTTATCATTACACAACTTTTCCAGCATTTTGTTACCCCCGTCCCAATGTTGCTGGGATCAAATTCAAAATGAACATATATTTTCGATGAAATAGTAAAATTTGTAATTTTCAACATTTTATATGTTGTCTGTGTCCTTGTGCTAACTAAATATGAGTTTATGAGATTTGCAGATTATTACATTCTGTTTATATTTTCATTTTACACAACGTCCCAACTTTTTCTGATTTGGGGTTGTTTAATAAGAAAGAAATTGAGAACTGTGATGGCAAATAAAGATCTATGTATGTTGTTACACATAAGATTTGAGTATAGAACAGGGTTTTCCCTTGGTGCTTATGGACAGATATGCATTCCATTTTAGGTCCATGGATCAAAAGCTGCCCCTCTTGGATTTAGAGAACTACAGGCTGGAGGCCTGAGGTCTATGTGGCAAGGGAACATGGTGAATGTCTTGAAAGGAACACCACAGTCAACCCTACAGTGTCTCATCTATGCACAGGTGTTGCACACACGCACACACACGCACACACACACACACACACACACACACACACACACACACACACACACACACACACACACACACACACACACACAAATCAAACACTCAGTATAAGATCTGTTATTTGCCTTCTCCTTTAAACAGATGAAAGTCCAGATGGGCCAGAGGGAAACCCTGTCTATTCAGCAGCGATTTGGAATGGGTTGTGTTTCAGGAGCTAGTGCCCATGCTGTGTTTTATCCTCTAGAGGTATCAGAGTGCATTGGCAGGTCTGGATTTTTTTTGGATGTTTTAAGATGTCTTGGTTAATCTTTGAGTTGGCCCATCAGGTGCTTTGAAGAGCTAATTTCAATGCCTTCCTTGTGCTTTCAATAACATTATGTGTGTTTTATTTTCAAATAGTGTACAATTACTTTTTTTTAATCTTTTTATTAAAGAATAGAGTCTGACCGATATGGGATTTTAAAATCGATACCGATTTTGATATTTGAGAATTCCAAAAACTGATAAACGATAAATCAGCCGGTATTCATTTAACAAACAATATAAAAATGTACTCTAATATTTAGCATATTGAAAAGTTCTGGTAATAACGATAGATCACTAATAGCTAATATCGAATAATAGAATAGCTAATATCGGCACACTGATTTATCAGTTGGGTTCTATCGAAGAATCATATCAATATCGCATTGTTCCAAACATCTTCAAGTTTAAGTTTAGACAATTACCAAATGTTAATTGTTGGTTGGTTGTTGTTATTTCTTTGCAGGTTCTGAAAGTGCGGCTGAACCTTCAACAAGCAGTATCCTATCATGGAGTATTAAGATGTGCAAGAGCCATTTACCAGAACGAGTCTGCTGCAGCCTTCTACAGAGGTTTTAAGCCGAGCATTCTCTGCATGATACCCTATGCTGGCGTAGAGTGTGCAGTCCACCAGGTGAGTCACTGCTTAAACCTCTCTCTGCTCTCTGTTAAATATGGACTTAATGTTTAGGTTCAGTGTTCTAATAATAAATGTAATATTGGTATGGTGCATAAAATGCATCATTTTATTGCAAACAGCAACAGTTGTCCATGTTAGTATTTCCCCATGCTTTTCTGCTAGTCCATCATGAGTTGGGTGAAAAGGGACCCTGCTTACAACAGTGAAGCAAAGTGGTTCTTCTTCAGCTTTGTGGCATTCGCCTCTGGACAAGCCACCAGCTATCCATTAGCAGTGATTCGTACTCAGCAGCAAGCGCAAGGTTGTCAGATGAATTGCCAAGACAAAAACAATCCACAATGCATCCAAATCTAAAATGCATGCAAAGGATATATGCAATACTATACAACACATACTAAATATTTGCTGAAACAATTTGAGTTTGCTGGTTAATTAACATTTATTTCCCTTTTAGCTTTCAGCTCCCTTTCACCGCAGGCTTCAAATATGGGCCTAGTTCAAGGATTTCTTGGGATTTATGAAAGACAGGGGCTACGAGGCTTCTACAGTGGAATGGGAACCAGTTTTGTAAGAGCTGTCCCATGTGCCTTACTAAACTACACATTGACAGCAAAACTTGAAACACTGTGTTCTCAGTAAACAATCCCATTGATGTAACAACATAAAATGTAACAGTGAGGACTGTAAACGGTACATGTATGTAGTGGTACATAATATAACCACCATGGTGTTGCCATATAATGCTTCTCAATTTCTGTCCACCCCCTGCAACTCATGCTTGTGAATTGCAAGTTTTACATACTCTCCCCTTGGTAGCGCAATGATTGTTGAAACTACAGTAACATTGCTTATGTATACATGTAAATTTCACAAAGTCATTTTTCATATTTTCTACAAGGTCCCAAACTTGTGTGCACTACCTCACTAAGAAAAGGTTGCAACAACAGACAAAGTATTTTGTTGGTGACAGCCAAATAGCCTACATAGAATGTGTTGTGGAATTCTGCCATTATGTGCCAGTTATATTATGCACTGCTAAGTGTGCCAGTGTGTGTGAGTGAGTGTCTGTGTGCCTGGGTGTATGGGTCTACAGACTTGTGTGAAATGCTTCACTAAGACAAATCTGCAACTACTGTCAACGTATCACAAAATATTTAACACGGAGCACTTCCTGAACTCAAAAGCTGTATATTTGAAGTTCTCTTTTAATTGGAAACATTGATTATCCAAAACAAAAAGACTCCAAGGCACTCTCTTTTTTTAAACTGTTAAAAAGTATTTTCATGGTTTGGTAATTTACAACCTTTTTTAAAATTCTGAAACGTTTCAGCATCAAACCTTTATCAGGGAGTCAAACAGTTCAATCCATCAAATGTCAATCCACCAATCGTAACCTTCCACCGGGGAAAACCTAGGGCTTTTCACAAAGTCAAGGATTTGTGCTTGGTAGAATGAGTCCTGCCGAGTCGAATCCTTCACAGACGAGGCCAGGCTTCTTCCTAGCATGTGGAAAACACACAATGGAACAGACTAGCGAGTGTGCAGGAAGCTGCAGGTGCATTATTAAAAATCATGTGTGCGCACAGGATTGTGGGTGTTCCAAGCACGCAAAGGATACACGCATCAGAGCCCGTTTACGGAGAGCCCTAAATCCCTAAATGCAGAGCCCTTATTAGACATTCTCTGCACGCATGCATCTTCGAAAATCTCAGAACGAAGGACTCAACTTGATAGAATTGTAAAGCACCCTTGCCATTGGAACAGTGCTTGGCGAGATTTGATGACGTAACGTCCTTGAAAGAGCGGCTTTGAAGGACCCATCCTTGACTTTGAGAAAAGCCCCTGGTGTTCTGGCCTAGAGTCTGTGCATACACATGTCCAGCAGATGGCATCATTTCAATTGTTGCGGACTTGCCGTAGTAAAGCAGTGGATTCTCTCGCTCTCTCTCTCTCTCTCTCTCTCTCTCTCTCTCACTCACACACACAGGCACACACATGACATTTTGTTATTTTGTTTTACCATTTGCTGTTAATACTGCGTATTAACAATTGCATTGTCAAACAGTAATTATGACCGCCGCTATATAGCAGGGATTGTGAAAGTTTTAGTTTTTTCCCCTGTCATCTACTTCCTGAATTTTTTGTCAACGATCCCCGGCACATGAAACTTGGTGAGCATAGCCCCACTAGCTTTTTACGAAAAAAAATAATTTTGGTCCTGGCGCTGGGCCCCCCGAAACCCAAAAAAATGTCTAAACCGTAGCACCGAGTATGACTAATTTTTTATAGTATGTTGGTCTCAAGGGCCCGCATCAACTTAGGTTCACTTACGAGACTTTGTGCACATCCCAGGTGCTGAACAAATAGGTCAAGTTTTTAATGAAAAAAGTTTGCACACTCCTTGGTCCTCTTTTTTGAGTTTATTTTCTCATGATTTGGCAGATAACGTTTCGACCTTGCGGTCTTCCTCCTGCATCAACTTAGCCCATAACCATTTAATTTGTCATTTGTGTCATTTGACATTTAAATCACACAAACACACAAACGAACGACAGCCAATACATAATTACAAATTCAGTAAAGGAAAACCGAACATACATCATTTAGGCTGCATTTCCAGAATTGGCATTACGTAGCTTGTTCACCAGATGGCGCAGCGGCTTGCTGCAAGACATATGTAACTTGTTGAATTGGAAGTTAAGTTAATCTAAAGTGAGTTTTTAAAATGATAGATGCTTCCTACAAAGACAACACTAGTTTACGGCAGAGAATGTCTAATAATGGTAGGATGATTTTCACGTGAAATGTAATTCCCATTTCTTCTTGAAGCCAAAATAAGCCTGAATGTTCTGACATGCTTGGTTTTTACTGCAGGTACATTCATCTTAATACCAGTTTAATGTTATGTCAATAGATAAAATAATGTTACCGTTAGGTTAGCATTGTGATGGAGGCCAGTTTGAATGTTGGTGTATTTCTGAAAACATAAATGTGGTTATACCGAGCAAATTGATAACAGCAATGTAATTGTATCTTTCAAATGTTATCTCATTATTTTCTGAACTAAGTTAGTTAGCTACAGCGCTAATGTTCACGAATGCGATGGAAGATATACCTGAAAGATAACCTGTCTACGATGCATCCTCGCCACAATGTAGGTTTATGTAGCCTTCACGTGCTATGGAAAAGATGATATTTTTCATTTGTGAACTGGTATTGGGTTGTGTGTTCAAGTGCTTTTGTTGTCTTATAGGGAAATGAAAGATGGACTCACAAATCCCTGTTATTTGGGTAAAACAATTTTAGATTGCTTAATTAATCTGCTAGTTGGAAGGAAAAATAAAAGCAACAAATAAATAGGCCTACATTTGAAAAATGTAAATTACTATGAGGGTTGTTCTACAATACCATTATAATAATTTGTTGCATATCTGAACATTATATTTTCCTTGATAATGACAGGGAATAATAGTAGAGTGATAGCTCTCATATAGCAGAAATCCCTAAATGCAATTTTTACACACTGTATGCTCCATCGCGAAGTGCTTGTGGCTAAAATAATTATTAGGATTATCTTAATGTATTTTTACATTTGCCATAGTATTGTCGATGGGTTTAATAACACATCAAGTGGGTCCTGAACCTAGTGGTAGGCTATTTGGGGGGCCTTGTCATGGAAAAGTTTGGGAACCCCTGTTCTAGATCATGAATAGTAGAGATTTTTTTAAGGACAAGGGAGTTAATAGAGCTAATATTTCTGTTTTAGCTGCATACGCTAGGTCTACCCTTATGTGAAGCTAGCTACTAGCCTAATCAAAGATGGTCCCAGAGCCCGATTACGGAGAGCCGGATCACTCCCTATTAACTCCATTGTACCTGCAATCTGTTGCAGTTCCGCTAGGGGCGATCAAGAATAAGTGCAAAAACAATGGGGGTCTATGGAGCTAGACGGCTAAATTTGTCTCTTTCACCTGGTTGTCGTTGAAAAATCGAAGATTTGATTGTGGTTTCTGCAAGCTCACTATGGATTATAGGTCAAAAGTTGAATGAACGAGTACTTACGTCCTTTCGATTTCTTACAGGTTGGGTCGTTGTTGCCCACAACACACTAGCTTTCTGCTAATGAATGACGTCATTGACGCATTTGAAAGGCTTTTTAGAACAAATAAGTGACTCAAAAAATATAATACTCTGTATTTTCTCTGCCCCCCCCTTTCGCATGCAACATTCAAATTTCTGGGCAAAAAATTATATCCCGAGAAAAGTGGATTTGAGGGGTACAGCTCTCCATTAATTCTGCACTTATTCGTGAGCGCCCTCATGTGGAACCAGAAAAGGAACTGCAACCAGTTCAGAAACTGGAAGTTTCCCGAGAGTGGCAGTTCTCCCCTTATTAGACAATTCTCTGGGGGGACCAACTGAAAAATCGTTCAATTTGACTCAGTGCCCTCCCATTGAGAACGACGGAGTCTGTTCGTCCATTTCTTTTACTGTCTATGTTCACGACTCTTGTGTGTTGCTCTCCACCATTTTGAAAAGGTCAAAGGTTATCTCATCTCAGCAACCCGTGCATCAAAATATTCTACGAGCTGCCCAGTGGAAAATACCACATGACGTGGTGTTCATGTGCATTTTCCATTTTGGCTTTTGGTATTTACCATAATTACCATAGCGCGTTAAAGCGATGGTTCGGAGTAATTTCACCCTAGGGTCCTTTGCACCATGACCCCGAGCCAAACACCCTCCCAGAACCTGTTTTCCCTTGGTCGAACCCTGGTCGAGTAGCCCTGTCAGAAACTAATGAGTTTCTGCAGGCGTGATGGAACCAACTTTTATCTCGTAAATTACCCCACTAATAATGCCCTGAATGTCTCTCTCTTCTTTATATCCCCAAAACACGCCTTAAAACTAAGGGTGATAGAGCCTTCTCTGTTGTTGCCCCCCAACTCTGGAATAGTCTACCTGTACATATTAAGTCCTCTCCAACCATTGACTGCTTTAAGTCTAACTTAAAGACTTTCATTTTCTCCCAAGCTTTTAATCTACCTTAATACCCCCCCCCCCCCCCACACACACACACACACTCTTTATTCTTTATTTTATTTTTGACCAATTTGTTTATTATTTCAATTATTTATTTATTTTCCCCCCATGTTATGTTATTATTGTTGTTGTACCGTTGTCATTGTTTTATGTTTGCTTATAAGCACTTTGGTTCAACTCAGTTGTTTTTAAATGTGCTATAGAAATAAAGTTGACTTGACTTGACTTGACATATTTTTGCAAGTGCTACAAAAAAAATCATTCTGTAGGCTACGATGGAAGATAACACTGGTGCGATACAGTTTGGCTATCCATGCATGAGACTGAGACGCTTGTTTGTTTGGTTGAAGTGCGTGTGTAGGGTGTGTGTAGGCCTAGGGTGTGAGAGGGGAATGTGCTTTGATTCCAACTTGGTGGTTGTAGTCTACGTGATTAAAAAGCATGTCCATGTGTGGGTGTAGTATCCAAACAATCATAATAAAAATCCTACAACAGTTTGCGAATTATCCTTAAGCCAAGGAAGTGTTTTGCCTAAAGCAGTATCTTCTGACCGGCCGCATTCAGATCTCTGACAATCGCCTTCCCAGCTAGCACAGTTACGTTGCCAGTAGGCCTACGTTGCTGCAATGTCACTGAATGCCCCAAAATACGTTGCCACAATGTTGAATCCAACGTTGCTACAACATGCAAAGTGAAAGGTGAGAATTCCTAACCGCAACCCAGACCAATCATTCATTTAAAACTGGGTTGAACCTGACATCGTCTGCTATACTTTTTATTTGTGTTTTTTCTGTTAACTTTGACCCTAAGGACCAATAATTGGAGGGTCTGCTCTGCCGGAAATATCGCGGAAAACAAATGTGGCCATTTTAGTGTATGCACCCTATCTTTTTTATCAGAAAAATTTGAAAAATGTATTTTTCCCTCAACTCCTCAGTGGGTTGGGTAGGCTATCAACAAATGCATTCCAGATGCACAGAACACGTGCTGACACCATCCACTGAAAAAATAACTCTTAAAACACATTTCTACATGATTTTGCATCAATTTAATGCAAAAAATAGGTGTTTTCTCACTTTTTCCCAATATTTTCATCTGTACTTCATTGAAAATCAATTATTCCCCCAAGTTATGACATCAGTCAACATGCCATTCTTTTCACTAAACGGTATACTCATTCCACAGAAAAAATTATAAAAATCCAACCAAAGTCAGTGGATCTGTGATGATTTAGTTGGTGATCAACACAGGCTCAGAACTTC
Organism: Alosa pseudoharengus; assembly: GCF_046254945.1. Taxonomy (NCBI): domain Eukaryota; kingdom Metazoa; phylum Chordata; class Actinopteri; order Clupeiformes; family Clupeidae; genus Alosa; species Alosa pseudoharengus. The sequence goes on along the minus strand of NW_027468663.1, from coordinate 47,440,638 downwards.
AATAGAATTTTAGACTACTCTCAAAATTCTGAAAAACATGCTGGATATTTAGCATCATGGCACACACATGACACACACACACACACACACAAACATGACACACACACACACACATGATCTAAGTAATTTGAATGAGTTTGGAACAACCAACTACTTGTAACTTTACTGTGAGAAACATGAGGAGGCAGAGACCAGAATGTTTTCTCTCATTGCATACTCAGTACAAATTCTGCACCACAAACGGGCTGTAGTGGTTGCAGTAAATAGAGCGAAAGCATATTTGGTATCATTAGTGGGTTTGATAACTATTGTTCTTCTTAAGTTTTCTTTATTTCTTTCTTTTTTTATTAGTGGGTTTGATCCAGCAAGACCACAGCATGGCGAAGTAAGCCCACTATTGTTCTTCTTAAGTTTTCTTTATTTCTTTATTAGTGGGTTTGATCCAGCAAGCCCACTATTGTTCTTCTTAAGTTTTCTTATATATTATTCCTGTTCACCCACTTTTTGTACTAACTACTGCTCCTAGACCGTTTGAGCTATCGACGTGGTTCGAACTCCAAAAATTCAGGCCTGAACCGGTGTAGGGAGCTTGTTACTTTCGTGTCGCTGGCCCTTGTCGTTTTCGCGTTATTCCCGGTTTTTGGCCCCATTTAAATGAATGGCGGAATGTTCAGGATTCTAATTTCGATTATGACATCACAGCTCTAATTGTTTAAAGGACAGGTTCGGTATTTTACACTTAAAGGTGCGATTTGTAGGATTGTTAACGAACGTTCTGTAGGCCAAAATCAAAACACTGGTGAACGTTCTCAAGACTACCAGACGCGAGCCTCTTCTGGGTTGCCAGATGTAATGAAGACTTAGCTAACGTTAGTTGACCTGCAGCTGCTTTAACGTTTCTCCAACCATGACCCAGCTACACATTACGGAAACAGTGAAAACAAAAAATACCTCTCTAACCAACGTAACATATTTAGCTGAAGTTAGCGATGCAGATGAAGTTTAGCATAGGCTACCTGTTGTGGAGAAATATGGCCAGCTCTGCGTCAGACTTGATATTCTTAGTTTGACGAAGACGTCACCATCTCAGGAAGCTCCTCCGATGTCCACTTAATTTGTTTCTTGTTTTAATTTTGGAAATTTGCCTGCCTCTTGTAGGATAGGCTACTCGTTCATGACTAGCCTACAACTGACAGCTTTTGACAGTTGGCCTTTGCTAATTTGGCAACCCAAATGGGGGGACGCAACAGCCCATTATTAATACGCTATTCTAGAATTAATCGTTCAAAACATAAACGAAAATTCCAAGAGATTCCGCCCCATAACTCATTTTTTTCACTGGTTTTACAGGGTTTTACGGGTTATAGTAATGTTGTCAAATATATATGTTACATAATGTAATATGTTTCCTTACTCTCTGATGACATATGGTGATATTTTTTGGAATGGTTACAATTTATTTTCCATTATTTCCTACATACTGGTCCTTTAAGGGTTAAGCTTGCACCTGCAAGAGTTCTAAGCCATCTGGCAATGTCTAATGGGCTGGGCTGGGCTGTCTGTGTATATGAAGGTGTGTGCATGTAACTTTTGACCCGTATGTCCGATTTTCATAAATCAGGTACCGTTGGAATCCTTGGATGAGGCCGAGTTCCATGCCCCTGATCAAACCCACTCTTGCAGTTCCTCGGAACCTCAATTCTAGTTTGAATCATCATTTTATGTAGATCAGGGGTGGGCAACTAATTTCCCCAAGGGGCCACATGACAAACTGGGACTGTTGAGGAGGGCCGGACCCAAAATACCGAACTCAAGTCTGAACTCAATTCTGTCCAATTCTATTCTGTTCTTGTATAACATTAAGTAAATCATGTTTTGTTTACTACTCGTAAGAACAGATGAAAATGTGAGGGAGACCAAGGAAAAACAGCAATAGGCTATATAATCCAGTATTTAATCCTCATTCTCGAAAATGATTTTTTGACATTGACATTTTTTTTTTCAGTTTTCAAAGACTGATATAAAAAAGTACTACAATATCTTTATAATTAGGCTAGGCCACGAAAATGTGAAGGAGTCAGTACAACCATAGGCCTGTGCCACCATTTCATCAACACTCAGCAATATTTCATCATTAAATCATTACCATCATTAAATTAACTCTATGCAGAATTAGACTATGAAAATGTGAAGCAGACAATAGTAGGCTGTCATTAGTTAATCAACATGCACAAAGAAAGCTGTTTTAAAAATGTAGGCTATGTTTTTGCTTTAACTTTATGCACAAAACTGTGATTGGTCAACTCGCCCTGTGTGTTGAGCCGGCTGCTTCAAGCAACCTGTGGGTAGTAGCATCATACTAGTTCGCTAACATAAGCTTTGCAAATAAACTCAGACATATTTTGGTTACAGTGACGGGGTTATCCGAATGTAAACTGTCTATCTGCCAGTAACGTTTTGAAATTAACACTTCGTATCGCCAACAAACAGCAGGAGTTCGTTCTGACAACCTCTGCGGTGGTGAGCGACGCAGACATAAGAGACAAAACTTTGAAAGGTTTACGCCGACTTAAAGGCAACTGCATTGTGTCGACGCAGAAGCACAAATTCTATTCACCAGCACATCAGTGAGGGTGTTTACGTCGTATGCATCCACGCACAAATGTATGGGCGTACAAATAGCAGTCGCTTTCAAAATAAAAACAACGATATTGATTTGCATGCATTATTTCTATGCTAGGCTCTTGACTATTGTTCTTTCACGGACCTTACGCGGGCCGGTCAGGGAAAGCCCACGGGCCGGATGTGGCCCGCGGGCCGTATGTTGCCCATGTATGATGTAGATTAAGAATTTCAGGTGCCTACAACACCAATCCTTACAGGGAAAAATAATCACAGAGCTTCGAATGGACCAATGATTACTGCCCAAAATCTTATGCTAGCACATCTGGATATTAGCCAATATCTCCCATGCCGGTGGAAAGATCCACATCAAACCTGTATATAAGGGATCAATGAACTGATTGGGTACTCAAGGTCGCATGGGGTCACTTAAATGTACAGTGTTTGGCATGTATCTCCAAAGCCAATCGATGGATCTTCATTAAACCTAACAGTTATTCATTATAAAGTCTAAATGAACTGATAAGTACTCAAGGTCAAAGGTTATGATCTCATTCTTTCCCTATCATACAAGGTTATGGCTACGGAGCCCCCCTGGGGACAGGGTGGGCAATATTTTTAGTAATATTTTATATATTTAATATTTTTTCCCACGCAATACTTTTGCGTTCCCTCGCAACAACTTTTGCGTTCCCTCGCAATAACTTTTTGAGTTCCTCAGGATCATTTTTGTTCTGTTGCTTTGCAGTTTCAACTTGGGCTCCATACATTTCAGTCTCCATTCACGCAGCGCTATCAGCACGTTAGTTCATGGTCAGTGTCATATCAGAGCGCACAGTGAGTGAGTGGGATCTAGTGGGGGGAGAGGTGGGGAGAGGGCAGTGTTCGAATTACTCCGTCGTTTCCGGGTGGGGCCCACTTGGGGGGGGGGGGGGGGGATTCAACATCCAATAGATTATAATAAGCAGGTTAGCCAGTTTATTAAGATGAAATCTATGACATTATGAAATTCAGCCTAATAACAAAGGCTATTGTCAAAAATGAATCTGAGCAGAGCTAATTGTCAAATATTTTACGTGCTCAACTGATCATCGCACAACTGAAAAAACTGAAAGTTAACACAAAACAGCTGTCTTTATCACATCTCGGTTAAAAGAAAGGTGGTCATCAATTAAAAATCCTAAGTATTTATAAGATGAAACTATCTCAATTGTTTTACCCTGATTGGTAACAATATTCAAGTCTAACTTATTTTTCCTTGAGTTTGAAAAGACCATTACTTTGGTCTTCTCAGCATTAAGCACAAGCTTTAATTGATAAAGCTGCGCTTGCACTCTGTGAAAAGCAGTTTGCAAATGCTCAAATGCCTTCCTTATGGTAGCAGCACAACAATAAATAACAGTGTTGTCTGTATAAAAATGGAAAAATGCATGTTGTACATTCTCCCCCAGACAGTTTATATTTAGTGAATAAAAGTGGGCCCAGAATGGAGCCCTGGGGGACCCCTTTACAGATTGATGCATATTTTGACGTCAGTCCTGCAACTTGCGTAGCTTGAGTCCTATCAGTGAGGTAGTTGACAAACCAGCCCACAGAGTGCTGGGACATACCTATACTGATCAGTCTATTAACTAGTATGTTATGGTCAACAGTGTCAAACGCTTTGGACAGATCAATGAATAGAGACACACAGGGCCCTATCATGACATTCTAAAGTGCATCGTCACTCGTCAAAAGTCAAATTTAGTAGGATGTCCAGTTCACATTGGGAGGGGTTTCGTTCTCAAAAGTGGAGCGCATGGCGTAACAAGGTGTTCCTAGGTCTTTTAATCAGTCATATGGGTGTGTTTGGGGCGTAACATCATTTTAAACCAATGAGAATGACATCTGTCATTCCCTTTAACGGCGCAATGCGCGATATGTCAAATAAATGCATCGGTATTTTGGCATTCAATGGCGCATTTGAAGGAGGCTGCTTGCGAGACCGTATGGAATAGTCATTCTTAAACCATGCTTTACTAAAACCTAGCATAGCCTTCACGCATTTGCACTCGTCTATTATTTGAACTCATTGGCAAAGTGAAACTAACTTTACCAAAGGAGTCAGTCAATGACAAGACAGTTATGCAGTTACTTTCACTATTGACTGACAATGGGTTACCATCGAAAACATAGGCTGGAAAAAGCAACTTACCCTAATGTTGCTCAAATGACTGAATAAAACAACATTTATCCTGCAGAGGAGTTGCTTATATCTCGTGACAGTGCGTCTTCAGCTGTGCTCCATACGTGTCTCTCGCCTCTCCCCTAATCACTTTTAACCGTCATTACCAATTTGCAAATGATGGTGAATAACTGAGATGAGATGTACAGTATTTCGTAATATCTTTATTCTAATTATGTTTCCCATTGTAATCGTGCAATTTGTAATGCTTTGCATGGACGTGCGCTGGTGTGCGTTCATGAATGATAGAAGGATGGTGCGTGCACCTGCCAATATGACTGTTGACATGCGCTCTTAAAATAGCATATGAACAACTCGCCATTGACTTCTGACCAGGTTTAGGTGGTGTATGATAGCGATTTTTAGACAAAGCGCTAGGTCCCTCCCTAGGTTGTTAATTGCCACACCCCTGGGCGCAATGCTTAAAAAATAAACGTGCAAAATAACGAATTCAACTTTCCGCGGGTGAATAACTAGTATTACGCCATGCGCTGGTGGCCCAAAATACAGCCCAAAATATAGCCCACAGTGTTTCTTATCATCAAGCGCTTGGACTATGTCATTAATTACTTTTGTAGCAGCAGTGATAGTGCTGTGTTTAGTCCTGAAACCAGATTGATGCTTAGATAAAATTGACTGAGCGTTTAAGTACTCTTTTTACTTGTTCAATACCTAGGGCTGTAGTGCTTTGCAGCTTATGCAGCCGCAAAAGCAACCCACAACTCCCGCTTTACTTATCGGTAGCCACGTTGTCCAAAAATAAATAAATAAATAAATAATAATTTCATACCTCTCCTTGCTTTCATTGTAGACTATGTGTGCAACTTTACCAAACTAGATGTACCGCAGAGCGGTACAAAATATGACCGCCGCCGAGTCCAGCACATTTTTTCCACAAAAATAAATCACGCTGAAAGGCCTATATGATTGTAACTGTCTCACTAAATTGCATTATCCACACTCAATTCTCACTGATATCTGCTAGACAACAAGTACCAAAACATGATTAGTTCATAGATTTCACATGTAAAATTAATTTTATACAACCCCACCTCCATCTTGCCTGTTCATAATTCTGAGAAATTCTTGAATTGTGTGCATGTACATGTTTATGTTATGCGTGTGTGTGTGTGTGTGTGTGTGTGTGTGCGTGCTTGTGTGTGTGTGCCTGCGTATGTGCCTGTGCATGCAAGCGTACAAATGTCTACTGTGTGAGTATGTGTCATACGTATGATTACTGTGAATGTATGTGTGTGTGTGTGTGTGTGTGTGTGTATCTGTTTGTGCACATGTGTGCACATGAAATGGGTTAACATGACCCCTGGAGGCAAACATACGAAAAAAAATGGTCATCCTAGGCCCTACAGTTCTCAAGATATTCACAGAGAACTGTGTCTGCCCTACCCTTCTTTCGGGGGGTCCAGTCCAGCGGGGGGGCTACAGATCAAAACGAAAAATTACGGTTCCATGCTATCCATGTGGGGGTACATGCCCACCAAGTTTTGTGTACCCCGGTCTTTCAGTGTCCTGGGAATCCTTGTTGGTGTACGTCACTAAATGTACACATAAATTAATTTATTGTGTGGCCCCCCATGAACGGAATTCCACGAAACTTGGCGTGCATACAGAGGGTGTCATAATGATCCTACACTTCCAATTTTGTACAGTTTTGACTTTGTTAGGTCACAGATGCCTTCAATTACAACACCTCATTTTTACTTTTTTGTGTTTAACTAGGTGGCGCTATACATGAAATGAGTGGTTATGGAATGGGTTGACATGGCCCCTTGAGATCAACATACAAAAAAAAATGGTCCTCCTAAACCCTACGGTTTTCGAGATATTCACAGAAAACTGTGTCTGCCCTACCCTCCTTTCGGGGGTCCAGTCCAGCGGGGGGGCTACAGATCAAAACGAAAAACGATGGTTCCATGCTATCCATGTGGGGTTACATGCCCACCAAGTTTCGTGTACCCCGGTCTTTCAGTGTCCCGGGAATCATTGACAGAAATTTGGGCATGCGAAAAAGAAAAAAAAAAAAAAAAAAAAAAAATCTGACTAAACCTATATGACCACCGCTTCGCTGCGCGGCGGTCATAATAAAACATTTACAATCGTGAAAGCAAGGACGCATAGACGACAAGCTAAATTACTATTAAATCCGCTTAGCATCATTAGCATGCTGCACATATTTGTTTAAAACTCTTGCATTGAAGTTGACTGATCATCTCAATACCAACGTTTCCCAAAAGGGCCTGTCCCAAGGAGAACAAGTATTACCTTGAAACTTAAACACACATGGGGAAACTGAACAGTCCAATCAGTAGACTATGATAGGCTAAGCTATATGCTACTTTGTTTACAATATTTGAGTTGTAATAAAAAATAGTAGGCCTAGGCTATAGGCTAATCTGCATAAAGTGTGCTGTCATAAATATCAGTCATTCAGAAAATATTTTTATATCAGGATATAAAATAATATATATATTATATTGTAATCCTCTGGTGTTCTAAGGGAAGCTATTAAAATGTTATTTAATAAAATGTCTAGCCCCCCCCCCCCAAAAAAAAAAAGAAAAAAAGAAAGAAAAATCGAGATTCGTATCGAACCGTGGGTCAAAAATCGTGATACAAACCGAATCGTGAGGTTGGTGTATCGTTACAGCCCCAATAACCAAGGATTCCAACACTTTGGCCAATGCTGAAAGTTTTGAAATGGGTCTGTAATTATTAGGCAAGGTTGGGTCACCTCCTTGTAAAAGTGGTGAAACATAAGCAGACTTCCATACCTTGGGGATTTTGTTTGTGACCAGTGAAAGATTAAAAAGATGTGTCAGAGGTTCAGCTAGGATATCTGCCGCTAATTTCAAGAAGAAAGGTTCTAAGTGATCAGGGCCTGCCGGTTTTCGAGGATTTAATTGTTTTAGGGCTTTATGAACATCAGCAACAGAGAAGGAGCTAAGACTGAAAGTGTTGCCGGCAGTAGTAAAGGTATTATTTACAGGCTCCAACACTGTAGGGGCAACAGAATCAAACAAAAACCCAGATGAAATGAAATGCTCATTAAAACAATTTAACATTTCTACTTTGTCAGATTTAATTACACCATTCTTAACCAAAGACAACGGAAAACCTGTTGGTTTAGTAGATGCAGATAATGACTTGATAGTTTTCCAGAATTTTCTTGGGTCATTCAGATTCTTGGTGGTTTCAGATAGGTAAAATTCAGCTTTAGCTGAAGAATGAAGAGAATCTGTTTCGCAGATTCAGTTATAGTGGAACATTTAATGGTTGCCACGGCGACCATTAGGGTTTTTTGATAATGGTTTCATAGTAGGCCTAGGCTATAGGCTAATCTGCATAAAGTGTGCTGTCATAAATATCAGTCATTCAGAAAATATTTTTATATCAGGATATAAAATAATATATATATTATATTGTAATCCTCTGGTGTTCTAAGGGAGGCTATTAAAATGTTATTTAATAAAATGTCTAGCCCCCCCCCCCCCCCAAAAAAAAGAAAGAAAAATCGAGATTCGTATCGAACCGTGGGTCAAAAATCGTGATACAAACCGAATTGTGAGGTTTGTGTATCGTTACAGCCCTATCAATAACCAAGGGTTCCAACACTTTGGCCAATGCTGAAAGTTTTGAAATGGGTCTGTAATTATTAGGCAAGGTTGGGTCACCTCCTTTTAAAAGTGGTGAAACATAAGCAGACTTCCATACCTTGGGGATTTTGTTTGTGACCAGTGAAAGATTAAAAAGATGTGTCAGAGGTTCAGCTAGGATATCTGCCGCTAATTTCAAGAAGAAAGGTTCTAAGTGATCAGGGCCTGCAGGTTTTCGAGGATTTAATTGTTTTAGGGCTTTATGAACATCAGCAACAGAGAAGGAGCTAAGACTGAAAGTGTTGCCGGCAGTAGTAAAGGTATTATTTACAGGCTCCAACACTGTAGGGGCAACAGAATCAAACAAAAACCCAGATGAAATGAAATGCTCATTAAAACAATTTAACATTTCTACTTTGTCAGATATAGTTACACCATTCTTAACCAAAGACAACGGAAAACCTGTTGGTTTAGTAGATGCAGATAATGACTTGATAGTTTTCCAGAATTTTCTTGGGTCATTCAGATTCTCGGTGGTTTCAGATAGGTAAAATTCAGCTTTAGCTGAAGAATGAAGAGAATCTGTTTCGCAGATTCAGTTATAGTGGAACATTTAATGGTTGCCACGGCGACCATTAGGGTTTTTTGATAATGGTTTCATATCTGAAAATGTTCAGGGCTCTAAACTGTACAAGTTCACCAAGTTTCATGCCTTTATGAAAGAATTTGACCTAATTTTCACATATCCCCTGTACTATAAAAGTTCAATAAAACTGCCAAAGGTGCAGCTTTTCGCCATTGACTTATGCACAAATGATTCCAATTTTGACAATGTTCCACCACTTGGATTTTCATGGACTTTTGGTATGTGATATGGGAAGGTTTTGTGAACTGAATACAACAAAAATAATTTCTGTTGCAATTAGTTTTGGGTTGGGTGTTTTTTTTCTCACAGATTGCCTGTGTGAGAGATAGCCTAATTGTGATAAACAAATCTTAGTCCTAAATTAACCGATTTGTGAATGTAATTTTTGCCCATGCCAAAGAAAATGTTAAACAGGATTGAATGCATTAAATCTAGGCCTAGCCATCCTTCAAGCAGGACCACTGTAAATAAATAGCACAATCCCGCCTTCTGAAGTGATTGATTGGCTGCCTGGAAACTCGCGATGGTTTGTCTGAAAAGGCTTTTCTCCTCCCACTATTCCGCAGCCGCAGTCGAGAACTTCATCTACTTCACTCTGTATTAGCGGCCATCTTCTCCCTGCATGAGAAGAAGAGTGGCGCAACAGACATGGCAGATTATTCCAACGTGGCTCCACCGTCCTCAAACAATGGAGGAGGAATGAACGACGCTTTTAAGGATGCACTACAGCGGGCAAGACAAGTAATTTATTGGTTTCTGACTGGAAATACTTCTCTGAGTTGAAAATAGCCGTAATTCTTCTCAGAGCGTTAGCCTGCTAACAGCCGCCTAAACAAGGGCTAACGTTAGCTAATTTAAGGCCTTGCGAGTTCTGCGACGCGATCCAAATCCAACAAAGGAATGTCGATTAAACAGCAGACGTTGCTAGCTAGCTGAATTATCTTTCTATTCTTTGTTTGAAACTAAACTCAATAGTTAAAAGTGAAATAAGGTTAACGTTTTAGAAACGATTGTAACGTTAGTTCAAATGGTTGAATTAAACTGGCTCAAGAAACGTGGCGTCATGCCGTATTCAAACAAGGGCTATGCTAGCCTAGATAAGGAAGTAACGTTAAACTATCCAAGCTAACTAGGTTTAATGTTACAGTTAACCCTCCCAAGGGTTGTTTTTTTTCTTTGCCCTGCATCGTTTAAAGAACGTAAAGCGATGTATTTCTTTAAAAAATATTGATACTTAAGTTGCACTCTTTACGAATTGTTGATGCGTGTAACTAATGTTGTAACCAAACATGGGTTACGTGGTGAACGATTAATCCTAACTTTACTTGTGGTAACTTCTCTATTAAAACATGTTGAACAAGATTATTTGGGTAACGATGGTTGTGGCAATGAATCATACTAACATCAAAACATTGCCCGAATATCACCTTGTAAAAGCTTGCGCTCGGTGTCTGATCATGCAATAAGTAGCAGCTAGCAATCTGTGAGAAGCACAAAAAGTAGGTTGAAATTCTGTGGTCGTGATCTAGTGTCGACTCAAGTTACATGCTGTGTTTTTGGTTGGTTTTAAATGAACGTTGTTGTGATTTAACGTTACTGCAAACCAGAGCAAACTTACCGTTAGGCTACGTGAAATAACTGTTAAGGGCTGGCCATTTTAAGTGAATCGTTCTTGGTGTGACCTAAATGTTGCCTTGTGTTTGGGCTTACAGATTGCTGCTAAAATAGGGGGCGATGGCGTTGCCCCTCCTCCTTCAGCAAACGACTTTGGGTATGGGGGACAGAAACGGCCCTTGGAGGACGCTGGTGAGTGTTCTAGCACCATTGAATTGTGGCCCCAGGCTAACTGGCTCTGACTTGACCATCTTGTATGGCCACTTGTAGTATGTAGTACTTGTAGTAGTAATTATGTGTATCTGGGTCTGTCTCCTTGATTATCTGACTTTTCCCTTGTGATATGCTGCAGTGATTGTTGTATCATTTTTGCCCATATGTGTTGCACACTCTGGCTCCCATGCATTTTTGTGATCTGCAGAAGGCATATGGCCCAAAACATTCAATAAATCAATATACACAAATGCACATGGACCTGAAGTTTGCACTAAATGCCTTTACTAGTGGTTGGGACCTTAAAGCATTATTTTGTTGTTACTTTTTTGATAGAACATAAATGTTGCAGACACATCTGTTGATTTGGATTGTTTTACTTTTCAGATCAACCAGAGGCAAAAAAAGTTGCCCCTAATGACCGTATGTATCCCCAAGAAGGCTTTCATTTCTGTTTAAAGGAATAGTTTGGTCTAAGAACAACCTAGGGTCTATTTTGGAATAATGAGTGTAAACTCTTGTTCGAGACCAAAATGACGTTAATCTGAGTAGTTTTTATAAAACAGGGATATGCATTTGCAACGAAATGGTATATAGCGTAGCCTATGGGAAAAGCTCACTAAGTCAAAGTAAATCACTACTGTAAGTCACTAACAAGGTTCAAAGTGTTTCTACCTATGTAAGTGTACGGAAAGGGTATAAAAATGACTGTTTGGGCAGTCAGTGCATTGCCTGTTCCCTGCCATCTTGCTAGGAATCCTCAAGATGGTGGCAACCGAGGAATGATTTAGTAATGATGTAGAATGATGTAGTAATTCTTCTAAAAAAAAGAAAAATGGGTAAAGCTGTACACTTGTAAATTTAGGAAATACTTTGTGTAGTCTGCAGGAACCCTCTTCACTGTAACACAGAGAGGGAATGAGATTTTGAGTGTAGTCAGTGGAAAAAGGTAGAGATTTACCTTGACGTAGTGAGCCTGTCCTCAAGGCTATGTTCTATACTATTTCCTTGCAAATGCATGTTTTGGTCTTACTCATGACTACTAATAGTTTTGGTCCCCAACAAAAGTTTACAATTGTTATAATCCCAAAATACACAATATGGTTGTTCTTAGACTGAACTATCTACCTTTAATATTCAACTGTCTTCAGCATTGAATGACCTTCACTTATCCACTCTTTCTCTATTTTAGCTTTCACAGCAGTCATGGGGGGGATGGGTGGCGGTCCCCCAAGGTATGTCTGCATTATTAGACAGTCATTTGTCTTAAAGATTAAGTTTGTCTGAAAGATTACTAGTTAACAGTTTGGCTTTTGGCACAGAAATGATCATGCATTTTTATTCAGGTCTGCTTCGGAGGAGTTCAAAGTTCCCGATGGCATGGTTGGATTCAGTAAGTTGGCAGTTAAAGAATTAACAATGTCCTTCAGGTGATTCTGTTGCCATGACTTTTCATAATAAGCATCATATGACTGGCCTGATAGAAAAATGCCTGACAGCAAATAGCACCACATGTTGCATACTGTAGCACTGCATTGTAGTGTAATTTCAAGTGAGTGCCATATGTCTTGACTTATGAAGTCCCATTACAGATTTAGTCAGCGGTTATACATTACGGAAAAAATTTAATTCATTAAAACTTTCCATAGTCATCGGAAGAGGAGGAGAGCAGATATCCCGGCTGCAGCAGGAGTCGGGATGTAAAATACAAATCGCCCCAGGTGGATATCTCCTTTGTCTTTTAGTATCTGACAGTTGAGTGATGTCTGTTTTTCCTCTGGTCTGAGTTGGGAACTAAAATTAAACTAAAATACTCTTTTTTGTAAACCAGACAGTGGAGGGATGCCAGACAGGTCGGTGACATTAACAGGAGCTCCAGAATCTATCCTGTAAGTGCACAACATAGCGCTGATTGTTAATGTGACATCTATGATGTCCGAGCACATTTTGCACACTTTACTTCAACTAATCAGAGGAATTTGATGTAGACAATGGTTGATGTTTTTAACTGGCATATATGTAGTTAAAACTTCAACTGGAGTTTTCCTTACAATCTTCCTTCCTCACAGGGCTGCAAAGAGGTTATTAACAGAGATCGTTGAGAAGGGCAGGCCCACACCATTCCACCATAACGATGGCCCAGGCATGACTGTGCAGGAGATTCTCGTTCCGGCCTCTAAAGCTGGTCTTGTTATCGGCAAGGGCGGAGAAACCATTAAACAGTTACAGGTTTGTCCAGTTTCTCAACATGAACAAGCTCTTGCTGTCCTTATAACGTCTTTGGCAGAATTTAAGTTTTGCTTCCTTCACAACCCCCCCCCCCCCCCCAAACAGGAACGTGCTGGTGTGAAGATGGTCATGATTCAGGATGGACCACAAAACACAGGAGCAGACAAACCCCTCCGGATTTCAGGAGAGCCCTTTAAAGTTCAAGTAAGCATGCATCTGATAAATCCCTTTTGTATGCCCACAAATCCCCACTATGTTTGGTGGCTCTGTGATGACTAGCTGAACCTGGTCCATTTTGTGTCTTACAGCAAGCCAAAGAGATGGTCATGGAATTGATTAGGGATCAAGGTTTCCGGGAGCAACGGGGCGAATATGGCTCAAGGATGGGAGGAGGAGGAGGAGGAGGAGGTGGAGGAGGTGGAGGAGGCGGCGGTGGCAATGGAGGAGGTGGTGGTGACAGTTTGGATGTAAGTATAAGAAGTTTTCTTTCCCCAAATTAGAGCAAGTGGCAAGCATTTCTGTATTCCTGTTTGCCCTTTGTGGCAACATTTGAAAATAAAATAAATTTCTCATAAATATACAGTATGCCTATGTGTAAGGAAGACTTAACTGCATTTTGTGCCCTATAGCCAGTTGGGTTATTGTAAAAGTGTGACTTAAAATGAAAAACTGGTGATGAGTTCGATAAATATCTGTCATTCAATGGAAATTAAACTTTGCCATTCAAATAATTTAAACCTTTTTGTATTCAGATTGGTTTAACCCATTCACTGCTTTCATACACACAAATGCACATATACTTTCAAGTCAAATAAGACCCAATAATGACTAAACAAACCAAAAGTTTGTTGAGCTTTACACATGTAACGTTAATATGGTACAAGTTTTCTCGAACCGTAAATCCACATTGCACTTGTTTTTTGCCTTAGGTTCCAGTGCCACGGTTTGCAGTTGGAATTGTGATTGGACGGAATGGTGAAATGATCAAGAAGATCCAAAATGACACTGGAGTTCGAATTCAGTTCAAACCAGGTTTGTAATCTGAAAGACCATCTTCCTAGTGGTCCATGTTAACATGGATCTGGTTTCAGTCACTGCACTTGATTGAGCATGTTTAGGTGGATGGCGTTTCTTGTTTCACATATGTCAAATGGTCCTCTTCACCACTTAGACGACGGCACTACACCCGAGAGGATAGCTCAGATCATGGGGCCCCCTGACCGAGCACAGCATGCGGCCGAGATCATCTCTGACCTGTTGAGGAGCGTACAGGCCGGAGGGCCCCCAGGACCCGGTGGAAGGGGCAGAGGTCGTGGTCAGGGCAACTGGAACATGGGTCCCCCAGGAGGTCTGCAGGAGTTCACCTTCACCGTCCCCACCATGAAGACCGGCCTCATCATCGGCAAAGGTGCCTGTTCAAATTCACCACCCATTTTTCTGCTTGGTCTGCTTTGGTATCAACATACTTCCTCATTCCTAATGGATGGTTTTGAATGTGCCAACGGGTTGTTGGGTTTAGCGCCTGCTTTTGAAGAGCCACTCAGTTTTCCTTAGGTGCTTGGTGACCCTTAATATAATTCACAAAAGTGTCAATAGAGCAAAATCATTTAAACTAAAGGGGCAAAAGGATTTCTGTTGAAGGACATTTGATCTAAATGGCAACTTTAAATCTCACAGCAGGGATGAACATTCCCTGAGCACTTAACCATTGAATGAAGACTGGGAAGAGACTAATGAGAGTTTTGTGTGTTTTCTCCCATAAGGGGGAGAGACCATTAAGGGTATCAGCCAGCAGTCAGGGGCCAGAATAGAACTGCAGCGGAACCCTCCTCCCAATGCCGACCCCAGCATCAAGGTGTTCACCGTCCGAGGAACGCACCAACAGATCGACTATGCTCGGCAACTGGTGGAGGAAAAGATTGGAGTAAGTGTTTGTTTTTATTTTTTGTGCAGGAATGACTGGCTGTAGTTTAGTGGTTAATTTGTTTGCCTGGGATTCATTAGATTAGTTCTGAAGTTAATATTTTGATTCAGATGTACTCAAAGATCCAATAGGAATGGGATGAAATACTATATAGCATCTATATAGCACAGATGTTTTTAAAAGCTCCCCAATTCACAGCCTGAACACTACTACAAATGAAGATTGCATAAAATAAGCTATATTTAAACTGAAAAAAACATGTTATCTTTATAATTTGATCCCTATATGTAATACGTTGATAGTGAAACACAGTAAAAATTCAGACTATCAAAGACTATATGTGTCTTTAAAGATCACTTTTTGTTGTGTATTTGTTTATTCTGAGGGCTTCACATGAAAATGATCTCCCAACACAATTGCATAGTCCGTATGCACTTTGTGACTGCTTTTGTACTAAGTTCTTTGTATTTTCGTTTTCCCGCTAGGGTCCAGTCAGTCCAATGGGTGGTCCTCATGGACCTCCAGGCCCCCATGGAGGACCTGCCCCGCATGGCCCTCCAGGGCCCCCTGGACCCCCTGCACCGATGGGGCCCTACAACCCCGGCCCATACAATCAGGGCCCCCCAGGACCACAGTAAGGACCACCCTCATTTCTGTTACCCTCACATTTTTCCAGCTATGACACATCCATGTCTGGTGTATAGTGATTTGATTTACAGTACAGTTTTTCGATGCAAGCCGAAGAACTAAGGTTCAAATCCCCCTTCCTTTTCAGTGGTCCACCTGGCCCATACCCACCCCAGGGCTGGGGCAATGGCTACCCCCATTGGCAACAGGGACAGCCAGATCCCAGTAAGTACACTTGGATTCTAAACAGCAATTAGCTGCACAGTGAAATGGACGGTTCCCACTTTTGATTTTGTGACTGCAATCCCATGAGTGGTACTATATTTATGAACAACACTTAAGCCGGTTACAATAAAACCTGAAACGTTCCTATGCCCATTCATCTTCCTAAATAGTATACATTGTGCATTGGAGGTACAGTGTGTGTGTGTGTGTGTGTGTGTGTGTGTGGAAATTTTCAGATCTTACAAGGTTCAGGGAAAAGTGCTAAATGTCGAGTTGCCAACCAGTTTTTTATTTATTTATTTTGTTTTTATTATTATTTTCCCATTTAATTCAATTCTGACACGACAGATTTTGAAGGTTAAGCCTTTGCTTTTGTTAAGGGTCACTTGTGCCACCTGCTTGTGTGTGTGTGTGTGTGTGTGTGAGAGAAGGGGAGATATTTCCCTCCGTGTGTGTGTGTTGTAGAGCCTCACGTGCCATGTACACTAGGGCCAAATATCCACCGTCTCCCTCCCCCCACACACAGATAAAGCAGCAGCGGATGCCAACGCAGCGGCGTGGGCGGCTTATTACGCCCAGTACCAACAGCAGCCTCAGGCCCCCATGACGCCCACTAGCGCCGCACCGGGCACAGCACAGACCAACGGCCAGGGTAGGCACCTCGCTGATGTCCTCTTCTCCTATACAGCCTTTCTCATGTAGCTTGGCCTGTCCCGTAGTGGCGAGCCCATCACATAGAGCTCTCTTCAGCTGTCTAGTGCTCTGCAGTGTAGCTAGTGCATTTTTTTTATATGTTCCTTCAGATGTGCTGTCATCCTTTTGTTGCTTTTGTCTTCAGTCAGTTTTTTTTTTTCTTTCTTTTTTCTTTTGGTCCTTCATTTTTCCGTTCCATTACTGACAGGTTAGGCTAACAGATTTCTTTTTTTAATTAACATATATTTTTTTAATTTTATGACCCTGCTGGGGTCAAAGTGCGCCACCTATCCAGGTGGAGGATGAACTGCTGCCTGTCAAAGAATGGTTATCAATATAAATTGTACCATTTTTAACAGGTGACCCGCAGGCTCCAGGTCAGAGTGGACAGGCAGATTACACCAAGGCCTGGGAGGAATATTACAAGAAATTGGGTATATAAATATTTCGCCAAATGTAGCTTCAGCGTATCTCACTATGGGGGAGTCAGGCTAAACAGCATGGGCCACTTGAACTGCCACCAGGTTTTGCGGTGGTCCTGCAGTAAAAGGCTTTTTGAATCCTTGGTGAAGGGTCAGCCACATCTGAGTGTGGCGAGTCTTCACTCTGTTTGTGCCCAGCTGTTTAGACTGAACAGCTTCATGCCTCTTTTAACTACCGGTGCAGAATATTGGTCAGGGCTTTGTACAGTAGCCACGGATGTAAAAGACTAGAAAGGATGGTTTTTTGACTTCAGTTGACTGGTTTGCATATTCTCATATCAAATCAAGTGGATGTGCTGTCTTTTCTTGCAACGCTTTGTAGTGATATTGTATGTTAATTGGAAATATTTGATAAAGGTAGATGGCAATGTTTTTTTTAATCTGTTTTTGGAGACATTCATTTGAGGTTACTCAAATGGGAATTAAATTGTTTGCATCAGGTCAACAAGGTCAGCCTACACAGGACTACACAAAGGCGTGGGAAGAGTACTACAAAAAACAAGGTGGGTGACACATTTGTGGTCAGATACATGCTAACCCTCTCTGACCCACAGAGAAATTACTGTAAAATCAAAAACACGATAAAATGAGCGGACTCATCGGTCAACTTTTGTGTACATGTTTACTTGAAATTGTACTGCATTGCGTAAACTCTTGGAGTTTTAAATATGGGCAGCTGTGGTTCTGATCCAGTCCTCTTCAGTAGACCGGCTGTTCTCCCAACTGCCCTACAGCAACGCAGCGGGTTTCTGTCCCACCATTCAGAGGAAGCATGGCTGGGATCGTTCCCCCCCTTACAAAACTCCCCTAACCAGATTTGAACTGTTTAAATCATACCCCAACCACAAACTTGCTAGTGTTAGGCTAAAGTGTCTGTAAAGTGAGTCTCACTGGTGTGTCGCTACAGGTCAAGCTGCCCCTCAGGCAGCAGCAGCAACGCCGGCGCCGGCCCAGCCCGGAGGTCAGCCGGACTACAGCGCAGCCTGGGCTGAGTATTACCGCCAGCAAGCTGCGTACTACGGCCAGGCGGGAGCCCAGGGCATGGGAGCAGCACCACAGGCGCCTCAGGTACGCTCGCCCTAAGAGATTGTCCCTCCTTCCCCCTCCACCCCACCCCGTCCTGCCCTATCACCTTTGTTCTGTGTTTCCCTTGTCTTCTCTGCCCCCCCCCCCCTTTTTTATGTTTACAGTGTGTTTGTGTGTGTGTGGAGGAGTCTCTAATCCCAGTAGTATGCATCTAGGCATGCATGCCCATTTTAAATGTTTCCCCTTTGTTTTCTTTCTCTTTCAATAACTTTTTCCCCCACAGGTTTATCAGGTCGACTGAGGACTCGGCATTGCAGTTCCTAACCAAACCTTTCCCTCTTTATACAGGGGTCTCTTTTTTTTCTTTTTTCTTTTTTAACCTATTTTTGGGGGGGTTGAAGTGTCACGTTTGTTGATGTTAACATGTTGTGTATTCTCTTATGTATTTCTTCTGTACAGGGCCAGTAATGTGAAGTGGACATAAACTAAATGCTACCTTGTCGAAACAAATCCTTTGTTAAATGTTTGGATGCAGACGTCTTGATGATGATGATGATGATGATGATGAAGATCTTAAATTTCCTTGGTTTAAAAGTGTTTCAAAATAGATTGCAACATGGCTCCGGAGTCAAGTATTTTTCTTTATTCTTTTTTTTGTTTAGCTGTTCTTGTAAATGAACGGTTTGTTTTAGTAAGGGTAATTTTAGCATATGGTCATTCCAGCTCCTGTATCTCCATCTAATGTGGTTAGAGCTCATGTTTATACGAACTGTAGTCATTTCCATGTAAATCATCTCAGTTTAAAATATGAAATGCTTGTTGTGTTTTGCAATAAAACAAAATGAAACCTCCTGTGTTGGTAAGTGGGGTGGCAAAAAGGGGGTGGAAACTATCTTGTAAGCAGTTTTTATTAATGTGCGGGGGGGAATCACGTAAGGCATGACATGCAGACTGAAATGTGTTTAATTTCTTTCTGTCTATATTTTTCTGACAAAACATGCTCTGCCATTTTCTTGTCTCTCCAACTGTCTGTGCGGTTCCTGTTTTTTAAAAATTGTAACCCCTAGTTTTATTTTTTGATGTGTGAATGCAATGCTGAGATCAATTGTGTCGCATATCCTTTATCAGTGACGTTAGTGGTGTCTCCTTGCGTATTTTAAACTGGCCATTGCTGAGGTTCTAGGAGCAGACAGATACTGGTCGGTCAGTGGTAGGTGTGTCACTCTTTAAGACCTGAAGCAGCTCTTGTTGTATTGTGCCTGGTGACTCAAGCTAGTTATGCACTGTATGTAATGAGAGAAACTTTCTCCCTCACAGGCAAGATTAGGAAGGTGGTAAGCAAGAGGTATTTTAACAAAATGTTCTTTTGGATTTTGTCACTGCAAAGTATTGCAAGCATTTTAGTTGAATTTTTGTTGCTTTCTTACAGGACAGATACAATGTTCTCATTTGAAAGCGATTACATGCAAAAGCACTTGTTTTTGTTTTTTTTATTCCCTCCCCCTCAGTTTTCATGCATCACGTTTTTGTAATTATCTGCTGGCCTTATCTTGAAACCATTTTGATACAAATTAAAACGAAAAAGCTGAATTTGCATAAGTCAAATTTTTGTTTTACCAGTTGTCTGTTGGCATCCATCCAGTATGTAGATTTGTAGGTGTTTAGGGCGGTGGAGGTTACGAAGTGCCTCCCCACTGACATGATCCCTCCACCGTAAGTACAATACAATGTGATTTAAAAGCCATCACTTGTCTTTGATATCTTGCTGAGAATTAATAGTGTGCTAGACAATGTCTCATTTACATTTAAAAACAAGCATTTGGTAAGTATTAGAGCCCCAAATCCTCAGTTATGTTTTGAAGTTGCTCATGTTGTTTCTGACCCTTTGAAATGGCCTCTTTTTGACAAATTGGACTGATTTGCGTTTGTTATGAACTACTGAATTTATGCAATGATATTTCCATTCAGCAATATTTTCATTCAGAAACATGGCAATGTAGCTGTTTTTGTGATGCATACAGTATATGAAGTTTTTAGTGCTTCTGACATATCTGCGTGTATTTTTGCTTTATTGATTAGTTTGGCATTCAACACTTTCTTTCCTCTGTAGGAAAGCCCGAATAGAATAAGAACTCAAGTCACCATTGAAGTTTGAGTGAGTCAAATGAGAACGTAGTCTTTTTTTCCCAATGTTAATACATGAACCTGAAGATGTTTAACGTGAACAAACTAATATTTAAGGCTTGTCACCATTTAAAGTTTGTCACCTCTTGATATATCAGGATGCTGGCACTGAACATGGTTGTTTTTCAAAATGCGTTTTTTGTAGCTTTCAAATATAATGTAGCACATTGATGCTAAACGCTATGTCTTGTAGTAGCAATTCAGCATGCTATTGTCTTAGGCATAGAACTGAAGTGCTTCAGAATAGTGTTCTACTTTTTCCAAACTTGCCCATGATTTGTCAGACATGCCTCTTTTGCTATGAACACTTGTCATTCTGATGGCTGTTGAATTGACGCCAATGATGTGACTGATTTGTTCATTGATGGCAAACAGTGCAATATCTAATTCTTGCAGTGTCCACCCAGACCTTGCACCTTAGGTTCTGCTGCAATAATACAGGTAAGCGTAACCTAAGGAAACAAGTGTTTGACCTGTGCTATAGACATTTACTGCTGTCTGACCTGCCCACACATTGTGCCTAGCTTAAAAGTTTTCCTTTGCTTAGAGTTGACTACAACAACAGTAAATTTATCAGTCAAAATGTTGCTTTCAACCTCAATTCTAGCCTGGAAATTGTTGGTCCTCATGCACTGTTCTGTATTCTCAATCTGAATGATTTGCATGGCATTTACTTTAGTAGCAACGTAAATGCTACATACCATTTATAAAGTGTCGATATGTCTTACATATTCGCAACCGTCCAGGATTTAAACACATGTCCTCATTCCAAAGTCTTGATTTAGTAAATTTAGTCTAAACAAATGTTATTTTACGGAATTAATTAGTTGTATTCTGTTTGGGTGGGGGATTGGGGAGCTTGTGACCAGGATGCTTAGGATGCCCTCTTGTTTTAACATGAATATACATTAAGCTGCATGCAGTGGCAAAAACCTCGGCGTGAGTTAGTGATACGAATGTCCTCACTTGCGAATTGTGTTAAGTGTGATGAATATCAATGCTGCTGTTGCCATTGGTTTGAAACCTGTGAATTGATGCCCTGCTGCAGTGCTAATATTTTGTCAAAAATTGCTGCCTCCATTCTCACAGTGTGGAAGATGCCGCAGGCAATAGGTCGTAGAATCAGATCCTGAGCTAGTTTGTCCCTAAGGAGGAATCCTTTGAGTCTGTCCCTCTGCCGAACGTAGACCATTCAAGGGCTCCAGTTATAAGGTAACCAATATAATGAGGAAACCTGTGACTGCTTAAGTTGTCTTCTTGATGCTGAGTCTAGGGACATGTCTGATTACAATTCTGCTGAATTCCTAAGATATTGCCATTCTTAACATGCCATTGATCTGTAGTGGTGTTGAAGTATGCTTTTCTCATTGCATTTGCTTATTGCTTTACGTAGGGATTTGAAAGAATTTGTGTGAATGCTTTAAAATGGTTTAAGACGAGGAACTGTTCTTTGTAGTCCCGTGTCAGTTGTCAAGACTTTAGGCAGTGAATTGGAGAAGAGCAATCACAACCTTTTTTACCCCTTATTTTGAAATTTCTCCTCAGCTTGCAATGAATTCCCATTTTTGCATAAACCTTTTTTGTACATATGTATACCAGTGAGTGAGGGTTTTCACAGCAGACTATGTGGGGGTGTAGACAAGTAGACGGAACCTGAACATTTTCCAGAAGTTTAGAGCATGCCTTGGGGGTTAACTCGCAGATGGTTTTGTGTGCTGTTTTTGATTGTTTATTTTTTGGAGTTGGTTTTGTTAGACTTTTTTTGACTGTTCTCTATTGTTGCCATGTCCATGAAATAAAGATGTGATCTCAATTTGGTCTTTAGCTCTTACTTTTTAAAACCCTTTGTGTCCAAAGAAGATCCAATTTTTCTTACTTAAATTCTCTCAATCTGTCAGTGTCTTTAAATTGACACACACCGTCTTCAGATTTTCAACTCATTCACATTTGCAATGTAATGGGGTTTTTCCTCATGGAAATGTGATGTTAAGGGGAATGAGTTGGTATACACATGTAGAAGCTCATTTAAATTGCCCTTTTTATTAAAACATATTTTCTGCATACATGTACACAAGTCATATGTTGCCATTCAATTCATGTCTTGGTGAAATGATGCAACTATAAAAATAAATGCCAGTCTTAATCTGAGTCAAATGTAACTGTCAGGATTTGAGTGTTTGAGTTAATGGACACCATACAAGCAAAAATGGTGCATAATTGGGTTTGTCATGTCCCTTCAGAAGTGTGAAGGAAGACCATTGGTAACAGTTCAGGGCAGGCTGTATTTCCCACGATACTAACAGGCAGGGCAACACTACAGGTGCTGCCAGTAAGGCTGATAACGTTCACAACAGCCCAGCACGGAATACAGCAAAGTAGTGTGCACAAGGAATTGGACAGTAGATGGGTCACTATAAGCAATGATGCCCTGTATATATGCCGGGTTAAGCAGTTAGACGGGCAACAGGCCTGCTAGACTAAGTTCAGTGGGACTGTCTATCAAGGCATCTCACACGTAGTCTTTTGCTGAATGAACATGCACTCAAGATGAGCCAGACCGTCCAAACTATCGTTCAGAAATCCCTTTACAATACACAGTATTATTACTCCTGCACAATGTAACCACACCATTACCGTTGGACTACCAAGTCTGCCCTTTTAAATAATTTTTCCGACTGTCATTACAAATTATAAAAAAACTGACATGGTGTTAAATAATTAAAATAACTTAGACAAATGTCTTTGAACTGTTCAGCCATGAGGTCAAAAGTACTTTACAGTACTCTGGTACAATATGACCAACTGCTTGACATGTCCGCCTCTACAGAGGACGATAAGTTAGATTAAAAAAGACCGAAAACTGCATTGACATGGCACTATAACGACATGGGAGCGGTATTGTGACAGGACTTACAGGTCCACAGACCGCATGGTGCTCAGTAAGATAATCATGGTCTTATACTTAACAAAAATATAAACTCAACACATTTTCATGAGTTTACCTAACATTTCTAAGAGGGCTTCCATGCACATAAAAGGTTAAATTCTGTTGCACATAAAGTTAAATTCTGTTCAGAAATTTGTGAAAATCCATATTAGTGATCCACATTCAGTTCACAAGCTCTGGTGGACATTCCTGCTGCCAGTTGCAAACTCCCAAACTTATATCAGTGACATTTGAGGTAAAACAGCACAATTTAGACTTATTGCAAACAGTCCAATGCACATCTGTGCCATAATCGTGCATTTTGATCTGCATCTTTTGATATCTCACCTGTAAGTGCCCACTAATATGGATTTAAACAACTTTGTGCACACAAATTGAGAGAAATAAGCCTGTGTGCATAGACCGAATCTTCAATGAATGAAAATTGGAGTTGAAAACAAGTGTTGCGTTTATATTTTTGCTCAGTACACAAAACAAGCCGCAGTCACACTGAAAAAGCCAGCACAACACTGCACCAAGGAGGCAAAAATCCTCTTCCCATCCCTCCTCCAGTTAGTGTATTCTTAATGATGTGCGGGTGAACAGTCCAGTGACTTGTTATTGTACTCTGGCCTCCAGCATGGCATTGGGCACAAGGTGGAGCTGTGAGGTGATACAGCCATTCAGTTGGCGGAAGGTGTCGGCACCCAGGTAGGCCAAGAGCAGCTCGGACCGTCTGTGCAGCAGGTGGAGCATGTCCTCAGCCAGCGTCTCCACAGTGGTGTAGCGCACCTTCTCCAGGTCAAAGATGTCCTTCAGGAAGAACAGCACCTGGTCCTGTCAACCAGATGAGGGGAGTGTCAGTCAGCTCTAAGCCTGAGCAGGTTAAATTATCACCATGTTCACAGGCGGGCATATTATACTATGAACTATGGGTTACACTTGTTTGAAACATGTTAGATTACTTTATGATTCAGCTTCTTTGATAGTGTTAAATCTCAGAGTGGGAGCCAACTTTGTAAATTATGATAACAATATCCTGAGTTTCATGTCCACTCCGAATCTTATACATAAAAGCATGTTCATCTTCACATGCCAAGTGTGGCTCAACAAAGAAGATTGGATTTAGTTCTTACTGGTAGTTACAAAAAAATAAAACGGCAGATGGTCAGCTGCAATTAACCTTGACACATTAATCTTTTGTGTATGGCTTTGGTTAATAGCTTAGTTCTTAGAACTAGTGACTTACCTTGAAAAAGCAGCAGAAGTCATGCAGGGAGGTCTTGGGCCCCAGGAACCCCCAGGCCAGGACGGGGCTGATTTGCTCACAGACCGCATAGAAGTGTGAAATGAAGCCATCCTGGACCTATCAGGGAAGGAGAAAAACTCAATTCAATTGTATTCATATAGCGGCGAGGCAACTGAAACGGTCTTTAGGGGCTTCACAGAGCCTTAAACCCCAGAGCAAGTACTCAGGTGAGCACTAAAATTAATACATAAAAACAGTATTGTAAAAAACGGTATTTTACAGTATTGACTGCTTTATGTGAAACATTAGTAATACCTGCATCATAACATCAGAACGATAAGGAGTAGGGCTATCACTTCACGTTCGAAAATCGATTGGACCAACCAACACAAGTTTCGAAAACTAAAATAGGGAATCGATTTTAACCAAATATGTACATTATTCATTTTAAACGAATTAAACAAATGAAAAAGATAGATGTAACAAAACTCAGGAACAAGCAGAAAAATAACAAAAAATTCCGAAGTGCAGTAAGCATTGCGAAAGCTAAATAGAAAATTCCCACCAATTTTACGCACCGGAAACAGCTTTTTCAACCGGCTGCTGTGCTGCTGGTGTTTTCAGTGTTGCCCATAGACTGTATATATAGAACTGGACAGTGTGGTTGTCCTAGTATGGCAAGCGATTTTAACATTTTCCCGCTAGACTGGATATGTATTGCAGATATCTGTAATTCAGTTTTGCCTAGTCAAAACGAACATTTTAGATATCCGCAATTGAATTCTTCCTATCCATAATTGTCATTTCAGATATCCACAAAGACATTCTTCCTAGGACAAATGACGTCACATTTGCCATTCATTTCTATGGGGTTTATCATTACGGATATCTACAATTTGATTCTGACTAGTATGGCAAGCGATTTTATCATTTACCCGCTAAGTTTGACTATCTGGAATTAACATTGTAGATATCAACAACGTCTTTCTGACTAGTCGCAATTACATTTTGGATAGTTGGAATTGTCATTCAAGATATCTGTAACGTAATTGTGACTAGTCGAAACGTCAGATAGAGATATCTGTAATTTAGTTTTGACTAGGCAAAACTGAATTACAGATATCTGTCCTCACGTCATTGAAAACAACATTCAACTCGTCACACATCTTAAATGGCAATTGCAGATATCTTTAATTCAGTTTTGACTAGGCAGAATGAAAGGTGAATATATCTCAAACGTCATTATGACTAGTGCAAATTATTGTGCAAGACGTTGCTCTTTAGTTCCGTAGCAGAGCCCGTCTAGATTTCTAGGCTAGAGCCCATCTACTTAGACATTGTCAGCTAATTTCCCCTCCCCAACATAATCGAAGAAAAAGTGGGCTTATTTCCTTATTTCTATGAATGGAAGAAGAATAAGCAGGCTGTAATGTCGTAGCCTACATTAATTAGTAGGCCTAGGCTACTAAATTCACCAGCACCAGCTACAGGAAATTCCATTCATAATGGTGTTGGCTGTAATCGAAAAAATCAAAGAAACATTGAATCATCAATTTTTGCTGCCAGCTCCTGTCTTGCATAGGCTGCAGCATTAAAAAGACGATTAAAAACTCCTTCGCCCTCTGACTGCTCTGACATGGTGCTAATTACAAAGTTAACAGTTAACAGGTGCTATGTGATTTGATGATTTGAACAACAACACGCTCTTCTCCCGCCTAAAGTGGGATGCGGGCCTAATTTGCATAGCAATACAGATATCTCTAACGTCATTTCGCCTAGTCAAAACTCTAATTCAAGATATCTATAATTACATTTTGACTAGGCAGAATGAAAGTTATAGATATCTCCAATTTCAGATATCTCTAATCAAAACTCATTCAAGATATCTATAACTTGATAATAGATATCTACAATCAAATTATGACTATCCCTAACTCCAGTTTGAGATATCTACAACGTCATTTTGACTAGTCAAAATTTCATTTACAGATATCTACAATGTCATTTCGCCTAGTCAAAACTTAATTCAAGATATCTGAAAAGGAACATGTAGATATCTTGAATTGAAGTGAATTAAAGATATCTTCAACTGGAGTTATGACTAGTCAGAATCAAATTGTAGATATCTCTAACTGGAATTACAGATATCTACAATTCAATTGCAGATATCCGTAATTCACATAGTGGATATCTGCAACTGAATTGTAGATATCCGTAATGATAAACCCCATAGAAATGAATGGCAAATGTGGCGTCATTTGTCCTAGGAAGAATGTCTTTGTGGATATCTGAAATGACAATTATGGATAGGAAGAATTCAATTGCGGATATCTAAAATGTTCGTTTTGACTAGGCAAAACTGAATTACAGATATCTGCAATACATATCCAGTCTAGCGGGAAAATGTTAAAATCGCTTGCCATAGAAAGACGTTGTTGATATCTATCTACAATGTTAATTCCAGATAGTCAAACTTAGCGGGTAAATGATAAAATCGCTTGCCATAGTCCTAGGAAGAATGTCTTTGTGGATATCTGAAATGACAATTATGGATAGGAAGAATTCAATTGCGGATATCTAAAAAGTTCGTTTTGACTAGGCAAAACTGAATTACAGATATCTGCAATACATAACCAGTCTAGCGGGAAAATGTTAAAATCGCTTGCCATAGTTGTTGAAACGTCAGAAAATCTCCCCTCTCTTGCCTGTTTCTTTAGTGAATTACATCGCGAATTTGCCCAAAGCGTTGCCCCATGATTATAAAAGAAATGACTGGCCTATATAGTATCAGCCCATTTTATTACAAGGAAGTAGATGTTCTATAGATCTAAGCTCAGACAACGCTCATTGGAAGGTGCAGCAACTTCGGGTGAGGGGTACGACGTGCTGACGTAATTAATATGCAAATTAGCGCGTGACGTCGTCTAGCGACATTTAGCGACTTTTGGAGCTGGCTTTAGCTACTTTTCATTCGAAATAGTTGGTAACACTGGGTGTTTTGCCAAATTGAGGAAAACGCGATCAACCTGTGCGACATGAGACATACGAGTGATAGGCCCTAATAACTTGAGGAGTTCGATATGGAAGCACTTCGGGGTTTGGGTATATCAAACTATGGAGAAAGACAAAGCGGTATGCAAACTGTGCAGTCGTGAGTTCTACGTAGGCGAAATTTGTTTGACATTTCTAATTGTAAACGCAGCCACGTTGAAGCCTGCAGTAATGTTTTTCACTGATGTTATGGCAGTCCACTCTGCTTATTGTTTTTCGAGAATGTTGCACTCCTGTTTGTCATTGTGCACGAAACTTCACGCCATTGTGCGTCTTCAAGCGCCCCCTTAACATTCGTCCTAATGCCTGTTAGTTGTTCGTGGATTGTCCTATATTTGGTGTTGAAAATTTAAACGTCTTTAGACATGAAAAATCGATTTTACAATTAACAATTATGTCTCAAGAATCGAACAGGATTTTTTCACAAAAGTGACAGCCCTAATAAGGAGCTATTCCCTATATCTAACAAATAGAGCATACCTTTATATATTGTCTCTTCTGCTTCAGGACTGACCAACAACTTGATGCGACAGCCTGTGGAACATAATAAAAAAAATCTCTTGGGTGACTAAGGATATGGAGCCTGTCTGGCACCATAACATGAGCTTGGAAGATCCCTGAGGGAAAGTCCTAATGTGATGAGCTTACGGTCTCTTTGAAGGAGCTGTTCAGCCACCGATTGTTAACAACATTCTGTATGGAGATGGGAGGATTCTCCAGGTCTTCAAAAGAGTCCATAAGGATGAAATCAAGGACGATGTCATAGAAGTTCAAATGCTTGACCTGATTGACATAAAAACAAGGAAAACATCTAAAAATTGTGCAAATTACTTGTAGATGCAGGTTTTGAAAGTGAGCTGGACATCTCAAATTGACACTTTGGCTTAAAAGTGCTAACACACAAGCCAGATTCTCTAAAGCTCTCACAGCCTTAACTTATGAGAGTCATCATTTGCTTTTCTTTAAAAGCCATTTCATTTTGTAAAACTGAATGAAGTGCAATTCTTGTTCTTATTCCATAAATCACCTACAATAGTTGTTTTTCTTAAAATTTGCATGATTCATGCTGGGTGAAAAGTGCCTTCTTACCCCAGGTTACAAGATATCCTACCAGATAGGACAGTTTTACGAATACAACATTAATTATCTTATTAAATAACATTAAACACTGAGTGAGTCTGATAACTGGATTTTATGCATCTGCCTGCAGCACCTGGTACATGTGTGTGTGCGTTAAAGAGGAGAAGCAGCCCTCACCCCGCGGGTGGCCAGCTCCACCTCAGTGTTGCCCCAGTGGTCAGTCAGCTCCAGGAAGGAGATCATCTCCTCAAACACCTCCTCAAATCTCTTGGGGCTCTGACAAAACACAGGTGTCAGTTAGCAGGGAAATGACAGCAGCATGGTGTGGCGGCAGTGGTGAGGAACCAAACAAGCACACACCCACGCACACACTCACTTTTCGGGCTTTGACAATGATGGAGGACAGGATCTTCTTTCCAGTATCAGCCAGAAAGTTTCTGGTGGCCCGCTCACACAAGATGAGCTGGGGGGAAGGTGGGAGAAGGTGACGGAAAACATTAATGCAAGGTACTGTTGTGTTCAGCCTTGACAGCGAGTAAATCCATTTTAATAGCAACATGAAAACACGAGATGCATACCTGACAAGCCTGACGCACGCAGTGCAGCTTTGCCAGGAAATCTGTGTCACCGAGGCATTCCAGCAGCTCGGTCCTAGAGGACAATAACATACAATGACTGGAAAATAACACACATCAGCAAGGACAAGGAGGGCAGAGTGAGCCAGTCTAAATGCTTCTCCTCAGAGTTGACAAGTACCCATTAGAAAAGATTACTACTCCCCTAAAGTCACTGAGCTCTACTGCATGACCATCAGTGTTGGGCAAGTTACTTCAAAATCATAATGTATTATGTATTACTTATTACTGTCTTTTAAAAGTAATTTGTTACATTATAATATTACTGTCTCTGAATTGTAAGGCATTACACTACTATTGCATTACTTTTAAGTTACTTTCACCAAAATATCTAGAAATATGGATTTGCCATTCTAAATGCAGTTTATTACGCTCAATGCAGCTTGCTCTTCCAATGGAGGGAGATGTGGTTTAGCATAATGAGTGAGCTAGGCTTAAGGCTAACAACCGTAGAATGCAATAGGCGCAGTGCTCATGATGCAATACAAGGAACAATCATAGTCAGAATTTTGTTAAAAACCGACAAAAGGTCAAAGTCTGCTAAATTGTGATAGAAATACTGTAACTTTAAGGCCTAGGCCTACTCATTAAAATCAATAGAGAGCCTACTATATTGTAAATCAAAGCTTAAAGGAACCGTATGTAAGATTGTGGCCAAAACTGGTACTACAATCACTTTCAAATTACTGTAGAGCGGTGTATCCCCTTCCCCTCCCCTCTGACTGGCAGAGTTGGCAACCGGATGACGAAACACTACTGACTTTGTGATTAGTAGATAGGTGGAGGGTGGCGCATTAGGCCAAAACACAACATGACATCAACATCAGTTGAGGGCTGCAACTTCACTTTTTAAATGACAATATCCTGGCCAGACTACTGTTGTCAGTGATATAAGTATTTGAAATGAACATGATATCTTAATGTCTAGTGACATATCAGGGCAATTTTATGATTAATTGAAATACATTTTTTACATACGGTTCCTTTAATAAAGACATGTCAAGATGGTGGCCTGCTGGCCATTTCGGTGCCCTAAGTGAGTGGCTTTGAGTGAGTGACATTTAAATGATAACTCAAACACTCAAACACCTGTGTGTTTTTAAACATTAATTTCTGAAGAAATTATGTTTTACCTATAAATGGTGCACTGTCACTTTAAGAGCATTGATCTTTACGTTGTCATAATGCCCTTTTGCCAGCTCTTGTTTACAAGCCTTATTTGTTTGAGTTACATTGATAGCACAATATTAACAATAATATGCACAATGTTAAGTTGTTTGAAGCAACCTTCATTGCTTTGGAAATGGAAGTATGCAATGACATGTTGCTTCACATTTCGTTTTGCGAATACAAGTGAATTATGAGCCTGGTATCCACCTAGCTATCTGAATGGAATGCGTTTCAGTCGACTCAGCATATCATGTGCTTCATGTAGCCTAAATGCTTGGAAAACGAATGATTGAAGACCCACCAATTCTAGTACTACGTGGTGATTGAGAGAACCCAAAAGGTATCAAACTTGCATGTAACATCGTGTTAGTGCATTTTGACATTGTAAACGTTATTGATGAAGAGTGAAACACAGTTTGCAATAAAGCTACTATTCATTGGTTACATTTGGGTGCCCCCTCTGTCCTTTGGTGCCCAACGCAAAGTGCGTGATGCGCGTGGTGGGAGCGGTGGCACTGCCAGGTTACACAATCTTTTTCTGCATTTCTATCCCGTTATTCTCTTCAATTCAAGTTCACAGCACAAAGCTGACATGCACAACAGCATAGTTTGTGTTTTATCAAGAATCAAAAAGATTAGCGTGGCAGTGGCACTACTTTAGATGTTTCATTAATTTACTTGTGCTATTTCGCGAGGCATAGAGAGATCTTTCGGTTTCGCACACAAAGTGCACTAACTATTATGTTCTTCATAGCCTTGTCTCTGACAAGCTGAAAATAATGAGCGTAGGCTTATGTCCATCCCGCAAATAGAGTCCGCCTGCGAGTCTGCTGCATATTCAACCAGTATCAGGAGATAACGTTCTACTATTTTGCGCTGATTTTTTCTCCTCTGTTGTTCTCGCGTGGTGTTTGCGAATATGTATCAAAACAAAACACCACTTAATTTCGGGTTAAATGCATTGTAACGCGCGTTACTGAAGTTTGTACCGAGTAAAATATTACCCAATTTTTTTTTGTAATGCCTTACATTACCATGTTTCCGCAAACAGCAATATATTACAGTAATTACATTACTTTTGTAACGCGTTACACCCAATACTGATGACCATTCTGCTTCCAAGGTGACTAGGGAAGTTGGGGCTTGACTTATACACCTGTTTATAATAGGTGTAGCTGAAACAAGTGAACTTAGGAGAGCTGTCCACATACTTTTGGCCATATAGAGTATCTACAGTATGCAGTATGCCTGTCACTTGATAAAACTATTTCACTTGAAGAGATATCTTAGAACCACCTTGATTACATCTCCCATTTCCACAGCATATGCCTTCCCTGTGTTGTAGCAGAAAACCTGACCATCTCTAACATACCTTAGAACTCTGCAGGAGATCTTCCCATCCTCGGCCATCTGCAGTGCCTCGTCATAGAACGGGTAGTGGCAGAACGAGCCTAGAGCATAGGCACTCCTCAGCTCTCTGTGCTCGGACAGCTAGAGAGAAAAACCCAAAGACGGCATGAGACATGAAGTGGAACCTGAGGTTCTGAGGACAGGTTTAGAAACAACAAGGACTGTACAGTGCTTTCCCTCCGGTGTCCAAGTTCAGAGTTGACTGTGGGTTTATGAACACTGGTCATACGTGGGAAGAAACTCTCCTGCTCTTTTCAGCAAGTGTTTGCTCATGCACTACCTGTCTAATACAGATACTTCATCAGAAAGACAGGCCGGGCTACTTAACGAGGAATGACCTGGTGCACTCTGAATACTGAATAGGAGTTTTATTTTATTTTTTTACTTTTATTTTTAAGTTTTCACAGTACAATTATACAAACAACAACCCTGTTTGTTGTTGTGTTGTTTTGTTTTGTAGTTTGGAAACTAAAACTTTTTTTTCCCTGACAAAAACCCTGAATTTCAATGACCTATAATGATATAACATTTCTGAGCAGCAGTGTAGCGTTCAAGAATGTTTTACTTTTTTAGAGCAGAATATAAATAAATGGGTATTAAAGAAACAAAGTTGGGCTAACCATCACAACTCAAACAAGCTGTAAAGCTAATAACCAGATATACACTAATTCTGTGTGGAAATATATTTGCATTAATGTGTTTTGGCAAGTATATTATACACTGCTACAACAAAATTCCCTGATATTCCATGACTTTGCCCAAAATATTATAAAAATTCCCTGACTTTCCATGTCTGGAATACTTTATCAAAATTCCATGATATTCCAGAAATGTCATGACCCGTAGGAACCCTGCGTACAGATACTGCATGTCACAATACCTTGAACTATAGGCATGATTTATAAAGGGAAACAAACAAGCTATTCTCAGATGACAATGGAACAATAACAGTGGCATAAAAATAAAGCATCTTGGCATGTACTACATATCTGTCAGTCCCTGTAGAACTGTATTAGTTACAGGTCACCTTCACAAAAGACCATGCACCACAGTTAACCTCATTTGTCAAACAAATGCTTGTGTAACAGCCAGGCTACACCAGGCACGCAACTGCAGGATATACACAGCCTCACACATAGCATATAAGATATAACATACCACACACCATACACCCCCCCCCCCCCCGCCTAGTTTCCCTCCCTCCTCAACACAATGCAAGCAAAAAGGTGGACAATGCAGACAAACATAAACACAAAAGAATAGGGGGATAGGGGGGGATGGATGATTGTCACAGGAGTTTGTTTAGTGCAGTGATAGCTGAGGGTACAAAACTTTTCTTAAAGTGCGCTTCTTGACAATCAGTAGAACGATGGGTGGATAAAGACATAGACACTAGTGAGAACTTCTCAAAACAAACACTAGACACACTGGTACAAACAAACCGACAGTAGACAGAGGCGTGACGCCGCCATGGAACATTGACTGACTGTGTGTCGTCGCAGCAGAGCATGCGCCGTAGCCAGATGGCAAAAATATAATTTGCGTTTAAAGGCAACAAGTAGTGCATTTATAAAATGTTCAAAGCCTTTTAAGTTTTCAATAGTTTCAGGCTCACCTTAAAATGTTTTCAATTCATCGTTTTCCTCATCACTCTATACACAATACTCTACAATGACCAAGCAAAACAGTTTTTTGGAGTGTTTTGTTTATTTATTTAAAAATACTACACTGAAATATCCCATATACATAAGTATTCAAAGCATCTATGAGTTTGTGGCTGTAGAACCGAATGGCCTTGTTCAGACAGGTTACCAAGAATCTTCAAACAGCTTACCAAGGACTATGGATGAGATCCAGAATTCCTTTGAGGAGATAGTAGAACCATACAGACGGACAACCATCACTTCAACACTCTTCCAATCAGGCACATGACAACCCACTAGGAGTTTGCCAGAAGCACCTGAATGGCACTTAACCCTTAAAGGTGTACCGTCACACCGGTGTGGCAGGAATGTTGGACAATGAACGTTCTAAAGAATATCTGGGTTCAAAAAAAATTCTCCGGCCAAGGCACTTCTTAATTAAAATGTCTTTAATCACAATGACATGTCCTAAATGGACCAGTTATAATATATGAAAGCCCACGCGTAGCAGCATAAGGCCTTCTTTAGGGCAAAGTTTGGCCAGAGAATTTTTTTTTTCACTCTCTTTTTTTGAGTTTGTTACCTTGAACCAAAGAGCACCCGAACCTAAGAAGTCTAAAATATTTCTGTGGATTAAGAGCACGCCATAATCTTCAAATCAAATATCTGGGATTATTCAGAGCCTTATAGATAGGGCTCTCTCTAGGGCTTTGGGTAGGGCTGGGCAAAAAATCGATTTAAATCGAAAATCAAGTTTTTTTTTATTAAAATCGTTTTTCTTTTTAAATTCGATCATTGAAAAATTATCTGGCATAGGCTAAGTCCAATGTCTCTAAACTTTATCCAGCTGCTTATGGGCAGCAAACATAAGCAGGATCTGATACCAAAAGTAATGGCGTTCATTAGTGAGGTCATCCATAAGCATAGAGGCTTATGGTCCGTTCATGCCACCTGGGAATATCAGGGACCGCCCCCCTGATTACGTTGTTTTTCCCACTGTGAGTGGTCATGGAAAAACAAAACCTCTGGATGATGAGACAAACTGGTGACTGAAAGGGTCTGAAAACGTTTACAACACACTGTGACTGTACGTGAACTGAATTCCCAAACAGGAGCTCACTCTGTAATCCTCCACTCAAGAGCAAACTGCAGTGGGGCTCAAATCTCAAAACTGACACATACACACTGTAAACATGTAGGCATGTGCCAAGGCTATTAATAGTCCCCTCTGCAGTTCTCCTCTCTGGCAATGACCCAATTTTGCCTGCTACTCCAGAGCACCCCACCAGTGCAGAGTAAGAACAAGCAGACAGCAACACAACTGGAGACCTGCCGCTGGCAAACTTATCAACCCCCACAAAACTGTGTGATTGATGTGAACTCATTTAATAATACCTGTAGCGCACACAGTTAATGTGATCAACAAATCTATAGCTCAACTTACAATAATGGAACATTAATTTCCCTCTCTGTTAAGTGAATGTACCTGGCTAACACGATCAGTTGGAATGACACATGGGGGACAGTGGTAGAGAGACAGACAATGACAGAGACAGAGCAGGATTGCTGTGGCTCTCCCTGGGCATGGATTAAAGGTGTCTGAGGTTATCTGCGCTGGGCAGCACTGATTACAGGTGTATGACCTACGCTAATGAACGGAGACGCGACTGGCAGCCAGACGGTCGTCTGCTTCTTAAGTCTTTTCAGCTTATCTGCTGAGTTATTAGTCCACAGCCAGGAGGATAAACATGAGACTGGCCTTGTGACTTAACCAGGAAATTCCAGATACTTGCAGGGGTGTTTCCTTCACTCAAATCTTCAATGTACGACATTTATGCATCTACATTATGTTAGTGTGTGACCACTGCTTGGCTTGTTTTACTATACTCGAATAATATCATGAGTGTTGCTGTTGTGTTGAACAATTGTGTTAAGACCTGTGTGAACTATTGGTGGTGGTCTCACCTCAGCAGCAGACACAAAGGAGTCAGTAGAGGCTATGCTCAGGGTATCCTTCAGACAAGAGTCATCCAGGTCCTCTCGGCTCGAGATGTCTGTGTGTTTGTCTGGCAAAGAGACAGGAAATGGCTTAGAGTTAGAAACGTGCACACACACAAACACACGTGAGCACTGATGTGCTGAATGTCACGCAGCTTCTGAGATTTTAGATCAAATCAGGCAGATCAGGGTGTGTGTGTGTGTGTGTGTGTGTGTGTGTGTGTGTGTGTGTGTGTGTGTGTGTGTGTGTGTGTGTGTGTGTGTGAGAGAGAGAGAGACAGAATAAGAGCTGAAAGTGAGTGCCAGCTCTCAGAAAAGGTTGGCAGGGCAGGGCAGATGGCAGAGATGGAGGACTGTATATGTACTATGATGACTGTGTCAGGGCATAGGAAAAGTTAGTAATCATCCAGAGTAGTAGTCATCACCAGATACATAATGATGATCATATAAACATTAGTGACCACACAGACACCAAATGTGCAATGCAAAATGTAAGTACTTTGCCAAAACATTTCATTTCACTAGTGCTATCTAAACAGGATTGATAAAAATAATTTTCAAAACCTCTCTGCCCAAGCCTAAAGAAATCAGGAGTACTTTCCCAAATCCCAAATGTATAGCCTAACTCTTGTCTTTGTGTTCAACGAAACTCAAGTTGGCTGCCTCATATGACCCTGCCATCATGGTCCCACAGTCAAGTGCCACCATGCCACCACCCACAGTCAAGTCCAGCTGAGCGGAAGAAGAGAGGATAAGCCACAGAGGGTTAAAGCCACTGGTGACCCGAGATGACAGTATTTGCCACTTTTAGAGTTCAGTAAGAACACAGCTCAAGGCTGTGGTCATGATGATGTGGACAGGCAGAGGAAGAGGGGGCCGCTGGTGGACTGCTGGGGGGGGGATCCCTACTAATCCACTGTGACACACAAGCACCAATATTCCACAAAGCATAAAGTGTGGTTGCTTCGGGAAACAGCTGCTACAGCAGAGGGCGAGAGAATACAATCCAGATAACAGTTGCTAGCACTGAGAAGACAACTTAATTGCACTATGGCTGACTTGCACCAAAATTAACCTCAATGTACACCACACAATTTGCTCTGCCATTTCTACTTAACATATCCAAGATGCCTAAAGGCACATTTACACAAGACCACCTCATTGAGTATATATTACAGTTTTTCTCAGTCGCTTTGGTGCTTTTCTCAGATCAGAATGAAAATTCTGATCTAAACTATTAGTTCAACCTCCACAACATTCAGTCATTTGTGCACATCATAGTAGCAATTTCTCCTTCCTCTGAACAAATTGCAAATGCTTTTTAACATGTATCAGTTGCTTTGTCATGTCAGTCAAAATGAACTATACTTATGGATGCTGATTGGTGAACTAGTTATCAAATTCTGTCACAATACTGTAGAATTGCAAAGAGCATATAGTAAAACTGTGAAACGTACATATTCAGTGTCTTGTACTCACTTACTCCCCTAACTACAGCAATTTGTAACTTTACTGTAGGTTTCAAATGGCTGTACAAGTACTGTATAGTGCTTTCTTGAACATTTTCAGTTAGTGTCACCGAGTTCTGACCTTTTTTTGCATGGAAAAACACTGAGAGCACAAACTGTCGTAATGAAAACATGACAAAGCCATTTGACTATCTTGTTCATAAACGATGGTGTCAAGACTTCTCATTTTGATGACACTGGCAGTTTCATTGACATAAATACTTGCTTTTGAGGAATGGACTATCCATTTTGAGCAAGTGACGTGCTTTTGCAGGTTATCCACTATTGCAGTTTGCGCTAATTGTTTTCAGAAATGCACTAACTGCTGTGCAAATGTTAATAGTGATGTGAAAAAAGCACCAAAGCGACTAAGAAAAACTGTAAAGGTAACCTGAAAATTTAGTGAAACTAGATGTACCGCAGAGCGGTACAAAATATGACCGCCGCCCAGTCCAGCACATTTTTTCCACAAAAATAAATCACGCTGAAAGGCCTATATGATTCTAACGGTCTCACTAAATTGCATTATCCACACTCAATTCTCACTGGTATCTGCTAGACAACAAGTACCCAAACATGATTAGTTCATAGATTTCACATGTAAAATTAATTTTATACAACCCCACCCCCATCTTGCCTGTTCATAATTCTGAGAAATTCTTGAATTGTGTGCATGTGTGTGTGTACACGTTTATGTTTATGTGTGTGGGTGTGTGTGTGTGTGTGTGTGAGTGCATGCTTGTGTGTTTGCCTGCGTATGTGTGTTTGTGCATGTGCATGCATGCGTACATATGTCTACTGTGTGAGTATGTGTCATACGTATGATTACTGTGAATGTATGTGTGTGCGTGTGTATCTGTTTATGCACATGTGTGCACATGGAATGGTTTAACATGACCCCTGGAGGCAAACATTCAGAAAAAATTGGTCATCCTTGGCCCTACGGTTCTCAAGATATTCGATGGATCCATGCTATCCATGTGGGGTTACATGCCCACCAAGTTTCATGTACCCCGGTCTTTCAGTGTCCCGGGAATTCTTGTTGGTGTACGGTCACTAAATGTACACATAAATTATTTTATTGTAAGGCCCCCCATGAACGAAAGTTCACAAAACGTGGCATGCATGATGATCATGATCATAATGATCCTACACTTTCAATTTCGTGCAGTTTTGACCATGTCAGCCAGAGATATTGTAATGAAAACACCTAATTTTTTGCTTTTTAATTTTTAACTAGGTGGCGCTATACATGAAATAAGTGGTAATGGGATGGGTTGACATGCCCCCTTAAGACCAACATACAAAAAAAGGTGGACCTCCTAGGCCCTACGGTTCTCGAGATATTCACAGAAAACTGTCTCCGGCCACCTACAGGCCAGTTGGTGTATAGTAACATAAATTAATTTATTGTGTGGCCCCCCATGAACGGAATTCCACTAAACTTGGCGTGCATTCAGAGGTTATGGAATGGGTTGACATGGCCCCTTGAGATCAACATACAAAAAAAATGGTCCTCCTAAACCTTACGGTTCTCGAGATATTCACAGAAAACTGTGTCTGCCCTACCCTCCTTTCGGGGGGTGCAGTCCAGCGGGGGGGCTACAAAGATGGTTCCATGCTATCCATATGGGGTTACATGCCCACCAAGTTTCGTCTACTCCGGTCTTTCAGTGCCCCGGGAATCCTTGACGGAAATTTGGACATGCAAATCTGACTAAACCTATATGACCGCCGCTTCGCTGCACGGCGGTCATAATTATATTTAGGACTAAAGTAAGACAACCCAGCTCACCTCATGCAACCAAGCTGTAAAAACCATATCTGCAACGAACTTTATTGTTCGCCAAGCAATGATAGGAATGGAGAGGCTGGACAGTGGACACCCAAGACACCCAGCGAAAGATACTGATATAACCCATGTGCAATGTCGAGTTGGAGCTTATTTTTCATCAAAAGATAAATAAATACACTGACAGCATACCATTTTTTCACCTCTTTGTGGATAACTTTAGAAATTGTGTGTGCTGATGCTGATGATAAAGTGAGCCCCTCACCATTGTTAACGTGTGAGGGGTCAGACACCCCCAGTGCCCCCTCAAACTGCTCCTGGAGTCGGTAGGCCCTCTGCAGCAGCGACTCCAGCTTGTGGATAAACTCTGCACTGATGATATCCTGCAACAGAGGGAACCACAAACCCAGATATTAAGACCAATGGTAATAAAAGTTGCATCCACCGCCCACATGCCCCTGGACCCCCATGTGCAAGGTATGATGCCTCATATGGTACCTGTTATGAATATGAGGAACATTAATTGTATTATGGCTGGAAGAGTTTCTTGAGTTTCTACTGAAGTCAAACATGGACACACCCATAAACTAGCCTTCATTCACACGGAGATGCACTCTGTGAGGTCCAATGCCCTCACTATTTATACATTTTAAAGTGCATTACGTTAATCTTAGAAGAGCATATAAGCTTAAGCAGCGTGGATCTTGGAAGTAGGTGAAAAACAACTTTTGATACTCCCAATAGGAGTGCACCATGCTATAAGCAAAGCCTTCCATTTCCCTGCAGTACGTTTCTGTTTGATGTGCATTGATAATTTGACTGTAAATAGTTTCAGCCTATGGGACAAAATCAAGAGGTATTCTGGCACGGCGGCCACATCCTGCATGACTGGGTGCACGGTTCCCGTAATCATTCATTAA
This sequence comes from Alosa pseudoharengus, assembly GCF_046254945.1. Lineage (NCBI taxonomy): Eukaryota > Metazoa > Chordata > Actinopteri > Clupeiformes > Clupeidae > Alosa > Alosa pseudoharengus. Next base: position 47,400,936 of record NW_027468663.1, on the reverse strand, counting down.
GGTCGCACGACACCCTGCATGCAAAGCCACTGACTTGCACTCGTGGACACTATTTAAATCAGGCTTTGGCTTAGGAGTGAGGAAATCACTTGTAAGCAGCTGTTTAAAGTAAAAGTGGCCTGCCGTAATCCTCTGGTTTGGAAGAGTCCGCATTCTCCTCCCTTCATTTTGGCAGCATGTACAGACACATGGCAAACAGTCGCAGGGGTCCAACTTTCTAGTGAATGACACTTCCCCTCCACATGTGGTGCACTTAGTGCAAAGGGCACTGATGAAAGGTCAATAGCACTGACTTGCTACAAAATGACTCGACATAGTCACAGTTAAGCACGGCCATCACAGATCAATGGAGCTCTCAGTGCAGCAGAGGGCCAGGGGATTGGTCAGTGCCTACCTCCATGCTCTCCTCGGCGATAGCGTCACCAGCACCCAGCTTCACTGAGGCGCAGCTGGCTTCGTCCTCTGCCTCCCGGCTGCGGAAGGTGAGGGCCTGCTCCCAGCGTCTTAAAGCCTCCTCAAACAACTCCATGCCTGTGGTCCCAAAACAGAAACAGACAGGGGCAAATCACTGAAATGCATTACTAACTCTAACAAATAAAAACCTCTTTATAGTAAAATCATGCATTTAAACTAGGACTTCTGATAGTTGCAACTGACCCCCATGGTTAGCATCTTACGTCCTAAGTCCCAGGCCAGCTTCATCTGCCTGCATCTTAATACATCACAATATATGCACAACTGCATGAGATTAAATGCTAGTGCTAACTCACCCATCAGGTAGAGATTTTCAGGGGTGGTGACTGGGATGTTGACCATACTGCAGATGTCTTGATCCTCAGCACTTCTGTCCCAGCAGCTGGAGCTATTGGCACAGGTGCAGCTGCTGGAGGAGTTCATGCTTTTAACCTACCAGCACAAACACAAACAAATGCTGTTAGGAGAGCTACAGTACTATAGTACTAGCCTGTGATAAACCCAAAAGAAACAACGAAAACCCTTTAACTGAACTGTATCATGACCAAAAACATGAATAAATATTTAATCCATAAAGCTTTTAATGGACGAAAGGAGATGAGTACTTTACCGAGGATAAGCTCTGCAAGGAGCCAGAGAGCTTGCTGTACAGGGTTCCACCAGAAACCAAGTTACAGGAGTAGCAGCTTTTAGTGTTAAGTGGCAGGGTGAGATTCTGACGGTTACCGGCTATGCATGTGTCTGAAAAAATGCAAAAACACAAAAATAACTGAAATGCCACTTTGAATGCAGTTTAAACATGTTCTTACTGCAGAAACAAAAATGGGAGCAAAAAGCCATGACAAGATAAAACATCATAAAAGTGTAACCATACATGGCACCTAAAGCATGGGCTAGTTGTGGTGGAGTAGATGATAAGAAATCACCTTTCTCTGGGGGAGTTGCAAGGAGAAAGTCAAATTCTTCCTGTTCCCATGGCGACTGGGCCTTTTTCTTTCCCTTCCTCCTTTTGAAGTGGCGGGCGAGGAAGATGAGGGAGACAGCACCAAAGGCTGTGGCAGCAAACAGCTTTTTTGTGCCTGGGCTGACATTAACCTGTAGGGAGATCAGACACATCACTGAGTGAAGAAAGAACTAGAGGGACATACAACGCTTGGGCAAGGAGACTGACATTAATGATGATGCACACAGACTGATAATATTATAGAAGAGCACACACCCCAAAAGCTTCTTTTAAAAAAGACAAAACCAAGCAGAAAAATATTGTTTTTGTTGATATAGCTAGTTCCTATGTGTATATGGTCATGATAAAGGAATATAGTAATGTTCAGGATATGTAAGCACACATTTCTACAAAGGCTCTCAGACAATTAACTTAGTTATGTGGGTCTTGTTGCAGAAATTAAGAACTTTTACTCAAGCCATTTAGTTTTTAGCAATACTACTATGCCGTTGCTACAAAAATATTTTGGCAGTTAGCTAGCTTGTTAGTTTTACCAAAAAGCACATTAATGGCAACTGATATTACCGGAATGCTTGTATGTTTAGTCTAAGTACTGCAATTGAAGCCAGACAAAGTAACTGCATGCAAACCAGCATCATACTTTGTAAACAGAGACTACAACATAACAAAACATAAATGACAGCAGTCCTACCAGTCCAACAATAAATAAGGCATCTTTAGGAAGGGTATGCATCACACAAACGCCTGCTGCCCCTGGTGCCATCCTGGCTGGTCCGGAACTTTCACACAAACACACACACACACACACACACACTAATAGCCTGCCGTTAGCCTTCAGGACATGTGGAGAGCCACCACAACGACCGTGATCACTGTCTGACTGTCTCTAGTTAACCTGCCCTTCACATTCATACCACCAATGAGCTTTGGCTGTGATGCAACACACAGCTCTCATTAGCTGCCAATCATCTGGGGTTGTGCACTGTTACTACTGTTGCACAAGCCTGTGGTGGCAAGACCAACACAAACAGTGGAGCCTGCCAGCTGAACACGGACCAGTTCACCCATGCTCAGCGGAGAGCCTCGTCGATAATGCGCTTGGCCCGGACAGGCAGGCCCTGCCTGCAGGGCATGCGTGCACTTCTGCACTGCTACACAGGGAAGGAATGTTATAACCAGTGCCAAACAATGACAACAATGCACAATGGGCCTAGGAGACTATACTGAAAAGAAAGAGTGCTGTATGGACACATGCAATCTATATTTTAAAAGTCTACTTAACTGTTATATAATAATATTAATATTACATGGAAAATTGTCCACAATGGTCAGTTAAATGTCATTACTGTGTTGCTTGGAGCAAACATTTTGTTATATTCTGTTTGGCTAGCCTTCTAACCAATTGGTGTAGTTTAAGCTTTTGAACAAGATAATGTCCAAAACATTACCTCAGCCAGAGAGTTGCAGAAGGAGAGAGGCAGGTCTACCACACGAAGGGCCGCCACTTTGATGGACAATGGGGAGCTGAGAGCGTCATCTGTCATTGTGGCAATCTATCCATAATCCCGTTGATTAATGGTCTTAACCTGTGGCCATCGTCGTCCACAGAATTTCAGGCTGTTTAAAAGGGGAGATCCGATGCAAATAAGAGTGTTAATATAACTATTTTAAAATACAACTTTGTGTTGGCTATTCCTTCACGTGTGCTGACACAAACGTGTGCTGTTAGTGCTGAGCCCTGGGGCTGTGTCGCACACATCCAATTACTGTATTAACTTACATACGTTCACATGACAGACAGCAGTGGCCCCATCACATGACTGACTCCCGCAAAGGACTGTCCTCAGCAATACACACTATATTAAGACACCTGTCGTGCGGTCACTGACCGGGCATTGCATAGACTATATTCATTGGTGTGAGGTCTTAATCAATTCAACAAAATGACATCAGAGCCGCCGGTGCAACACCTATAGTGACATTACGATGGTATTATAGCCAGCACGGCTCAATATCACGGCTACTTCTTACTGATCTGACCAGACAGACCATGTCAGACCCATAGACAGTAAAAGATAGACCCTCCAATAAGTGCTGGCATTATTCTGCAGTTATGGAGATGGTTTCTGTTAACGCGTTTCAAGTCGGCCTATAGCCATATCCTTCATCGACGTGTCTATATGACAGCCATCTAACCTAAGTGCAAATTACCTGTTGTTTGTAAAGCTAACAGATTAAACTAATGCTAAACTAAACCATGCTGCCAGCGACGAAAGAATACGTTGAACGTGTCCGAAAGTCCTAAACCCGTGCCTAGATCTGCTGCCTTGGATAGGGTAGGATAGGTTGCAACATGCACTAGGTTAGCGAGCTAGCGGCTATCCATACAGTCAAAAATAAATTACGCCTTTGAGATGTTACACGGCAGAATGCATTTAGTAAAACTGCTTACTGTACCTTTCCTTTTCATATAGACCATTGGCTTCTCCAGACCATCGACACGACAGCAAACACCTGGCCGAAATGTCTGATATGTCTGGTTTTGTCTGTAGACAGTTACGTCAAACGTCATGCGGACATTTCCTGTGGTCACGAACTACTTTTTTTTTTAAGCAAAATAAAAGTCCTTTCATTAAGGGGGGGGGAGACTACAGCTCCAGGCTAAAACAAAATGTTGTTCCTAATAGCCTACATTTGATTTTATGTTTACAAATTACGCTGTTATTTGGTCATGTCTGTTAGCAAAGAGAAGTGTGTCTTCCAGTTAAGTCTGCACTAACCATCTACTTTGAGAGTTTGAGCATTGATTTGGTCAACAGCATTCATGAGAATGATATCTATCTATCTATCTATCTATCTACTGTATCTATCTATGTTTTTAGTCAGACATGAAATATGTCGGAGAAGATCCTAAGGGATGGAAACATTGCCTTTTAAGAGAAAATAAATGGTAGTCTCGGTAAATTGTCATCACATTTTCAATGAAAATATAATTCCAGTTCATAGTTCTAAGCACACACGACATGCAGTTTTATCTTATTCCAATAGGAGGCGCTTGGGCTGGGATTGGTTTGAAAAGGTTCATTGTGTTTATCATCCAATCATCCGGTAGATGGCAGTGGCATAGCTCTACAGCCAAAGAAGCCACCGTATCATTTTTCACTATCGTTTCTCCCATCCACTTCAGCATTACAGAACCGGAAAGAGCTGCTTGCAAGTGTCATTTAAGCGAAACGTTGGTGGATCAACCTGGAAGTTCTGTATTAGCCTACACTGCTCTACGTCGATCAGTGAAATATTTCATGTAACTGGTGAAGCTGGTCATATTTCAAGCATGTAACGGAATATTTGAAGACACCGATATCGTAGCGATCTGGAACGATTAATCCCAATAATCCTATCTTTAACTGGGAGGTAAGATTTAAAAGGTTGCTGCGGTTGTTGCTGCGGGGACAGGTTTGCTAGCAAGCGCTACTAGCTAACGTTATCTATCTTAGCGATAGCTGGTTGGCTAACGTTAGTTGGAGCTATTCCAGCCACATTATCTGTGGCTTCTACATCCCAGTTGTGTCAAAAATTATGCAATTATCTGAATCTGAAAAACTTGGAAGCCAGGTTAAGCTCACTGTGTAATGATGCTGGCTTTGCAGCGGTGACGTTTTTAGGATAGGTTAACGTTAGCCTTCTAGCTATTTTGTTGGCCGGCTGTCAAATGATCTTGTCAGCTTTCACTGGTGAGCACGGCATTTGCAGACCTTTCCCATTCGGTCGCTAGCTAATTTAGCTAATTCGCATGTCATCAATCCGCTATGTAGCGATGGTGTCACTGTGATGAAGAGTAACCCTAACCTAAACATCGTCTTTCCATCATAACATCTTTGTTCATCTGGTGATTGCGGAAGCTTCACAAGCGTCTTGTTTGAACTAATGTAAAATAGGTTCGTCCAGTCTTCTAGTTAGCTAGCATTAACATGTTAGAGCTAGCTTGACTACGGCATTATCGTAACGGCTACGTTATAAGCTAACGTTAGCTTACTTGAATCTGTAACATTAGCTAACCACCAATGATGGTGTAACGTTTCTAATATATGAGTCTTTGAGTAAAATAATTTGGGTCGTATAATCGTCTAATCTCTATTATAAATAACTGAATCTAACACCACGTTGCTGTCACGCCCATGTCAAATATTTAACGTCAACGTCTGCTGTGTCACCTTGTATAACGTTACGTGTGGTGGAATGGTTTGTACAGTAACATTGATTTGCGGTAACGTCAATTACAAAGTACCCTTTTTTTTATTAATCGATAACGTTAATGTTTCGATCAGCGTTAAGGCTGACCTGTCAGACGAGCATCAGCACCAGCTTCAATCAAAGGTAACGTTAACGTCATATGAGGATGTGGGCTACTGTAGGCTGATGCTTGAAAGATATTTATACTTGAATTTCAGCAGTGTTTCCCATACATTGACTTATTTGTGGCGGCCCACCACAATATCAACATTGACCACCACACAATGGTTTTCCAGGTTGTACTAAATTGTGCTTAAATCTGGTTAGCATCATAACCACGCTGCGCTAATTTGCTAAAAACTGTTGCATTTAAGTTCATTCTGCAAACCTACCACCACAAATATAATTCAATTCTGTGGGAAACACTGTTCAGGCATCAAAAATATTTGCCATTGTCAGCATAATTGGTTTATACGCATTTGTACCCTTTTCCCTTTGTACACAAACCCCACAGGATTTGTTTAATGCCACCTGTAGCCCTGAGAGCTTCACTGAATTCGCTATAGATGTGTAGATTAGTGTAAAGTGTCATCTGTATGCTCAAGTATGACTGGAGTGAGTCATTAGCGCTATCATTATTTAGTCAACAAGTTAGATGTAAGACTTTCATAGTATTGTTCTAGCATAAACTGCTGTAATACATTATATTGATGGAGCAAATCTTCCTTTTACTCTTCTTCTTCTTCTTCTTCTTCTTCTTCTTCACCAAAAATATACGTTTGATACGCACTCCCATTTTATAGGAGTGGAATAGGCTATCCCCGCTAAGCACAAATGATTCTTAGCCTTGATAGTAGGTTCACTATTAGCACAATACCTACAGAAATATCTGCAGTTTGTAGGCTGTCACTCTGTGCATTGCACAGGCAAAAAGCATGTCTTGTTCCAAAGAGGAAGCTCACAGCTATCGGTTGTAGTTTGGCAGTACTAGTGTTATATGTCCAAAGGAATCTGAAGATTTCCCCCCTTATTTTGCTGGCTTGATTGTTTGTTTGGAAGTATTCTGTAGATCTAGATATGAGAGTGAATGTATTGTTTTGTATTTTTTGGCACGGCCTCTTATCTGCAATCTAGGCCTACCTTTGACCTTGACTTTGTTGTTACCCAACCACGAGATTGTATACGAGAGGTTAGAGCTTGGAGTGAGCAGGTTGTGATTAGGGCAGTGTTTTGAACTTGCTTTAACAGGAAGCTCCAGTCTCAGGGCTTTTCCCCTGACATGTGATGTGTTGTCTGGTTCTTTTGGTATATCTGAGGCATCTGGTCAAGATGTTCACTGGAATAACACTGCTAGGTTGTGTGAATATGTTAATTTTATAGAGAACACTATTCATTGCCTAAAACGTGTATATATATTTTTTGGAATAAAATAATATTGAACCCTAAATACAGGGAAGTATGAAGCATCAGTGTCTTGAGCGTAGTATTGGGATTTGTACCATAATTTTTATATTTTCAGAAATGCATTCAGAATGGTTCATAATTATATTCACAAATATTTTAAAAAATCCTTTTGAGTAAGCAGTATAGCCTAAACTGCTTATGAATATAGGCCTACTGTTACAATATTGCATACAAAATTACACATTACATGCCAGTATACAATTGAACAGTAGGCCTATTGATATAACACACTTTTATTATATTAGAATGGCAATAGATATCAGCCGTTTGGCACTAGAACAATTCAAGAATTGTCAAAACTGTATCACAAGGGAATGCAGGTGCTGGAGCAACATGAAAAAGTATATTAAGTCAGCACACTGTAGCCTCCTTTTAATGCAGCTTTAATGAGATTCCCCAAACAGTGATATTTTTGAGCTTTATGCTTTTCTGCATAATGCTGGTGTAATGTGAGGTGTAAATATATAACTTACTCTACTTCATAAGTTGTAGGCCTACGTGTATTATTATACTATGATGAGGCTTATACTATAATACTGGAAGATGAAGACAGTTATATAGTTAATTCTAATTGTTTGTATGGCAATTAATCATCAACTAAAATGTCATGATCAGGACAGGCATATTCACAAAAAATCAAAGAGAGTGTTATTTGTACAGCAACAGAACTGACTTGTGTCTTTTTCTTTGTTCTTTTGTTCCTGTCCCTGTCCCATGTCTTTCCTTCGTCCATCTGGCAGTGTGTGTGAGTGATGCCTGTGGGGTCGAGCAGTGACTGTCCTCACCTTGAGTGTGTAGGTGAGATCACCAAAGAGGAGCTCATCCAGAAGTCTCATGTGAGTATGGCCCGCACAATGACACCGTCAGTGGCCAAGGATTTTCCTGTGCTGACAAATTGATTTGGTCCTCTTGACCTTCCAATGTTACGCATACACAAGCCAGGTTTCCATCCAACTTTTTAATGTTAATTTTGAACTGCAAGAGGGGGTGGGTTAACTTCAGATTTGTATGGGTAAAATTGATTCTGTTAAATGGATACAGGTTTAGTCACATCAAATCACCTTTCTTTTGATTTCATTACATTTCGGTCATCCCAACTTCCTTCTGATGTTACAACTGTTCAATATTCTTGCCTGTCCATTTATAATTTGCGTAACCAACATAATCTGTTGGATTAAACTGTCTGTACACATTAAACGTCAGGTGATTTGTTTGGTAGCTTCTTCCTGTCCCAAGCTCTCTCTCCCCCCACATCTTACTGATCTGCAGGCATTCAGTGAGGTGGTAAGCCGGAGATGGCCGGCACTGAAGGCCTGCCACCTGTGGTGGAGTTGCCCTCTGTCTGAGTGGCATGAGGGGAACAGAGACACAATTTACACAAACCTCTTTTGAAAGTACTTCAGCACTCTAGAGCCTGGTGATAATAGATATATCCATAAAAACAGAAAGAAAGGATATAAAAAGGAAACAGACATTTTATCACTAAGGCATGAACCTGCAGTAACTATTTTTGCCCTTCCAGCAAGCCAGTGGAGGCCAAATGCAATAGCAGCACCATCTTAAATGCTTTGTTTTGGGATGTTCTGCAGGATTGTGACTGTTGGGTTGTAATAGAATTCTCTGTGTTGCAGTCAGCATGTTCAGTGCATCACAGTTCATTGCCCTCTCTTCCCTGCATGTTCCCAGGGCCAGTGCCAGGACTGCAAAGTTGGTGGACCAAACCTCTGGGCTTGCTTAGAGGTAAGTGGCCCTGGACTGGACAAGTTCTCCCTCACTGCTTTAACTGCCATCGTAATGTAGCGTTGCACCACCACCACCTCCAGAATTATTAAGTTTGTCAGCAGTGTTTCATTTAAAGATTTAATGGCCCATGACGAGAAGGCATTACAGTGTTATATGCAGTCCTGAACACTGTGTACTTGACTGCTTCCAGGTTTACTAATGAGTGCTGCTTTGGCACTTAGAGAGAACCGGGCCAGTCAATGCATTTCCTTTTCCACCATTTTGCTGAGTGGGCTCATGCCAGTTTTTGCTGTAATGGAGTCGTTTGCCCGTCGTAAACGGCTGTGTGTGTGTGTGTGTGTTCGTGTGTTTTCTCTCCTGTCTGCAGAATGGCTGTGCCTATGTGGGTTGCGGAGAGTCCCACGCTGACCACAGCACTGTCCACTCTCAGGTGAGTGAATGATGGGCTGAGCTGCGCATGCACACACATGCTGCAGTACACCCTCCACCCCACCCCACCCCACCCCATGGCACAAATAGGGGGGAGAGGGAGTAGTACTGGTGCTGATGTCAGCTTTTTGTAGCATGTGTGAAATACACTGAGCATCATGCAGTCTTGGTAGCAGAAATATACAGTACATTCACTCTAGTGCATCATATCTGTTGAACTCCAGATGGAACAGAATTGATGTGGCTGAAGTCACAGTAAAAAAAAAAAGAGTGGGCATGCATTGCCAGTCCAGTGAGCTTTCACCCATTTGCTATTACGCATAGGCACTGTGCTCTTACATAATTAAGCCAATAGTCTTTCCTTGTCATGGTTAAAAATGAACCAAAAGGGCACTGGATTTATTTTTAACCACAGTGCACTTGCCCCCTGTGATTATTTACTTTAAGTCCGAAATAACTTTAAGTAATTTCATTAGATGTCCTTGAGTGATGTGACTAAGTACAGCTGACTGAAACAACAGTAATTTTCAGTCTGTTGAAAGATTAGCCAGGGCAAAGTATATGAAAGATTTTCACAGCGCTCCTCGTTGCTTAGCATTTCTCTCCCTTTGAGACCGAGCTGGTAAGCAGTACTTGTAAGAGTCAGCGTCTGAAAATGTGGTTGTAGGGGCTCAATTGGATCATCCATTATTAATCAGTGTTCCGTATTCATCAGTGAGTCCCCCCCCCTCCACAAATCCCCCTGTAATGCCGCCTCTTTGGTGGTGCTGCACTCCTTAGTCAGCCTAGGTCTGTGGAGACATAATAACCTACATTTTCTCTATATCCCTCCCCCTCCCTCCCTCCCTCCCTCTCTCTCTTTCTCCCTGAATCTCTGAGTGCAAGACCGGTTTCTATAAATTCACTCAAATCGACAGAATAAATGTTAGCATCCATAGGAAAATTTCAGCAATTGATTTGTATGCTTGGGTGGGGGAGAATTGTACATACCTGCCTTGTGATGTTTCACCTGCTTCTCACTATGCAAGCAGGAAGGGTTTAGATGTGGTTTTGTCTGCTTGTTAGTGTGCTGCTGAACGCTCGGTAGGTTTGTGGGCCTTGAGGGTGCTGTATAAGAACTCAACATTGTCATGAACGTTTCCTTTATTTGCTTTTGGGTGAGTCGGGTCCTTAACTGAAACAGGCAGCCTTAATTAGTGCTGTTACCCCCTCGGAGGCCAGTCTGTGCCTCCATCCGTGATTGGCTAATCTGCAGTGCGTAGTGACAGCGATCAAAGTAGGATGCCAGAGGGAAAGAGAGTGAGGCATGTGAATGAGGCTCAGTCGAGAGCTCTTTCTCTCTCTCTCTCTCTCTTTCTCTCTCTCGTTCTCTCACTCTCTCTTGCTCACTCTCTCTCTCCCTCTCTCCCAGTGGGAGGCAGGCAGGATTAGTCCACAGTTGGGAGTAGTGGTGTAAGGCCCATATCTTAAAGCATAATGTGCAACACTTGTAATAGGATCGGGAGTTTAGTTTTTTTCCCCCACCACATCTTGGTTACACAAGCCAATTCACAACTAAAACAACAGTCAATAGTGTTATAAGAGCAGTGACTAACAATGCCGTGTGACCTCACTCCTTAGCGTGAGCAGATCTTACACTGCAGGGGCTATGATGAAAGACTTATCGTGTTTAAACACATTCCAGCTCAATTCCAGATATAATTATTTCTGATGTGGTGTGTCTAAAACAATAGTGTAATAGTTTTGTTGGACCATTGTCTTTAGGGGGGCTCTAACAGAGAGGCTGCGGAGTGGCTTTGGCATTGCTGTGTTTGTGCGAGCTCCTGCTGAAAGCTAATCTGACCGCATGAATAATGCAGGCCACTCTGGTGCAGACCAGCTGCGGCCTGTCTGTCTGTCTGTCTGTCTGATCGCCTGTGCAGACCCTCGTAGCCTCCGTGCAGATGGGGCTCAGCAGCTACATTCAGACAGTGTCCACTTCTGTTTTTCTTATCAGGTCTCGGACTAAAAGAGAACTTCAATGAAAATTGAAGCCTTTCGCCTTTGGGAAGAAAAGCTTTAAGTTTAGGACTAACCTTCATCCATGTACAGAAAGTTGCCCCACAGTGAATGTAGGCTTACGTTATGCTCTGCTTTGGCATATAGGTAGCTCCTGTAGCACTGACTGGACCCTATTGTTCTATTCTAGTTTTGTGTCATTGTTTCAGAAAAAAGGGCTAGTCTCCTTCCGGTCCCGTGCCAGGCTAGTTAGAGTGGGGTGGGCTGGGGCCGAGGGGGCCATACTGACTAGACTCCATACTGCCATATGCTCTCTGGTGCAGGGGGCTTGGCCCGTGTTATTAGCCAGGAACACTCTGTGCTCTCTTGGGGTCTAAGATGGAGATTGAAGGTGAAGCACCAGGGGAGCAGATGAAGAGCTGAGGGTTCCTGCCCAGCTGGTTTTTCTTCTCCAGTTTTTATGATGTGCTGTGTGTGGGCACATGCTTTTCTCGTGTGTGTGTGTGTGTGTGTGTGTGTGTGTGTGTGTGTGTGTGTGTGTGTGTGTGTGTGTGTGTGTGTGTGTGTGTGTGTGTGTGTGTGTGTGTGTGTGTGTGTGTGTGTGTGTGTGTGTGTGTGTGTGTGTGTGTGTGTGTGTGTGTGTGTGTGTGTGTGTGTGTGTGTGTGTGTGTGTGTGTGTGTGTGTGTGTGTGTGTGTGTGTGTGTGTGTGTGTGTGTGTGTGTGTGTGTGTGTGTGTGTGTGTGTGTGTGTGTGTGTGTGTGTGTCCTCAGCTGACAGATAAGGATATCAGTGTTTTGTTTCACCCTTTCTCTGATTTGTTACGCACTGTTATGTCATTCGCTTTTGTACGTATCCCCAGCTTGATAATGACGACATTAAAATCAGCGTGAGTTGGTTTTGTGCTATCAAGAACACACAACATGTGTACAGAGACCGTGTGTGTGTGTCCATGAGTAAATTTTGCTGAGTGGATTGATCTCTGGCTCTCACTCCCTGTCCTCTGTAGGACACGCGGCACAACCTGACGGTGAACCTGACCACGCTGAGGGTGTGGTGCTATGCCTGTGGGAAGGAGGTGTTCCTGGAGCGCAAGCTGGGCCCGCGCTCCCCTATGCCCAGCACCAAGCCCCTCTCTCCCCTCCCTACACCCAGCCAGGTAAGCCACCCGCCCACCCACCGAGCCTCCATCCACATCACTGTGCCTGTCTTGAGTGGTCAGCCCTGGCATGCTGGGTGACCTCCACCTCTGCCAGGCTCTTGGAAGGGTCTCTTGTCATGCTTTAGGATGAGCTATAGATAGCAAGTTGGCCTTGCATGACGACCGGGTGAAAAGTAACAGTATGGTGTGAATGGTAAGATGAGGGGGAGCGGAAGGGAGAGAAAAGGGGAAGTAGAGTGATCAGAGTTATTCGTGAGCTGGTGAAAGAGGGCGTAGGCTTGTTTGTACCACCCATGGATTCATGGATCTCTTCCAATGGCCCTCTGCAGGAGAGCAGGGTGCCAGGCAGCCCCACCTCCCTGAGGGTGCAGCCAGCTGTGCCCTGTGAAGACCTGGACATGGAGACGGAGGAGGAGGACGACATCCGCGCCAGAGGTAACCGCACAGTTCCTCATGTCATCAGTGGACAACAGTGTCACTAACCAGCAGACCAAAGACAAGGGTTGCCATGAGAGACATTAGCCTGGTTTCACCAGACGCACTACTTCGTTTCACTTTGTAAAAGAGTCTAGGTACTCACACTTAGGAAATGTTTCCAACTGTAGCATCGTAATGGGTGTAGACTGCGTTAACTTTGGTTGGGCTGGATCAATGATTTCAATTACATTGATCAGGGATTTCTAATGTTTCTTCCTACTTCGCCTAACCTTTACAAACTGATAATAAACAGCATTGGCAGTCAGGAAACAATGTATTTACCTTTGCTGTATAAATTTACACATTCCTCCGACTGCAATTTTTTGATGTTTGCAGGCGTTGCTACTACCGTTTACCACAGCCACTTTTGATTTCGAAACTAACGTCATCCCCTCTCGTCGGTGATTGGCCCTCCATCCTGGTGGCTGAGGGAAACGTAAACACGTTGAGAGGAGCCAGACTAGTATCTCAGTGAAATGAAAATGAGTGGAGATACTAGGCGGGCGGGGCCAGGCTAGAGAGACAGGCGAGCATATTTCAATGAGTTACAGCATCACAATGTTGACATACACAGCAGAGTAAGATTAAGGTCAATAAAGTCCAAGTCTGCACTGCACTTTAAATCAGTACAACAGTATTTTTCTCCTAAGCACACCCTAAGGTTCTGAATAGCTATCTTTTTTATGTTTTATAATGACTCATGTACATTATAATGTCTTTATAATGTTGATAAATTCATACAATAAGGGGTCTTTCATAGGAAGGAAATACCTTCAGTATGTTCAACAGAATAGAGGGCCATTCACACCAAGAACGATAGCTAACGGTAACGACAAAACAGTATCGTTCTAGCTAATATGAATGATAACGTCCACACATAAGCTATTAACGATAACAACATGAAGAGCGATATCGTCGGGGATTACATTGTCACAATTTTGACAACGATAGAGGGCTGAGAGCCAATCAGAATCCATCAAATTTTAGCCATCTCATTCATCAACACAAGGAGAGACTTTCCTTATCGTTGGTCAGCGTGAAACCTTTTATCGTTATTGTTATAGTTAGTTATTGTTCCTGGTGTGAACAACCCTTAAAGGCCTTCAAATAATCTGTGCGACCTGTATATATGTGCCTGGTGACCATGTTTGTGAAGCTGCTCTTATCTCGCTTGCGCAGGTTTGACCGGGCTGAAAAACATTGGGAACACCTGCTACATGAATGCAGCGCTGCAGGCCCTTTCCAACTGGTGAGAATCACACAGAGCTGCTCGTTTCCCACCCAGCAGCCAAGCTCAGATCAGCACTGGCACTCACTGGTGCCAAACATCACCTGCGCTCATCATCTCTGCTGGTAGAACGTAGAACGCTTACAGGAGAAGTTTTGAGATGAGAGTTTTGTTTTCTGTTGGTTTCTGTTGGTGTGTGGTTTTGAATTAGCAAAAAAGAACTTTGTGTCTAGCTATTGGAGAGGGATCCTGTGCAAATCGCTGCAGTACTGTGCACCACTTAAGACAGTCGAGATGGCCTTTTGTTCTGCCCTCTGGGTGTGTTCAGATCAAATATGTCTCCTCTCTCTCTTGCTCTCTCTCTCTCTCTCTTGCTCTCTCTCTCTCTCTCTTGCTCTCTCTCTCTCTCTCTCTTGCTCTCACTCGCTCACTCAGTCACTTACTCATTCTGCTCAGTCCGTCTTGGCTTTCATTAAGTTTCACAGTTCGATTGGGTCTTGAGGACTTGCCTGCTTGGGGGACATTGTCTGGGGAGGTCTTATTACACTCATGCCCCTGAGGCAACGGGCAGCTGCCCCCGTGTAACCTAAGGCCGTAAGCTATTTGAGTACATATTCCCCCTAATGCACAGAAGCACTCTGTGCACACAGAGGGGGCAGATGTGAGGCATCAAGGAAGATGGGCTGGGGAATGCGGAGTCGGAGAGATATGGTCAAACCGGAGTGGAGTGTGAAATGGCTCTGAAGTAAAGTGGGGCAAAATGTGCAATGCTGATGGAGGACTTGATTGACAGAACTTGATTGAGTAATGAGGGGGAAACTCACTGCAGAGGCAGGTGCATAGCAAACTGGAATATTTTTTTCTTTCTCTTTTTTTCACACATTTATTTATTTACCTACTTACACACTGCCAAAATGAAGGAAAGCTAAATTGACTATTCTTGCTTCGGTACTGAAGACCTTTGCATTTAATATGTAACACCTCCTCTTTCCTCTGGCACAGTCCTCCTCTGACCCAGTTCTTCCTGGACTGTGGTGGCCTTGTGAGAACCGACAAGAAGCCAGCACTCTGCAAGAGCTACCAGAAGCTGGTCCTAGACCTCTGGCACAAAAGCAGGTGTGTGCTTAAAAGCCTCTGTTTCATTATCAGTGATTGAGTGTTGCTCAGTTTTCACACATGCAGGGAGCCTCTGTAATGGAGACGTTGTTTTTCCTCTGCAGGCCTTCCTATGTTGTGCCCACAAATCTGTTCCAGGGAATCAAGTCAATCAACCCTATGTTCAGAGGATACTCGCAACAGGTTTGTTCTTTTTTTCCCTCAAACAAAATGCAGTCAGTTCATTTGTCAGAGCATAGATTCTTTGCATGTGATGTTTTATAATTCTTGTATGATAATGTATTCTTCATTCCAAAATAAAGAGCCCTAACTGAACATTTATGATCACAATCACATCTCTCTTTCCCTTTCGCTAAGTGGGTTTTAGAAAGTAATGGTGCTTTGGAAGTAATTGCCATAATGTGGTTGTTGCCGCACCTGTTCAGTTGCTGTAGAAACCAGTCCCTAGAGCAAGATCAGTGCTTGAGCTGCCTCCGTGACTTTGATGGCCTTTAATGAATCCTCACACAGTGTGGCCTGCACCCAAAGGCTTGGCTGATGCCCTCAGAAAGGTTGCATTCAACCACACCGTAGTGTACCACTCCTCCACACAGCACATCACCACCACCCCTTCCTGTGTTCCAGCAATCTAATTTATTCTACCGTAGCCCTTCTAAATGAGGAAACTTCTCATATGCATCATGGAGACAAACACACACAGAGAGAGAGAGAGAGAGAATTGTTCCTTGCGTACTTTGTTGAGGAAAAGGAAACCTTCTGCGCTTCTATTTGGAGAGCTTGTCCCTCCGTTCCCAGCAGTACGGAGCCTGCCCATCTGTCTGCCAGGGCCATTTGGCTGAGTGCTGCGTGTTGCCGCATGCTTTAAAGCTGGCCACCGTGCTGCCTGCTCAGAGTTTTCACAGTGGTGGCCACTGGTGAATATTTATCAGTAATGCCTAAGGCGAGTGGACATTTAGCATGTTGATGGTTATGGGGGGGGGGGGGGGGCACTGCCAGTAATGTCACTCAGAGGGCCTGGACTCCCATCCATCACCTAGGGAAGGGGAAGACAGTGTCAGGGCCGAGCCACTGGCCATCAACAGTGGGGTCTTTTGTCTGGGCTGTCCCTTTAAGGATGGATGCCCTCCCCATCTTGTTGTGCAGTGCACAGTTCTAGTGTGCTGAGACAAGAACAGGACTCTGGAGGTCGGTGCTCTTTGAGAGGACTTCTTTCACATCATTGCATCACATCTGTAAGGGTGACTTGTTTAAATAAGGCCATGCCAGTGAAGAAAATATGATGATGTATCTGTCAGGCCATCTACTATTTTACTGATGTCCCCTTGGTACAACATCCCTCTGTTCTCTGATGTAACCTTACAAGTGTAACAGTGAGAAGGTATTTCAGCATATTTCACTTGGTGATCCACTGCTGCATCTGTGAGTCCCAAGAGGAGACTAAACTAGACAAAAATAAATAAATGGTCCATTCACTGCCTTTATAGTGATTGTGTGTGTGTGTGTGTGTGTGTACACGCTCCCCGGTACAGGACTCCCAGGAGTTCCTGCGCTGCTTGATGGACCAGCTGCATGAGGAGCTTAAGGAGGCCATCCTGGAGCCGGAAGACCAGAACGGCTCGGTGGTGGCGATGGAGGAGGGCATGGCGGAGGACTGCAGTGACAGCCGCAGCCAGTCCGACAACGACTTCCAGTCCTGCGAGTCATGCGGCAGCAGCGAGCGCGCCGACAGCGATGCGGCAGGAGAACCGGTCACTGGCATGGGCACGGGCGGCGGGGTCGAAGCTCACGGCTCGGCTGGCGAGTCCAACGAGGCGGAGCTGCTGATCCCGGACGAGGCACAGGCCAACCGGCAGTGGCAGAAGGAGAAGAATCTGATCAACGACCTTTACCGCGCCGGCTCCCACACCGACCTGGACAAGGACGTGGACACGGCCAGCGAACCCACGCCCATCATCAGCAGCCAGGGGGCCATCAAGAGCCGCAACACAGGTACCACGGACAACCACGGTCACCTCACTGCACACACACCCAAAGGCTTTGCGGTTTGTTATTGGTCTGTCAGTTAGCTGTGTGCTGTGCTATGTGCTTTTGGCTCTTTCAGGTTTTGTCCTTCTCAATGTCTGTGTGTCCAATTTGTTGGCATTGCAAAGGCTGTTAAATAATGGCACATTCTCTGTGGAAAATGCCAGTCAATTATTTATGATTGAAAAAAAAAAAAACAGGGATGGTTATGTTTCGCTCTCAGAAACGTCATTTGGCTGTGGCCCTTAGTTTGGGCTTCTTATCTTTCTGTGCTGATATTGGATACTGAGTGAGCTGCTGGGATTTTTCCACTGTGGCTGTGCCAGCTGCTTAAGGCTTCTCTCGCTGCTGTGTGTTTCAGACCCCTGTCCTGAGTCGCAGGTCAGTAGCAGCAGCAGCAGCCACGTCGTCCCCCGGCTGCAGAGCCCCACTCTCACTGACCCCATGCTCCCCAAGGTCTCCAGCAGCCCCCCCAAATCAGCCGCCATGTGGCCCAGCCTCGCCACCGCTCACAAGAAAGGTGACCGCAGCACCGAGCCCCAACTGCTGTCCAGTGTTCCTTAGTTCTTTGCTCTCAAAAATGTTTCCTCTCTCTTGTTGACATTTTCGCTGCGCATCAGCGTGCCCGTGCTCATTGGTCTTTCTGTGTGTGAAATCCTCTCCCTGCAGTGAACATGTTTGCGCCGACCAAGAGTAAACGTCAGCGGAAGTACCGCAGTGTGATCTCGGACGTCTTTGACGGTACTATCGTCAGCTCGGTCCAATGTCTGACCTGTGACAGGGTGAGTGTTCTGTGTGTGTTAGTCACTCTGCCTGACCACAAATGTGTATATATATATTTTGAGGCAATACACCAAGCTTTTTCAGCCAGGGCTTTCAGGTCTTTGCTCTGCTCTGTAGGCTGCTGCTGTAACAAATGTAAATATGGGAGCACGTTGTCATTGCTCTGTCAGGCTGAGTGATCGCTACTTTAGCCTTGCTGCATTGGCCCTGTAATTAGCATTAGCGTTGTGTACAGCTGGAGGGCACGTGTCCAGATGGGGAGCTGTGTATTACTCATCCACTGGAAAGCAGCTTTTGACGCATGACCCACTTCTTGTTAATATGGAAGCCCCTTGGGAATATTGTCTCTGTCCCATCATCCCCCACCCACTCCTGTCTCGCTCTACCTCAGGTGTCCGTCACCTTGGAGAACTTCCAGGACATCTCGCTGCCCATCCCGGGGAAGGAGGACCTGGCCAAGCTGCACTCGTCCTCTCACCAGACGGCGCTGGTGAAGGTGGGCTCCTGTGGTGAGGCCTACGCCCCGCAGGGCTGGATCGCCTTCGTCATGGAGTACATCAAGAGGTGGGGCTCTGCTCGGTGTGGCCCTGGTCTTGGAGGCCCGGATTCAGCCACGTCTTAGGAAAAAAGGCACTTATTTGCTGTCTGTTGGTGGAGAAAGTTGGATGAAGGCAAAGTTTAGCTCTTCCAAATGTTGCTAGTTTTAGGAGAAAGAGATTTTCTTTTATTCATTGAATGGCAAGTTGGAATAGTTTGTCTAGCATGACTACATGGGACTACATTCTAAAGGTTTACTATACCTTATACTATATATACACTGCTTAATGGCAAGGCGTAGGTATATGTATTTTTCATGTAGGGCATTGCATTGCATAACCATGTGCAGTAGCATTGAAGAAAACATAGCTGTCAGATAATGTCATGTAAATCAGATGCTGAGAATCAGCCAAACTAGTGGGTTGCGTGGTGAGGGGGCTCTGTGCTATAAGCAGAAATCTTTGAACCCGTGAAATGAGATGCGCATAGCGCAAATGAGATTCCTGTTGATCTGCCGCAGGAGTAGCATCTTGGCTATTAGCAAAAAATATCATATCATATCCTTGTAGGTATACTTCCACTTCAACGTGCTCTGCATAGTTCGCTGAAATAAAGTGCACATACACTCTACTGTAAGGGGTGCTGTTTACACATGTCTAATGGCTATTTCCACTTTCTGCCAGTTGGTTCTGGGGACCTGTAGTGACACTACAAGACTGCCTGGCTGCCTTCTTTGCCAGAGATGAACTGAAGGGTAAGGATTTCTAATACAATTCTAATCTATTTTACAAAAGCTTCATCATTGTTTCTGTTGTGTCTAATCTGCATAATTATACTGTATCTCAATTAATTGTGTGTGTGTGTGTGTGTGTGTGTGTGTGTGTGTGTGTGTGTGTGTGTGTGTGTGTGTGTGTGTGTGTGTGTGCGCCCCCACAGGAGACAATATGTATAGCTGTGAAAAATGCAAAAAGTAAGTATGCACATACCAATGTAAAATTGTATGTGTATAGATCAAAGGTGAAGGACGTTCCTGTGTGTGGTCATTTATTAACCAAGAGGAAAATCTATGTTTCTGTTCCATCCTCAGGTTGAGGAATGGGGTCAAGTTCTGCAAAGTGCAGAATCTGCCAGAGGTAAGAGGACCAGATGGCTCAGGAAATAATAAGCCAGATTTCGGTCACATTCATATGGAGGAGCAGAATCTGATCAGAACACTTTTAATATAATATGATTATTAGGATCTAAGGCTAGAGTTTGGTGACATTTCAGACAGGTTTGAGTGCTCACAAGGGGCTCGACTGCCCAGTAAATCAGAATCAGTCCTTGCATAATATATTCCCACATATAACCCGTCCCTGTGTATTAACCTCAAAATAGAAGAAATTTAGCAAAATCAATTTATAAACCTCAGTTAATAGATGGGAAATTCCAGTGAAACAATATCTATCCTCTTTTGTCGCCTTGTATTCCCTGTCCCCCTGCAGATCCTGTGTATTCACCTGAAGCGCTTCAGGCACGAGCTGATGTTTTCCACCAAGATCTCCACCCACGTCTCCTTTCCACTGGAGGGCCTGGACCTGCAGCCCTTCCTGGCCAAAGACGGCTCCGCCCAGACCAGCAGCTATGACCTGCTGTCCGTCATCTGCCACCACGGCACCGCCAGCAGTAAGTCCGCAGGCCTCAACATCAGATGGAACTGATGAAGTTTGTCCCATCGTGATTTGTTGTGTAAAGATGTAATGTCTGGAATTAGAATCTGGAATGTTCGGAATCAGATGGACTAGTTATAGTCATGGATTAAGCACGTCCTTTGGCAAGTGTTTGCTGGAGCTGATGGGGTGTGTAATTGTGACGTCTCGCTTTTTGTAGGTGGCCATTACATTGCCTACTGTCGGAACGACGTCAACAACCTGTGGTATGAGTTTGACGACCAAAGCGTCACAGAAGTCTCGGAATCTTGCGTCCAAAATGCGGAGGCCTATGTGTTATTCTACAAGTAAGACTCCCTTTTACCATGTGCTGTGTATTCCATGTCAATCCAGGATATCATTGAGTTATTGTACGTATTTTTTCAGAAAAGTAAAAAAAAAAAAATATGACCCAGGTTCCAGTGAGCTGAGCACCTGTTCACAAATCAGTAGTTTACATGAACGTTTCACATTGCTAGAAGCTGTAAAAACGTTGTGCTGTGCAGACATTTTGCTCTACCTGGTCTTTTGCCGAAGCTTGTAGCTGTATGGGACCATAACTCTTCATCTTTATGGCTTTGAGCCCTGTCATCTCGGTAACGCCAGGCCGGTTTCGAGAGGAGTGATTAATGATCTGGACTGCTAGGTTGTTAAGGCTGGACGCAGTGCAGCCTGTGGTCTGGGAAAAGCGAAGAGTTGGGATGGTGGGCGGATGGGCGTTTGAATGCTTGATGTTATTGTAGAGGAGAGTTGAAGTGGGTAGTGTGATGTGTGTGGGTGTGTTCCTCTTGCTTTGCTCCTGCCGTAGTGTCTGTTCTTCAGCAGTTTTAAAGAGCAGCTAAAGGATTTGTCGACAGTGATGGTGTGGGATGATGTTTAGGCTGTTTCCAAAGTTAAATTAAGCTGTTGCTGTATCTGTGTCTGTGGTAAATGGTGCACGGTTCTTTCTTTTAAGGGTACAGTAAGTGCACTTGTTTGCATTGCCAAATGCCTTTAAATTTAACACAGGTGTGTTTGTGTACACAACCTCAGAGTCTTGTGCATGTTTCTTCCGCAGCCATCACAATGTAAACAACTTTTTCCTTTGTCCATCCGCGCAGGAAGAGTAACGAGGAGGCCCTGAAGGAGCGGCGGCGGGTCAACAGCCTGGTCAACATGATGGAGCCTAGCCTCCTGCAGTTCTACGTGTCGCGCCAATGGCTCAACAAGTTCCGCACGTTTGCCGAGCCAGGACCCATCTCCAACAATGACTTCCTTTGCACTCATGGCGGTAAGGTCACGTTTCCCCTCAACTGTCTCTTTACCAAGACAGCAGGGAGCGCCTGGCTGCCTTTAGACAAAGTATAAATAGAAGAAACTTTCTGAAAGGTGTTGCTGATACAGATACTTAATTATTGCCATACAACAGTGTTGATGGTGATTATTTAGGTACTGCATGGTTGTATCTCAGTTTATCAAGCATACAGGCCCCAAAAAACATTACAACACACACACAGTTTGAAAACAACAATGAATATGTTAGGTCTATGTCCCCAGAATGTCAAGGTGTGTGTTTTGTTGTGATTTTTGTCTGATTTTTTTTACAAGTGTATTTTCCCTCCTAAACCTATGTAGGCGTGCCGCCACACAAGGCCTCTTACATAGACGACCTGGTGGTGATGCTGCCCCAAAACGTCTGGGACCATCTCTATAGCAGGTGGGAGCTTGTTTGCCTCTCCGTGTTGTCTTGTGTGTTGGGAGTACGTTGGTGCGGTACAGGCCATCCTGTTTGAAATGGTGCTTAAGGTCCCTCTTTTTAACCACACACAGGTATGGAGGAGGGCCTGCTGTCAACCACTTGTACGTCTGCCACACTTGTCAGATGGAGATCGAGAAGCTGGAGAAGAGACGCAAGACTGAGCTGGACATGTTTGTCCGGGTAGGGCATTTTGCACATTTCCTACAGTGCAGGATTATGAAGTGCATATATGAAATATGAGAGCATTTTGGGGATTTGGAGGATATTTGGACTTGAGAAGGATGGTCCTATGAGGGAGGTTACTAGTCTTAGTCCCACAACTCCCCTGTCTTCATTAATTCATGAAAGCAAATGTACTTGATTTCAGCTACAGTTTCCTGCTCTGAGGGAGCGGGGACGAGGTAATGGGCCAGAGGAGAGGATGAGGAGGGATTAATGCACTCCCCCTCGTGTTGATTGATCTTTGTATTATCGAGTCAAAGTGGACCGAAGGAGAAGATCTATTTTCAAAGCCTTTGTTCTGCCTCACTTGGATCCTGGTGTACATCTGACATCTTATCCCCCCCCCCCCCTTTTTCTCCGTCGTCTGCGTAGCTGAATAAGGCATTCCAGGAGGAGAAGTCTGCTGTGGTCATTTACTGCATCAGCATGCAGTGGTTCAGAGAGTGGGAGAGTTTTGTCAAAGGCAAAGACAGCGGTGAGTCACGTCCTGCACTATGGACCTGGAGTGAGCCTATCCTCATTACATGATGTGTGTTTAATGTTCTTCTGTGTAACTAAAGTCTGTATAATTAGGTGGTTCATTATCACGGTGTGTTTAGGACTGAATTTCCATTCATTTCTATTCCATCGTTTAAAAAATGGAGCTACAGCCATCTGGACTGTGTTCACTCCACAGTTAGTAATATAAGTATGTCATGGTTAGCTTCGAACTTCGAATAACTGGCATTTCTTATTCTTCCTCATAGAACCTCCAGGGCCAATTGACAACTCTAAAATTGCAGTGAACAAGAATGGCCACATCACACTCAAACAAGGTAAGCATCGCAAGGCGATATCTATGATGTCATTTTAAATAAAAAAGGTAAACAGGATAATTCCTTTCATGTGGGTTTAATGGTTAGACATGTCAGATTGTCCACACCTGGCTACCTGTTTTATATGCTGTTACAAAAGATGTTATGCAAAAATGTCAACCTGTTTAAAAAGAAAAGAATTTGCATTTTGAAAAAAGTGCATATTTCCTCTAAAATAAAGTTTAATTTAAAGTTAATCAGCTAAAGTTTGATGAAAATTTGTTTTTAAAAAGAGAACCGTGTTATGAAGCTTTACGTGTCCCCCCCTCTCCCCGGGACAGGCGCTGACTCCGGTCAGATCTCCGAGGAGACGTGGAACTTCCTCCATTCCATTCACGGCGGGGGCCCTGTGGTGACCATGCGTTCCAGCGTGGGCCACCAGGAGACGGACACCTCCCAGACGGAGGAGAAAATCGAGGTGGAGACGCGCACTGTCTAGCCCACACTCTCCAGACCCCGCCACCGCATGCCCATTCCCTGGCTGATGGCACGGCACCTGCCCCCCCTACCGAGGAAGCAAAAGAAACAAAAAAAAAAATCAAACTCTGTATTTTTTTTTTTTTCCCCTTGCACTTGACTTTTATTTGTGTGTCCAAAGCGAAGTCTGCTTGTCTGATCCACCCCATGCTATCACAAATCCTCTTTCTTGACTGATCTACTCGGGATGGTGAAGAAGAAACACTGCGACAGATCAGAAATGCACATTGTGTCCTTGTATATAAGGCCCCCCCCCCATCAGCACTGGTGAATACTCACACAGTCACACTGTCTGGTTGTGTATGGAGAAAAAAAATGAAGCATTCAATTTTCTTGTATGCAGCTGAAGACTTGATTGATTTGCAACAGTTTCATTCTTTCCATGACCAAATTGCGCAATACAGTGAAGAATTACAATGCATCTGTAGATAATGGTCCAGGTACTCCTTCCATACTCTAAAGTGTTGTTGTAGTGAGTGGACAAAAGAAGAAAGCGCTTACTTGCAGTTCTGATGAGCAAAATCAAAAAGGTTTAAGGGATACTAAGTACTTATGAAGTAGTCTCAGGAAAGATTTTTTTTGCACTGTACTGTAGACTCAATGCCGCATGCTATCACTAATGTCTGATCTGTATTTGAATGTACCTGTACTTAAAGTAAGTCAAGTTCATGCGCTAAATGTTATTTATCCCTGAAGGGTGTGATTTAATATAATGTTTATAAACTTTTTTTGTAGAAAATGTTTGGCAAGCCAAATTCAATAAGCATGCATGCTTAACAGGGAGATATGCAGACATGGTGTCACTAGAAGATATACCATGCCATCTGAAATTTACAGATGTCATAAGTTGCATGCACATGCAAGATTTGCTCAACATGTACAGAATACACACAACACACATTTGCACCTCAGCTGAAATATATGTACATATTCATATGGACCTATGAAAACCTATTCCACTGGCTATCAAGATAAAGCATAAATGTTGAAGGGCACGATTTTTTCAATGTTCAGACTGGAAAGATGATTTTTAGAATGTGGCTTACTTGTACTAGGGAAGAATGCAAATGCAAGTTTCTCAAATGATTGTTTTGTCTGTCCTGTTTATATTTTTCTTGGCTGGATTACATTAAATGCAAAGAAATTGACCATGTGTATGGAGTTCAAGCCAAACTTGTCCTTCCAGTGTACACTGTATTCTTTTACTTACTGAAGATATTTGTATCAAATGGAGTATCATTTTCAAGGTATTAACCAGGGGTAAATTTGTTTTGTACTTTCAAAAATGAATGACAATGCCATGCCCCATCATCACATTTGTTACAACTCTTCTGAGTTGTTGATACAGTGGGATATTGTATTATAGTGTTTCTGCATTGGTTCACAATTACCGGTTTACTTATATTCAGGCTAAGAACCCATGTCTTTGTAAGTCTGTCAAACGTTAAAAACTTTTAACCAGTTTTAGTAATAGCAGTCTATTGCATTACTCTATAGTAGTGTTCACACCAGCTTTGGAAATGTGCACGGCCGCACCCGGCCCCAAATGCCCACTTCTATTAGTAGAAATGTAACATTAAAATATCAAATCAAAATATGCTGGGCATTTTATCCAGGGTATCAGTGAACAGTTACTCTATAAATAAAAACTAATGTGGCAACAATAATAAATATGGGCTTAATTGGGAGATGGGCACCATGGTTTTCCCAGCGCGTACAATGCAATCTTGGCAGAGGCGAAAAATGTACAGTATTGCACCCCTACTAGCGCGGCGGGACTGGGATTCAGCATACTGGACACAGCTAGTGGATAGAAAACATGGCGGCTGCCGAGTGTGTTGCAAACGATTTGCGGAAGTGAGGTAAGTGTTATACTCAAAGCTTCATATTCAATACATTTCATAATTTCATCGGCCAAATCAAATCTGAACTTAGGTTCAAGTTTTCCCTTCGGGTGTATGAGTATTGTAGCCGAAGTGTGTCTACAGTTTGGCCCTGCCATGCCTATACGCTAAAGTTGTTGCGCGAAATAATCGCTATCAGTTCGGGTTAGCATGCAACCTCGCTCCCCTTTGCGGTTCTTGCCACTTTGCAGTAGCTAGTGTCAGCTAGGCTAACATTAGCGGGCTAGGTAGTTAGTGACAACAGTCAGGCCGTTTTATCGACGAATTGGTTGGTTAGCTTACAACAGAATACGGGTTGTTGGTGCAAAGGGGTTCCAGCCAGCGGGTGTGTATCTTGTAATTTGCTAACCGGGGAATGTATGTAACGTTTTTGTACATTCAACACCATTGTAGATACACCAAATGTAGTTTTTTTTTTTATGAGTTTAGTTTCATACAGCTAAAGCACAGTGAGGTTGCTAAGTTAGCTTATTTTAGCTAGCGAGGATAGCTTAGACAACTGACAGTGCCTGGTTAGCTAACTTGTGAGAGTGGTGAGTTAAAAAGAAAAGCATTTTGTGAGTTTTCATTTTTGCAATGGTGTTGTGATAAGAACACCAAAGTTACTTGTGGCGCATAATGCATTAGGGCGCGACCACGCTGTACGCGTTTCGTCTCCTTTTGCGCATCCTGTATTTTAGTTAAATGCGGTAACGTTAGCTAGCAGGTGGGCTAAAGAAAGCTTCATATCTGAAGCTTCAATTGTTTTGTTCGTCCAGCTAGCAAAGCTATCTTTGTTGGCTTTTAATGGGGGAGAGAGTGTGTGCTTTCATAGTCAACTAAAATGAGTAAAATAGAATGATATGCGGAATTTTGCGCTGCAATGAAAGTCGTGTTGCGTAACTAACTTGCCAGATACTTCAAACAAATAAGACTGGCCATCTGGTGCTGTTAACACACCCAGGCACCATCAGTGCAGTAACTTGAGGGTTGGTGATAGTAAAAGCGGCTGATAATATGTTCTCAGCCGGCTTGCATTTCATGCCAACCCGTGGATTTGATGTTGTCATTGAGGCCCTTTATCCCAAGTAACGTTAGAAGTAATGGGAAGTGTTGTTTTGCATGGTGAAACTGGCCCGTTTTACATTACAAGGTAAGTTGAATATTAGCTAAGTGTTAATAAACAGAAGTGCTAACCATTGGCAGCATCAATGTTCGTGTCGTTAGGTTGTAATATATCGCCAAACTGATTTACGCAGTTCTGGTCTCTGCTGCCAGATAGCTTGTTTATAGCTTTACAATTGTTTATATTTTTGTGACCACATAGATACAAAATATAACTATTACATCAAAGGATATCAGATACACTGTCTGCCTTGTGCGTTGAGGAAGTGTGTTATTTGAGTATGAGCAGAAATCATCAAGCAGTTTCTTGACACTAAGCACGTGTCAATTTAAAGTTCATATTCACCACGCGCGTCCGCAAGCTAAATTCAGGAAGTTAGATGTCTCGGCGGTTCACGCTGTTGCAAGGAGTGAAATGCCTTGCGTTTTTACTATCCTTAAAGGTAAACAACTCTGTCTTTTATATTTTCCATACAGGCCTCACTAAAGTCCTTATGTCTCTGGTCTCACCCTTCATGTCAGTTACTAATGGATTGCCCCTGAGTTGACTTGGCAGTTTTAACTAATTAACTGCTGTATTATTTTTTTAAGTAATTTATTGCACTGATTTATCACAGAGACGGCCGCATTCACTCCACAGTAATATGCTGTCTGCACAGACAGAGATGATTGTGGGTCTCTTCCCTTTCGGGTCAGACCTGGCAAGTCAATGACTAGCCTATGAGAGGTTTACAGCCAACCTGCTTCAAGTGCTATCCTCCCTCCGGTGACCAGTAATCATAACTGTTGTTACAATTGTAGTATGATATGATATTTTTAAGTCAGTTACAGGCTAAACTTTGAGTCATGACTGTGTTTGGAAAATCATTCGCCTAGAATTTGTATTATCTTGTGGTTAGTTTAACTCTGTTAAATTTAAGTACGGTTTTGTCTCCCCAAAGAGCACCTGTGGGTTTCTAGAGGGTATTATGAACCAAGAAAATGTGCGCGCTGCAGTAATCTTTTATACTAGTCAGTTAAATTAGCAAGCCTAACCATATGATGTATAAACACAATCTGTGTCCTATTGTCTTTATTGCCAGAGTGGTAAGTAATCACACAGAGGTTTTAGCCTTGTGTTTGCATTTTCCCAAATCAATTTTTTGCTCTCACATCATGCTGAATTGACACCATTCCTCCTCTTTCTCCTCATCCTCCCTGTCTGCTCTCCGTCTCGTTTTATGCATGGCCAAGTAACATTAGTTTCTCTCTGTGAGCATCCAGTGGAGTGTGAGAGAAATATACATGTAGGATTCTCTCCAGGTGATGCTTGTTTCCTGTCTTTTAGCCAAGATAAATATGAAGGCAGCCTTGTCCTCACAGATTCCTTGTTGCCCAGTGTGCATCAGTAAATAGCCTGTGTATGTTTTCTTCCCATCCTCAGAGGGCACAACCTTGATATGTGTGTCATCATTTTCCTCTTGTGGACCGTTGACGAGGAAACTGTTGCATTAAGAAGCATAGCAGTGTGCGAACAAATTGTTCACAGAACTGTTTAGTGTGGTGCTTTAGCACTTGGCTAAGATTTCTGTGAAACTGTAATGCTTTCTATTCTGTCCTCTCCCAGCATTTGAGCTGTCAAATGTGTTAACTTACTTGCCATTTAATTACACACATCCCTTGTCCTTGTGCTGCTGCACTCATGCTGCAAGGTAGTTTTTCTTGCATGGATTTCTAGATTAGGGTAGCCTGGCTAACACCAAACCTCATCTCATTGAGATGGGGTCTGGAAACTACATGCACATTTTCTCGTATTTGAAACGTGGTTTACGAATGCCCAGAGCCGTTTATTGGACGCTACGAATGTCTATCAGATGCGTCTGTACATAGTTCATAACTGCTTCGGTGTGTCGTCATCGTCTTGCTGTCCCCCCCTCCGTTCTGTGATTGGTTCCTTTGTTGAAGAGAAAAAGAAGTCCATAGAATCCAGGCTGCCTAGCAGCGTGAATAAAATCGCACGTGTAAGGCAGCATGGGAAATCCCAGACTGAGATTAGGGTAGATTAAGTGATATTAATTATTTTCTAAATGGCAAACTGGTTGTTTTAACTGCTGCCTTTGGTAGACATTGCCAAAAAGTCTTTTCTTGCATTGAGCCCATGTTGACTATAACCGACCATTGATTTAAGCAGTAATGCAAGGCAGTTTATTATAATAATTTGGATCTCAGGAGCCTAGAGTGACTTGGGGAATACCTATGTTTTTACATTCCATTTTTACTGCTTAAGGGGTTGAATTGCTGTTAAAACAAATTCTGAAGCTTTGTTTTTTAAATCTAATGTGTTGAAATGTGTGGTGATCTTAGTGGCAATTATGCACTGTGTATACAAGGTGTGCAATTTCTGAAGTGCTCTCAAAGGCACTGTGATCGAAAGGCCTGTTGTTGTCTGGGGGTGGTTCCCCTCAGTGGTGGAAGAAAGACATTGGCTCCTAAGTACCTATCCCAACGGTCACTGGGTTTGGATCAGCTTTTACGAGGCTTTCTGCACAGGTGTCCTGTTCAGCCAGAAATGGCTCAGTCTTCTCAGCAAAGCTGCGCTTATCATGGAGGATGGCATAGAACCTGTGAAAGACTGATAACCCAGATATGGGTGACTCATTTCATCTCTCCTCGGTGGCAGATCCGTGCCAGATGATGAGCGGAAGGCGCTACACGTGCCGTCTCATTCTGGATGTGTTACTGATAAGGGCAAATAAGCCCGTCTGTTAACGGCTTTTAGCATTGGGTGAAGGAGCACACTTTGTATAAGCCAACCGCTGTCTGCTGTTTTTTCAGTTTTTTTTTCTTTTCTTCAAGGTTTGTGTGTGTCGAGTTCTCCTCCTCTGACCTCCGTTCAAGTGCCGGGGAAAGTGCTTCAGGCAGAGCCGCGGTGGCGTCAGGTGTGGTCCCACTAAAAGGCATTAGCACAGGTTGCGTCTTTTGGGTAATTGCAGAAATGCGCGGTGGCACCAGTGGCGTGTGGTAGCCCCAGTGCGGAGCGGCCCCAGTGTTTTGATTGGGATGAGCGTGGCCCGGCCCGACCCACAGGGGCCCAGTGTGTCTGACCTCGTTTGTGTCATCAGCGGACTGGACACGAGCTGCTCTTTGTTCCCAGCTCTAAAGCTCGCCTGACATTTGCAGTTGGCCACTGGAGGCATGCAGGATAGATGAATGGTGGTGCTCATTTGCTCTCTTGCAGAGACTGACGCCTCTTTGAAAGAAGAAGAAAAATATATATAAATACATATAGCTTTGTTCCGAGTCTTGACTTTTGCTGTTTCAATCTAAAACTTGTGATCCAACTGTCTAAAATGCAAACACCAACAACTGCAAAAACCTCATGATGAGGTAAAATACATACATCAAGTGCATAATACAGAACGTTGCATGGCGTTTGTATTTGCATTGCATTGCATTGGTGTACATTTAACAGAGGACATAGAGTTGACCTCTTTCAAGATATTAGGATAATGACTCACCACCAGTGGTTTGGATGAGGCTTTTTTTCCCCCACATTGAATCCATTGAGTACAACTATAGCTATTCCAATGTGCTTTTAGGGATTTCCTGTTACGCATGCATGCTTTGGTGTGGCACAAACAGCGCAACTACAAATCCTTTCCTCTGACTCATGTCACGTGACTCAGGCAGATGTGCATTTTGATTTACAATAACAGGGGAAATAAATAAATTAGAAGAGCATCCACAGTAAATTCAAACGTCTTGTCTCCTTTTTGTTTGTTTGTGTAAGTCAGCATTGTTCAGTCCTATGTTTCCAACAGAGTAACTGTTCTATTCAGAGCCTAAATTCTTATCATAGTAAATGTGTTATCACAGATTACAGCATAACTTTAGAATTTGACACTTGAATTTGGTGCTCAGCTGAAAATTACCTTGAACAAATTTCATTAAAAAGAAAATGTCAAGTTAGGAATCCCCATGGATTACATTCTGTCAGCCCTGGGTTTGTTGTCTTAAGCCTATTTGTCTGCCTTGTCGCCCTCAGGTGCCCACATTCTGCAACTGAGGAGCAAGCCCCAGGATGAGGAGAGGACAGTAGGTGCCCTGCATAGCATGGCCGCGTCTCGCTCATCGCGCGTCACCAGGTCATCCGTGGGGATCAATGGACTGGACGAGAACTTCTGCCGCCGCACGCTCAGGAACCGCAGCATCACCCAGCCGGACGAGGCCTTGCCGGCGCCCCGCGCTCGCTCCCCGAAGAAGCGCCAGGACGGGGACAAGCCCCAGAGCGGCCATGGGGAGGGCGGTGGCGGCGGCGGCGGGGGCGCTGCTGGTGCCGGCACGGGCCCGGGCAGGAAACGAGGCCTCTCCTGCTCCGAGAAGGAGGAGTCGGAGCGGACGGAGAACTGCGAGCGGCTGCGGCCGGCGGCCACAAGGGCGACGGACGGGTCGACGGAGGGCTCCCCGGCCCTGAAGAAGCCCAAGCGCTGCACTCGCTCAGCCGAGACGGGGGCAGTGGGAGCAGCAGCCGGAGGAGGAGGAGGAGGAGAAGAGGAGACCCCCGTCCCTGCTGCTGCTGCTGCTGCTGACAGACCTTCGCCGGAGAGCCCCAGGCCCTGCTCCCCACTAACGGACAAAGACAAAGATGAGTCTCCCAGCGGTGACCCACCCGTCTCCGTTCTGCCTCCCCCGAGCCTCTGCACAGAGGAGGATGAGGCGGAGAGAGGTGGGAAAGAGACTGAGCCAGTGATGGTGGCACTGGTGGAGGAGGTGGAGGAGGAGGTGAGGGTGCCTTCCCCAGCCCCGTCCCCACCACCTCCCCAGCCCAAGGAGGCCCACAAGGCCACCAACGGCCTAGGGGGGATCCACAGGGAGGAGGCTCCCATGCCGGACGGTGTCCCTGCTCAAGCCCTCCCCCCTACGTTGTCGTCGTTGCCCACTATGTTCCCTAAGCCAGCCCCCAGCACCCCTGCGCTGCCTAATGGCAGCCAGGCCCTGGGCCCCTCCTCCCCAGAGCCCCTAGTGCCTTGTAGAAGCCCCGTCTCTGAGCAGACAGAGCCCCCCTGTTTCTCCTCCTCCATCACCACCTCCTCATCGTCTTCCTCCCTCTCCATCACCCAGTTGCCCGTTGTGGAAAGCAATGGCTCGGGCGAGGCCTCCTGCAGCCAGCCCCAAGCCCTCAGGGAGCCTGAGCTGGAGGTGGTGGAGGTGGACGTGGTGGGTGAGGAGGGGGGCGAGGTAGAGTCCTGCCCTGTTCAGGAGGAGCTGGCGTTTCCCGTGCCAGACGAGCTGGAGCCTGGAGAGGTGGTGGTGGTAGAGGGCCAGGTCAGCAGCACCAACGGCGGCCTGTTGTCTACCACCACCGAGCTGCCTGAGGCCTCCGAGGACGATGACGAGGACGAGGACTGTTGCGGTCTTGATGGGGCCTTGGATATCTCAGGAGACACGATGACAGTGACTACAGCGGCGGCAATGCCGTCCAACTTGGGCTCGTGTTCTGTGCCCGTCTGCGAGCCCCCCTCCTTCACAGAGCCGCACGAACACCGCTACGCCCTGAGGACTTCCCCTCGCCGTGCCGCCTGCCGGCCCAGCTCCCCCCACAGAGACCGGGACGACCCTCCAGCCTCATCCCCCGTCCCGACCCCCACCACACCCACACCAACAACGCCCCACCTGGAGATGCCATCCAGCTGCTTCCGACTGGAGGCAGCACCCACTGGTGGTCCGGAGGCCTCCTGCAGGCCAGGCGGCGGACTCTCGGAGCCTGTGGGGGCCAAAGCGTTCCCGGAGGTGGCGGTGGCAGCAGCGGCAGCAGTGTTTGACAGCAGAGCGCCCCGCTCCACCAAAGACTCAGCTGCGGAGGAAGAGGAGGAGGAAGAGGAGCCAGATGTCTACTACTTTGAGTCGGACCACCTGGCTTTGAAACACAACAAAGAGTATGAGCTTGCTTCTTCATCTTTTTGAGTATGTAGTGATAATGTAGTATAGAGTTTCTTATTTTTTTTATTTTCACTCGCCTAACTATATGACTTTCTATAATTTCTCTCAATTTCTCATTTTTGTTGGTCTTGTCTTTATTTTTCAGCTGGTAAATGACTACATATTGCCAGTTTTTCTTTTCTTTTACTTGTTTTTTTTTTTCACCTTAATTTCTGCTTCTGCCTGTTTGTCTGCAAGAAAATGAATAGTGCATTTTCAGACATAAACAGGAAAGGTGTACCCTGGTTAGCAAATTTGAATTTGCTCTGCATGTCCGTCTGGAAAGGATCCCATTGACGCCTGTTTCCAAATCACCAAAAACTTCCAATCATAATCACTTATCCGGCATGGGGTGGGGTTTATATGATGACAGATAGAGCACTGCATTTAACACAACCAATGGCTGTGCAGATGGCGAAAGGTTTAGGCAGATATGAGTAAACAACTGCATTTAAAACCTTTGTTTACAAGAAAGATGTGTTTGCTGTAATTTTGAAACAATTGGATTGGATCCTGGATCGTTGATTCGGAAACGGCCCTTAATGGGATCCTTTCCAGACGGTACTGCAGAGCAAATTCCAATTTGCCAACAGGTTTGTCTGGGTTCACCCAGGCTTGGAAGGGTGTTAATTTACTTGTGCTATAGGCAGGGGATTTCCCACATTGGCCAATTGACAACCAAGCTTATTCAGAGACTTTCTAATGAGGAGACGCAGCACTCAAAAAATCCTCCATTGAAATGCTTGGGGTTAGTTTTTAACGCCAATATGGCCGTTGTCTACACATATCCCACCCCTTCCTCGGCAAAACGTTGACATGTGAATACATTGAGCCAATCATGTGGTGTGATGTGAATATATATTGAGCCAATCATATGGTGTGTTGTGAAGACGTGCCAATCATGTGTTGTGAACTCGCCGCTGGAGCAAGATTGGTGTTGTGAAGCCTTGCGCACGCGCATTTCTGCCGAATAGGATGCCCGATGAGTGCCCAAAAAGCGTTGCAATATGGCCGCCGAGTGGAGGGACTTGCCTAAAAGGACTTTGGCTTATTTCACAATACATCATGATGTGAGATTCAACAACAATGGACATTTGTCTTGTGGCAAAGGCAAACATGCCACATGTCGTACCAGGGATCTATAAAGGCTCTCCTTCAAGACACAACATGCGCTACCAGTAGCCAAGAGTGTTCAGTCCTGTGCTTTGCCCCATCTTTGTGCATGGCTTGTATTTGCCCAATGTCCACTTTTCTTTTCCTCACACAAAAGAAATTCTACTGTCCTTATCATTAACCAGCATTTATATGACATTTGTAGCATCATCTGTCTTTTCTGTGGGTTTGTCAAAATAGTAAAGCCAGTAGGGTTATCGAGAAAAAAGCAAGCTTGTAGTTGTATTTTTATTGATCTGATCTGTGAGTAGGAGCTTTTTCTTCACTTCATCTCCTTTCACTGAACACCCGGGCGAGCGCCCACACACCCAATTCTCGCCTGTAGATTGAGCTTTGTCCCCTGCGCTGGTGCATTACGGGGTAATCTGGGAGCCGCGGTGCCAGATAATGAGGTTGGCATGGATGCTGCCAGTGGCCAGGTTGCACCACGTCAGGGCTCATTCAACCTGTGCCCAGCACCGCGGGGCAGCAGGGCCAAGCCATCTCGTCCGCGGAGCACATGACCAATCACATGGCAGCTCAGACCTTCTGCTTTTGAACAGCTTGCTAATGACATGGACATATTTTTTTATTTTATTTTTTTACTGCTGCCAGGGTCATTAATTTGCTATTAGAGACAGTAAGATGACATGAATAGATTTCCTGATGCATATCGTGTTTGTAAGTAACCATGAGAATTGTGAACTTTGAGGTACACAAGATTGTTGTGTTTGAGCAGCCTGTGTGCTCTCGAATGGCTGTGTGTGTGTGTGTGTTTTTGCACATCTCTGTGTGATCTGCCCAGTGAGTCAGTGTGAAAATGGGCCTGACGGAGCAGTAAATCTCTCCATGCTCGGGTTCCCAGTAGCCCAGAAGCTTGCATAACACACAAAAACACCTTCCCTCCCTCTTTCCCTCCCTCCCTGCTAATTGAAAAGGAAGGAAATCGCCACCGTCACTGTAATTAAAGCTCATTTAGTGGAGCGCAGAGCTCTGCCCTGAAATGTGCACAAATTTGTGCGGCGCAGCAACAGAAACTGCCAGTTGGTCTTGGCATGGTGGACGGCGAGCGCCGTCACACTAGAGTGGTAGGCCCATAGGTGGCAGTGCCATGCTGCTAGTCCCGAGACCAGAGCCCAGGCCGGCTGCCAGCTCCCCCAGCAGGCACACATGTCGGCTATTTCCACCAGGACTGTTTACTCCATCCCCGAGCATGCCGTGGCCAGGCTTCCCGTAAGAAGCCTCACACCAATCTAATCAGCTCCTGCTGAAGGGAGATGGAGGAGCTGCACTCTGATCATGGCAATTTGCTGGAGTGGGAGCGGAATTAAATGGAGCTCGCTCGTTACAGGCTCGTTCAAGCCTGAATCTGAAGCAACCGTGCCGAGCGAACGTACTGTGTTCCTTATTGATTCTCATTCATGGCATGTTAGGGCCGGATTGATCTGTGGAGGGTCTCGATGGAGACGGAGGAAGAATCTGTCTTTGTGTGTGTCGGCGGTGTCTACAGTAGCGGCCCTTTGTCTGACTCGTTTCCCGGTTTATTTATGGCTCGTGTTTGGCTCGAGGGCGTGGAGGAAAAGGTCATATCACAGAGTTGTAGCGCTCAGTCGGTTTGTCTCCCACAGTTGTGTACTGGTGCCCTAACAAGGACATGAAAAGACCCTGCACTATGCATTTCAAACAGAAACAGCTCCCAAACCCTGATAGGACAATACAGCCTTCTGTTTCCATAAAAAGAACTCTGGCCCAGGAAACTGGTAATAGATTGGGCACCACAGGGTGCTGTTAGATCTTCACTTCTGAAAGAAACTCTTCCTTTATCTTGGCCATAAAAAATGTATGCACCAGGACAGGGTCCAATAGGGGTTGATAGCCCCAGTTACATGGCGAGTGTCAGCGTTTTAATAATGCATGGCTATATCCCCCACCCCTGACTCTGACCCCCCCCCCCCCCGTAGTTACCAGAGGCTGCTGCAGACCATCAGTGTGCTGGAGGCTCAGAGGACCCGAGCCATCCTGGACCTGGAGGCTCTGTCCCGCCACCAGAGGGAGGCGATGTCCGACCCCATCACCTTTGTGGAGCATCTGCAGAAACAGGTGAGGCATGGCACTGCTTGCTTGGGCCACCGCACAAATCACGGTTATAACCCACCAAATGCAGATAACCCTGTCAGTGTTTTTACACTATTAAGAAAGAAGGCTCAGCTACCACTATTATAGCAGTTTGAAGGGTTGAAACTGCATTTGTAAATGAGTTAAGTTTCATTAATACAGTACCTAATGTCCAGTCTGGTAGGCAGCCCATATGGGTGCAGTGTCAGTGGGGATGTTGTTGTTTGGGGAAATGGGCTAACCTTTTTTGCCCTGACCATCTGTTTTCCCCTGCCTCTCCTAGGTGGAGTTGGGGCTGCCCTGCCCCCAGAGAGTGGTCCAGCTCCCAGAAATTGCATGGGACCAATACACCTCGGGCGTCGGGGACTTTGAAAGGGAGTTTTGTGACAAGAAGCGCAAAACCAGACAGTTAAAGCTCATATACGAAAAAGGTACAGAATCTCAGGGAATAAATCTGTCTCAGCTCCTCCTTTGTGTAACGTTAATCACAACACCTGAGGTCATATGGCTCCACTCTCACTGAACTTACGTGTTATCATCATGTGTTTGACTGTTCTTCGAGTTATCTCTGACAGATTAAGAATCCACAGCATAAATCTGATGGAAATATCCTGTTTTGTTGCTTGGTGTACCATATGCAGTGGGTTTACCCATTCGACCAAAAAGTCCTTTGGAATCCAAGAAGGAGAGTGACTCGTCTGGGCTCTACTCATCTCTGCCCTCCAGTGACGCTCCGGAACAAAGCCTCTCCAGCAGCAGATCACAGGTGAGTCACGCATCTCCCACTTTCACAATGTCATTACATCACATGTCAATCCATCTGAGGTTCTCTCGGTCTCTGTCTTGGTCTCAGTCTCTGTTTGTTCTTTTTGTATGTGTGTGTGTGTCTTGTGCTTTTTTTGTGTGTGTGTATCTGCATGTGTGTGCCTTTCTGCCATATTGGTCAAGGGACATTGGCAACTAGATAGATGTCAATTGAAATTACATCTCAATCTCGAACTTCAAACTCAAAGGTAGAATCGACGATGCAGCCACACCCCCAAAAACACACACACAAGTTTTGAACTGCGCCGTCAACACTCTAATTTTAGGCTGCAGCCAGTAAAAAAATCATCAACCGTCAACATCAACCGACCGAAATCGAAGCCCCTCTTGCTACTCTGAAATCACTGTTGTGGAAGTATTTTGTCGTTCATTCACGTCAATTTATACTAAATTAGCCTACTCAATTTAGCAAGTGAAAAGATTATCTAGGTACAGTCTAACATTACTTTAAGGCTTAACATGCACATTGATAAGTACATATTCCATGAACACTAACATTGGGTCTCTTTGGAGTGTGTTGAAACTTATCCTTATCACAAATTATCATTCTGTGTTGTTTCATTTCACTATGTTCACGTCTCTGTTTAATGTTTGTTCTGTTTACAACCTCGCTGTTGGAATGGTTTCAAAATAAAAAGCGGTTTCAAAATAAAAGCCCCCCGAAACAGAATAGGAAAAGGCCAAAAAAAGTAAATAAAATATAAGGAATATATTAATAGTAATATTATAATAAGATCGAAAATCAAATTGAATCGTGACTTTAAAATTGAAAATGAAATCGAATCGAGGATTTGGAGAATCGTGACACTCCTAATGAGCACCATAGTGGTTTAGGAGTCCTTCATGCATGGAGTACTTTTAACTTTTTTTGTGTGTAAGAGATACCGGCGCATGTGTGTGTGGTCTATTGATATTCTGAGGTGCATCTGTCTAACATTTCTGAGAAGTCCTTTACAGTTCATTTTCACAGACCATTGATTTATTCTAACACACACACAAACTCAGACTGTAAGCATTCTGCCCGCGCCCTGTCTGATACTGATGAGAGGAGACATTTGTAAAACCAGTCTGTCTCTCCTCCTCCTCCTCCTCCTCCTCCTCCTCCTGCTCCTCCTCCTGTTCTTGTGTGGCGCCAGCCGTTGACCTGTCTGTCTGCTCTGTCCTGTGCCACTCGGCAAGGCCATCTGTAGTTAAGAGTCTGATGGGTACAGGCCTGTCAGCTCTCCACTGCCATTACACGAGTGCAGGCCAGCCCAGCCCCACACACATCAGCAGGTCCTCTGTCAGTCAGTTTCTCCTGCTGTTCCACTGATAGAAACCTCTCTTCTCCTCTCTGTCCTTCCTTACCAGACAGCTTTGCATCACTCCATCAGGGAGGTCATAAATGCTGTGGGTTTTGCACCAGAACTCCAAAAGCATTTGCCCTTGTCAACGCTTTAATACACACACGCACACACGCATGCACAGAACTTCTCTCAGGAAGATTGGTACTGACAGTCACTGAGCTCTCCATCAGAGCGCTGAGCTCAGGGGAGAAATAATTATTCACAGCGGGATTGTTTTATTGTTAGTAATGGCTGTCAATTATGGGAGCTCCCGCCGGCTGCAGTGGGAGATTCATCTGAGTGAGTTGGCTGCTTTCTGTGTGCCAATGCTCAGTGATGGCATTTCAGCTTTTCCTCTGACTGACATTCAACAGTTCAGTTTATTTTTTATTTGTTTTTTTGTTGTTTTTGAAAGTGACGCACCCATTGAGGGGAGTGGAGTGATGTATTGAAATTCAAATGAGGCATTGTTGTCATGGGGATGTGAAGCATTCTGTGGATAATGTAGGAGGTTGCTTTCTTCTCCTGTATCTTTCTTTTGTAAGAGTTTGTTTCAGGTTAACTTCTGATTTTACATGCTGTGTGTCCGTACACACACACACACACACACACACACACACACACTCTCACACTCTCTCACACTCGCACACTGCTTACTTCTCCTTGAGTGAGGTGTAGATTGAGATGATTGTGAATAGGCCAGAATGAGTCATTTTTCCCCACTGTCTCCTTCCAGATGATCAGAGGGAGGGTGTGTCATCAGAATAAGCCAGACACTTTCAACCAGCTGTGGACCGTGGAGGAACAGGTACACACATGAAGGAACAGGAGACACACACACACACACTAGAAAGGGATGAGTTTCTGCTTTCTATTTGGCTCCATCCTTGTACACTGACCATGGTGTGTTGTGTGTCCAGAAAAAGCTGGAGCAACTGCTGGTGAAGTTTCCCCCAGAGGAGGTGGAGGCAAAGCGTTGGCAGAAGATTGCAGACGCGCTGGGCAACCGGACAGCCAAGCAGGTCCTCAGCTACGCACCACATTGCCATGTTTCCTCTTCATCTTTCCTCTCCGAGAGCTCAGCCACAGCAAGAGATTCCTTAGCCACACCTGATGGAATCTGATTACCCTCCTATTGAGATCAGGGCTGAAATAAGACCCTTTTTGTTGTTTCCTTGACAAAAGGAAAGAATCCTTTATCCTGAAAGTTCGCTAGACTGTTTCACTTACTCTAACTAAAATACGATCACAACAAGGACTGCTAATTAGCCACTATTGGGTCATTATCAACTTGTGCTACTAGTGTACACACACACACACACACACACACACACACACACACTGCTCATCTATTTAGGTGAGGGCGCAGGCAAGAGTGCTCCTCGTTATTGTGAAGTGGCTGTTTTCACAGCAGAAGAGCAGCTGTTGCTTATGGTAATATTTGATACCTGCTGTTTGCTGTGCGAGTTTGTTCTGCAGGCAGCGCATAGGGCTCACGGCAGCTATGGGCTTTATTGTGTGTCACAGGTCGCCAGCAGAGTGCAGAAATATTTCATCAAACTGACGAAGGCCGGCATCCCTGTACCTGGAAGAACACCTAACCTATGCATGTACAGCAAGAAAGTAAGGCTGTTTCCATCGATTGCAAGATATAAATTAATAGTTCATTTCTAATAGTTAGAATTTATGAACCATGAAGGATAACATCAAACATATTTTTACTAATAGTTCATTTCTAATAGTTAGAATTTATGTATTACCATGAAGGGTGATGGTAATTTTAAGAAAAGGTTTTGCATTATCAGTAGGGGAAAAACTGACCTGATGAAGGTCTAAACCCAGTTTATGTTCACCTTTATAATACCCCTTTCATGTTGCAGTTCATTTTAGTATGAATTGTCCCTTGTATGTAATCATGGCCAGAGGTATTGGTACCCT
Organism: Alosa pseudoharengus; assembly: GCF_046254945.1. Lineage (NCBI taxonomy): Eukaryota > Metazoa > Chordata > Actinopteri > Clupeiformes > Clupeidae > Alosa > Alosa pseudoharengus. Next base: position 47,361,008 of record NW_027468663.1, on the reverse strand, counting down.
TACAGCTCATTGAAGCTCATTTTTCATTTGAAAAGTAATGAATTAAAAGTGATTTTACATTATGTTACATTACATTACATTAGGCTGATGCATTTTTTAAGGCAAAGCGACTTACAACATGGTAAACGGTTTAAAGCTTTAAAAAAAACCAACAACAATCTGAACAATTTAAAATGATTTAAAATGCTAACAATGTATTGTCTCATGTATACTTGAATGCCTTGGGTCTGTAATAGATTAAAGAAAAGAAAGTTTGAGAAGACATAGTTCATTATATATTTAACCAAGATATTATAAGAAAATGGCCTGGACATATTTGTTGGTACACCTAAAAAGAATACAAATCATTGATGTTTCAAACACTTTGAATTGCTTTGTTGTTGCTTTGTTGTGTCTGGCACGGGTGTCTTGTATGTGCGTAAGACACAATGAAATCACAAGACTATTAAGGCATCCTTGAACGAAACACACTGACCCAGTGTCAGAAAGGACTGTGTCAGTCATATGTCATGAGTCATCCAATAGGATAATCACACAAAGCAAACAGCTAAAAGTACCTGAGTGTGGCTAAAAAAAAACAGTGAGTTACTCAAGTGGTCTGAAACCCATTGCAAACATGCAATAAGTATAAGTATATATACTCTTTTGATCCCGTGAGGGAAATTTGGTCTCTGCATTTATCCCAATCCGTGAATTAGTGAAACACACACAGCACACAGTGTACACACAGTGAGGTGAAGCACACACTAATCCCGGCGCAGTGAGCTGCCTGCATCAACAGCGGCGCTCGGGGAGCAGTGAGGGGTTAGGTGCCTTACTCAAGGGCACTTCAGCCGTGCCTACTGGTCGGGGTTCGAACCGGCAACCCTCCGGTTACAGGTCCAAAGTGCTAACCAGTAGGCCTTGGCTGCCCTCAATCAGCCACCTCCAGCAAGGTTGGCTACATACAGTCCCATGCACCTTAAACTTGTTAATGATATTCACTGATATTCAATGATGACTGTAGTCACAGAATATCAACCTGCTGGGAAAGGTTCTGATAGCCTTTGCCTTTAACATCCTTTTCTGTCTAAGGCAACTATTTCCTTTGATTTCTCTGATCTGTGTTCAGTTTGGTGCACACATTGACTGTATAGGGTGCACACAATTAAACTGGACATTACTAGACCATTTAAATAGGATGAATTAATGTATACATTACTTTAATCCACTGATTTATCAGGGGTACCAACACACTTGATAGAATATCTTTGTAAAATAAACCACACATGATTTATTACATGCCAAAGGCATACAGCTACACATGAGAAAACTGCCATGAATTGCATCACTTTGATGAAACAAATGAAGCATTTTTTCAGTGATCTGTAATGGTTCCAACAAATTCAGCCATGACTATACTTTCAAATTATTTCAGAGAAAAATTGAGGTTTTTTTTTTAAAGAAAGCAAAATGCAAAAGCTGGTTTGGAAAGGGATGAAGAACACAAGTTGTTTGTAGACATCAGCTTTGTGAAACCATTTTCTTTAAGAATGATGTGAGCGTGTGGGTGGTTGTGTGGGTCCCGTAGTTTGCCGTTGACACCTGCGACTTCGCTTTGCCCCCAGGCCTCCAGCAAGAGACACCACCACCTGAACAAGCACCTGTACCGGCCCTCCACCTTCCTGACCTCCTATGAGCCGCCTGTCTACATGGATGACGAGGACGAGCGCTCCAGCTTCAATAGCCTGCAGGACCCCACAGCAGATGACTCAGTCAGTCACGCAAACACACACACACACACACACACACACACATGCACACACACACACACACACACACACACACGCACACGCACACACACACATTCTGTAGCAGAGTTTACAGGGTAGAATGCTGTAAATGCCAGGGTTGGAGAGCCTCCATTAGCTCCATGCAGCCTTGTGCAGTTTGATTTCCGACGCCCCCAGTCTTTTATCTCCTCTCCACCTTTAACTGGTGGAGAATGACGTGGACGATGTGCATGCTCTCTGTGGATGGGCGCAGTCTGTGGGTCTGTCTCCAAAAGCTCATGATGATGTTTGGAGCACCGCTGGTTCTGTTGTGGGTCAGGAGGATGGGCTGCCAGTGCAGTCTGGTTTGTCAGACCTCACCAGCTAGAGGGGTTTCACCCACAGGGCCCCTTTACAAATGCAGCTGATGTGGCTCTGGCCACCTGCCTCTGCCTGGTTTATAAGGGCATGCAAACTGCACATTGCCAGCGTGTAATGACTGTGTGCTTCATGAGGACATGTTCGCACGCTCTTACAGATGTTCTGCTCTGCCTCACTTCAGTGAAGTGGTGATATTTCATTCAGCTGTGTATCAGGCTTCTCTCCAGTCTATCTGGTCCATACTATAGCCTGTACTATAGCCTGCTGCTTACCATTGGCTAGGACCTAGACTCTACAACTTGAGTAGTGGGCACATTTCCCATATATCCCATGGAGCACCTTTGACCAGTTGTGGGTGGGCAGTCTTACTAGCTACTCCTTGCTACACTGTGATTGAGCTGTTGGACCCAATTATTTCATCAGATGTTTGAGTTGAGGTGCCATTTATGTATTGCCTATGTCACCAGAGAAGGGAATGGCAGAGAGTGTGTGTGTGTGCGAGTGAGTCAGTCTTGCGGCTCGTGACATTTCCCTCTTGAGCCTGTGATGCCTTTGAGGCAGGTTGGGTCAGCGCGCCCCACTGAGAACACAGGGAACACGCTGCCTTTGGAGCCCAGACTTTTACCACTGCACCCCCCACACACCTCCACTGCGCCCCACACACCTCCACTGCGCCCCACACACCTCCACTGCACCACACACACACCTCCACTGCCCCACACACCTCCACTGCCCCACACACACCTCCACTGCCCCACACACACCTCCACTGCGCCACACACACACCTCCACTGCACCACACACACCTCCACTGCACCACACACACCTCCACTGCACCCCACACACCTCCACTGCACCACACACACACCTCCACTGCACCACACACACACCTCCACTGCACCCCACACACCTCCACTGCGCCACACACACCTCCACTGCACCCCACACACCTCCACTGCACCCCACACACCTCCACTGCACCCCACACACCTCCACTGCACCCCACACACCTCCACTGCACCACACACACACCTCCACTGCGCCACACACACCTCCACTGCACCACACACACACCTCCACTGCACCACACACACACCTCCACTGCACCACACACACACCTCCACTGCACCCCACACACCTCCACTGCGCGCCACACACACCTCCACTGCACCACACACACCTCCACTGCGGCACACACACCTCCACTGCGCGCCACACACACCTCCACTGCGCGCCACACACACCTCCACTGCGCGCCACACACACCTCCACTGCGCGCCACACACACCTCCACTGCGCGCCACACACACCTCCACCGCGCCACACACACCTCCACCGCACCACACACACCTCCACTGCACCACACACACCTCCACCGCGCCACACACACCTCCACTGCAGGACCGGAGCTTCCAGGCTCCTGCTCACGAGCCCAGTTTCAGATGTTCTCCTCATTCCCATGGTTGGCTGTTCCTTTTGAGTTTCTCCGTATAACTGTGTGGTGTGCACGTGCCCGCATGTCTGTACACATGACATTAGTGTGTTTACATTGTTTACATTTGTGTTACTCTTCTGTGTAATTGCCTGACCCTGTGTATGTGTGTGTGTGTGTGTTTGTATGGGTACACAGGATGAGGAAGGCGTGCCGGTGGAGTACCGGCACCTGCCAGAGTACAAGGAGCTGCTGGAGCTGAAGCGTCTGAAGAAGCAGAAGCTGCAGGAGATCCAGGTGGAGAGCACCGTGGTGCAGCACATGGGCTACAAGGTACCAGCGCGCCCATAACACAAGACCCATCCTAGGACAAACGCATAGAGAACGCCTGTCTCTCAGCACAATACTAGCTACACACAATTCACCCTTCGCTAAGTCTCGCCCTCCTTAGTTACTGTTGCTATGCCTGACAAGCTTTAGCACCCTGCACGTCTATTAAATAGGGGGGGACCGGGACTTTTCAATGAAATGTAATTTACAAAGACATCGTACCACACTGAAAGCTAATATTTTGTCACTAGCAACCTACATCTGTCCTCTGTCAAATACAGTTGGAATTTCATCTCTGAACAAAACCGTTCATGAGTTATTTAAGCAGAAGTCGAATGTGCGTTTTGTTTCATTCGACTCTCCTGGCCAGAATGAATGGAACAGGCATGGGGGACGAAAGAAACATAACATTTAAGCTATGTACTTCCCACAACTTCAATATTTGACAACATATCATGAATGGTAGGCCTACTTCAAATAGGTGTTATTTTAAATAGATTGCTGATGGGCTATACATCTTGGTGAACGTCTGTTAACAACTTCTTGCTGTTATCGTGAAGCGTGTATCTCGCGGTGGAAATATCATGAAATATGCCATTTTTTATAGTTAAAACAATATGTGTTCCCAATTATATCATGTTTCTATAGTGTAACATGTTATTTCACTGTGTCTTTACGTGGGTTAGGGCACCACACATCCAAATAAGTGCCCTTCATGACCCACAGGCCTTCAGTCTCCACAGGTTAACATGGCAAAACTCGAAAAGCTTGTCAGACCTCCCGTGCCTAGTGACGGGTTGCTAAGCCACGATTGGCCTGTGGCGGTTTTCGGGTGTGGCTTAGCGAAGGGTGAATTGCATACAAAACTTACATAAATGGAAATGATTACAACACTCATGGTTTCTTTTCAAAAGGGAGATTTATATTGTCAGCATCCTCTACACACTTTGAAGGCTTTTGGCTTGGTCACATTACAAATCTGGAAATATGGTATATCTAGTTGATGGTAGTATGATGGTATACTTAATAACTTCAGTGTAGTCCGAGTAATGTACAACCCAAATGGCATGTTGTCTAACAAAAAGCAATTTCCTGACTGCTGTCCTCTCTGCCAGTGTGACGTGTGCGGCATGGATCCCATCCAGGGGGTGAGATGGCACTGTCAAGACTGCCCGCCGGACTGTGCCGTTGACTTCTGTGGCAACTGTTCGGATTGGTGAGTGTCATATTGCGACCCACCTGGTTATACATGCATTCTTGCACTTGTGCAGGTGCACACACTCACAGGTAGATGTCTCACTTGGGCATCTTGCACAATCAGCCACTCATTCACACATTAAGGCCTTTTTATTTTGAGTTTGTATTTGTATTTATATATATTTTATTTTATTTGATTTTTTTCAATACGACTTCACGTTGTGTCAACCATATTTGCATCTGTATGGTTTCAGTAATTGAGGTCCTACTGCACAGTTCTGTATGTGACAGATTGAGAATAAAACAACGCATAGGAAAAATACACACACTTCAGTGTGCAAAGACCCTAACCATGATGCACCACTCCCTCCGAGTTGTGTGTGTGTGTGGTGCATTGTTGGTGACGTGGCTCTCTGCCAGCCGGTCTCATTAACCTCCCTGTTAATGGCCTGGGCTGCTGTGTGTCTGACGCCTGCCTCTGCGATTTCACACTTGCACCTCCTCTCCCCCTCCAAATGAAGCCATCAGGCAGGCACCTCCTCTCCCCCTCCAAATGAAGCCATCAGGCAGGCACCTTCATTTGGCTTCATTTGGAGGGGGAGAGGAGGTGCCTGTCTGATGGCTTCATTTGGAGGGGGAGAACGAGCTTGAAATGAGCAAAGTCCGAAATTCTGAAAAACGCCAAAGCACAATGGCCGCTGTCTGCACAACGTGAGAGAAAAGTCGACCGCCGCACACAAACTCCTGGCAGAGGCAATGCACCAAAGGCCCAGCACGCCTCATCCACCGCTGCCATCCTCTGTACCCAGAGGGGAGCGCCAGGTCACCGCCAACAAGACACGTCTTGATTGTCTTCATAGTTGGTGTAAATGAGGCGTGCTGGGCCTTTGGTGCATTGCCTCTGCCAGGAGTTTGTGTGCGGCGGTCGACTTTTCTCTCACGTTGTGCAGACAGCGGCCATTGTGCTTTGACGTTTTTCAGAATTTCGGACTTTGCTCATTTCAAGCTCGTTCTCCAGCACTGATTTAGTTATGGTCACTGGACTCCCCTGGAGCCCTCCACAGTCCAGCCATTATGGTGGACCCTAATAAATGTTCATGGGGTAGTGGTCATGCTTCGAGGCATGACTGAGCTGAGAGCTGTAATGATTTCTCCAGAATCAGAGGCAAACCATGAAAGCCTCATGTATCAGCATAATCAGCCCGGCGCCTGCAAGTAAGTGGTGATACTGAAAGGGAGCCTTATCCAGAACGATAATTTTTGCAGTTGTTGTAGAAGAACCTATAAGACTAAACTTCCAACATTTCATTTCAGACTGACCTTAGAGACTGGACCTTATCTTCCTTCCTTGACTGAAAACGATTTGTTGACCATTGACCTCCTCTCCTCTCTCTCTCTCTCTCTCTCTCTCTCTCTCTCTCTCTCTCTCTCTCTCTCTCTCTCTCTCTCTCCCCCTCTCTCTCTCTCTCTCTCTCTCTCTCTCTCTCTCTCTCTCTCTCTCTCTCTCTCTCTCTCTCTCTCTCTCTCTCTCTCTCTCTCTCTCTCTCTCTGTCTCTGTCTGTCTCTCTCCTCCCCATCCCAGTGTGTACAAAACGGAGACCCACAAGCCCACCCACCGGCTGGAGCCGGTCTACCAGGCCGAGAGCTTCCTGGACAGAGACTACTGCCTGCCACACAGCACCGGCTACAACTATCTGGACCCCAACTACTTCCCCGCCAACAGATGACAGCAGCCGGGGCAAAGCAGCGAATCCAGGGCTAGGCCGCAGCCCCCAGGGCTTTCTGTGCATGGCTCCCTCCTCCAACTCCAACGCTTAGTCTGGGCAGGGGGGACAGCAGCCGCAGCAGCAGGGTGGGGAGGCACAGATGGGTGACACCAGCCCTCCACCCCCCCTTCCTCTCACAGACCCCTCCCAAAAACACCCCCAACCCCCTCACCCCACTCCCCCTACCCTTCTCCTTGGCAAAAGGGTTACGGTGCTGCCCAACAGGGTGGGGGGGGTGTACCGTATTGCACCTCGCCACGGCCATCGTCGGAAGTTAACAGGTCACTGTAATCTACACACTATTTAACGAAAGAAAAGAAAACGGGGAAAAAAAGAATGAAGGAACAAAAGAAAAGAGAGAGGAAAAAAGGAAAGGCACAGCCACACACCCCCCCCCCCCCCCCCCCCCTCAACCCCAAACAACCCGAGACGTTAGATGGCTCCCTGTCTCCTTCCCCCCCATTCCTCTTCCCTTGTGCTTGTTTTTCAGCTGGTGAAGTGCTGGTGAAGCTCCATTTGGTTAAGTCAATCTTGGGCCCAGTAGGCCACCATACTGTACCTGTGCCTCAGTGTGTGGGGACAGGCCAGGGGAAGGTCCTGGGCTTTGCTAACCAGAGTGCAAAATGGTGTAGCTAGATGTCTGTAGTTGAATATTTATAACTGACGCTTTCTCTGTGTGAGCTCTATCTCTCGTTATGAGTTAGAAAAAAAAAAAAGAAAATTAATGAAGAAAAAAAGCAAGCAACAACAATGGAAAACAGAACAGGATCTTGGTGCTGAGACTGTTGTCTTTGATTCATACCAGGTCTTTAACATAAGCACTGGGGAGGTCTGCAAACGTCATATTGGTCCTCAGAGGCAAAAGCCCTTCAGTAGGGGCCTTGTGACTTGGCCTTGTACCAGGGGCTGCCACTTTCACTAAAAAAAGCTGCTCTTTCTTTTTTTTTTCCCTTTCTTTTTTTGGTCCTCACACAATGTTGTCTCTTCATTTACATGTTGACCCAGTAAATCCTCTCCATTGAAGTCTGTTTAGTTTCCAACCATGAAGCACTACAGCATGGAGCACTCACCTGTGGAAGAGGGCTCATGAGGGAGTTGACGTATGGAATCCAAAAGGTTTTTTTTCTGTCTCCTCTTTTCTTATCAGTGTGTGTACTGTCGTCTATCATGTGGAGTATATATAAAAAAAAATATGGTGAAAGTAGCCATTGGTAGTTGCTGTGTGCCATGATTATTTTTTATTTCCTTATTTCTGGAGAGTTCCCCTCTGACTGTGTCTGCTGGTTAAGATGACACGGTGACTAGTGACCTCTTCCATACAAACCAGCCACCCCCCCCAAATCATCACATCTTTAGATCCTTCTCATTTTGCAGCAGTTCCCCTCACGCTCCATTGAGAAGATTGTATTTTTATTAACCTATTTAAAAAGAAAAGAAGAAAAAAATTGAAAAGAATTGAAGGTGGAGATGGTTGCCACCGACAGTGGTACACCCACATTATTTTATACACATAGATTTTGTTGTGCTTCGAGTAGGCCATTTTGTATGGGTTTTGTTTTTGTCCCTCTCCCTCGTACCTTCACCTGCTTCAATATCTGTGTATAACAGTCTGTTCTTAAATAATGTAAAAAAACCTGTTAGAGGAGAACTGTGGAAATAAAAGTATGTGAAAAGTCTTTCTATACTGCTTTGACTCTGAGATCTTTATTAATCTAAAACTTGTTGAATCACATTGTGCACTTGGTTGTGTGTGTGTGTGTGTGTGTGTGTGAATCGTATTGAGTCATATCTACTCGACATACCAGCCCTAAATCCGAATGAAACTGGTTAAGGTTTTGATTTAGTAACTACTAAATACAAACGCCTGAAAAGTCTCATTATTTTTGGATACTTTTTTTAAATTTTGTTCAAGAGTGCCCTTTTGCGCCCTAAAACATTTAGCCCAGTTGTAGTGTTCCAGCGTTAAGGAACTATTGTCATGTGTTCAGTGTACCCCAGGTGCACTCGTACTGTAGGAGCTGTTAAATGACTGAAATAGTATGTCATGCTGGAATTATCACTTTGTAAATTATTGGTGGAAGTCTGATGCTTTCCTGGCCCTTATTGAATGTGGCAGGTACTGGGGCTACTGTTTGTGGTGTATTATGCCTTTCCTCTCCTGTCCCCGTCTGTGTTCTCACCCTACAGTACATCATCCAGTAGGTGTCAGGGGCAAAGAGGGGGAGGGGGGGAGGGGGAGGGGGGGGGTCAGCAGAGAACAAGAGTTTTGATTCTGATCTGAGAAATGTGCCAAAAACTGATTGAGAAAAAAACTGTAAACTGTTATATAAGTTCTAAAAGGCTATACTCTCTAGATATGATTTGACATGAATTGAGACGTATCCCATCACAACCTATACAGTACATAGGCCTACATTGTGTATTGGTGATACTTTTGTATCACTGTATATTACTTTTGTAAGATTTTTTCAAATCAAACATTAAAATATGGAGCAATAAAGGACGTCCATCCATCTCCATAGATCCACCCGTACACCTCCTCCAGTTCCCCAATGCGGCAAGGTCTTCGAAGCAAACCCAGGTACCAGTCCAGAGAGTTTTTCCACTGCTCGCTCCTTGAAGTTGCTGAGCACATAAGAGAGGAAGATGTTGTGCAGGCCTCGCCCATGTCAGGATAGATACAAATGTTTGATTCACTCTTTTGGATCTGGAGATCGGCTGAGCATTTCTTCCCACTGGCAATGGATGGAAGATTCAGACCCTAATGTAGTGACTATTTAATAATATGGCAAATTAAATAATACAGAGTGAAAATCCTGTTCCATAAAGCTATACATAACTATACTTAAGGCTATCACACTGATTAATGTAAATGTATCATATCCACTGTATGATCAGTTGGCAATAAAGTATCTATCTATCTATGTATTTATATGGCTTTCAGTAAGGCTATTTTTGAACTTAATGATTTAGCCTACAAAGTTTTCACTGTTCTGTCATCCTTGCAATGAATCCTAAAATATTACTTACTTAGTGTTGGTATAAATAATCAGCTTATGTAGCCTACAGTAGAACTTCCACATCAGAAGCAGAGCTCTCAAAGGCGCAGGGCCACGTCTGTGTAATTATGATACACAAGGACTGGATAAATGTGGTTGTTAATCTTTCTACATTCTCAATAGGCAAGGAAAACACTTCAAATTTTAGTGAATATAAAGAACATTTAGTATATCCCATCAGTTGGCTGACTAAGCATCATGCAATTAGAAGTAATTTGTTTCCCTCTGTCATTAAGAAGGCTGCTGCACCGCAGAGCTATCTTTTAGAGCTTGACTTTTTATGTTACAGTGGACTAGAAGTGCTCGAACATGCATGGGAGGTAGGAAAGTGTCAGTTCCATGTATTTTATTTTAATGTGATTCACAGCCAAATCCATCAACCAGTGCTACAGTTTCAGGGATCCTTTGTAAATTCATTCACCATCACCCCCTCCACATGTGGTGCTGAAGGACAACCATCTCCATATGAAACGCCTTTATTGAATCCAAACGAGTTACATGATGCTGAAAAGACTGCAGCTAGACAAAACAATAATTCCAAGAATTCTCTACGTTGTTTATTTCCAGATTGTTTTGGTCTTAAAACAAACAGAGGCAATTGTCTGATTTGTCACATAGCTGGATTTGCATGCCCGACACTATGTAAAGCATCAATGGAGAAGTACACAAGAACAGTTACAGACAGGCGTTGTACACCCCTAGGCCACCTGACATATTTGTTGGTGAAAGTAATAACAGCAAAGCTCTGTCTTCTGTGGATTGCCTGAGCACTTGAGGACCTAGGGAGCTGGGCTTAGCGGTAGCAACAAGTCATGGTGTATATTTCTCAGTGGCAGCAATGCAATGCAATAAACAGAAACAGGGAGAGAGAGAGAAAGAGAGAGACTGATCGCAAAGAGGAACACGGTTGTCAAGGTTGTATTGTATTTTATCAATGCTGGGCCTTTTATTGTGGTGAGCAATGGGCTAGACAGCACAAACAGAAGAAGAGACTGAACAGGAGATTGTGTGTGTGTGTGTGTCTCAGTGTGCTGCGTTGCAAGCTCAGGTGGAGAATTTGAGCATCTGCTCCACTTGGGGGCAGCAGCATGACTTCAGTGCCTTGGGAGCTTCTAGCAGTTATCCAGGACTCCACAGATCTGCTCAAACACCTCGTCCGGGGGCCTCTCTGCATCCACCTGCACCCACACAAAGATCCACACAAAGATCCACACAAAGATCCACACAAAGATCCACACAAAGATCCACACAAAGACCCACACAAAGATCCACACAAAGATCCACACAAAGATCCACAGACAGGAAGGAACAAAGGAAAACGTCTAATGACTTCCAAAAGCAGCCCACAGGTTTTTAACATACTGCAAAGCAATATTGGCTGACTGATACACAATAAGAGACCTCACAAGGTGAAACCAATATATACAGTATCTAATTAGATCCTCTTTGTTATCATATTGCCACTAGCCGGTAGTAGTGTGAATAATGACCGTATGACATTATAGAACATACTGTATGAAAAGGCTGGTGTTATCGCCATTGTTTTTCATAACATTGTGATACTATGTTTGATAGTAAAAAAGAACACATGAAGAGGCAAACATATGGTGGACATGGTCATGTTTACTTTGGCTGTCTGACTTTTAAATAGCTATAGCTAAATAGCTATAGACTTTTAAATAGCTATTTCCTAAAAAACAAAGATCTTTTGTTTGTTGTTTTAACTGGACTCTTTTCTCCCACCTTGTGCAGAAGGCCTCTGTGTTTGTAGTGGGAGACCACGGGCTGACTGGTGCTGCAGAAGCTCTCCACCCTCCTCTGGACATCCTGCTCCACGTCTCGGCCATCCTGCGAGCGCAGCGCTGTCCTGGCCCTCTGCTGCAGCCGGCCGGTCAGCGTGTCGGCCGAACACTCCAACAGGAGCACCAGGCTGGGCTGACCCATCTGTGGGCAGAGGAGGGGAGGAGAGGAGAGGTGGGGAGAGGAGAGGAGGGGATGAGAGGGGAGGAGGGGAGGAGAGGAGATGAGAGGAGAGGTGGGGAGAGGAGAAGAGAGGAGAGGAGGAGAGGGGAGGAGATGAGAGGAGAGGAGAGGAGAGGGGGGAGGAGAAGAGAGTAGGGGAGGAGAGGGGAGGAGAGGAGATGAGAGGAGAGGAGAGGAGAGGAGAGGAGAGGAGAGGAGGGGAGAGATGGGGAGAGGAGAGGAGAGGAGGGGAGAGATGGGGAGGAAGCAAAGGAAGTAAAGGAAAGGGAGGAGAGGGTAGAAAAGGCCAAGAGTGTGGAACAAAGGTGAGAGAAAAGAAGGGGAGGAAAGGAGGGGACGAAGGAGCGGAAGCAGAGGGGTGTAAAAGATATGAAAGGAAAGGAGGTCAAGAGAGTGGAGAGGAGAAGTGGAGCGGCAGTGTGGGAGAGCACAAGGAGATAAGAGAGGCATGGAGGGAGGAGAACAGAAGGAGCCATATTCAGACATGATCTCAAGTGTTCTGAGGGGTAGCAGCTTGGCCTTCAGGGCTGAGAAAACACAAAGACTCATGGTGAGCAGCATGGTGAGGCCCCAAACTCACCGCTAGTTCACTTTCCTGCTTTAATACATACAGTGCAAAAATTAGTACTAATTATGACCGCCGCTAGCAAAGCTAGCGAAGCGGTCATATAGGGATTGTCAAAGTTTTTTTTTTTTTTTTTTTTTTTTTCCCGTCATCTACTTCCTGAAATTTTGGTCAACGATACCCGGGGCACCGAAACACCGGGGCACATGAAATTTGGTGGGTATGTAGCCCCTCTAGACTTTTACGGAAAAATTTCGTTTGGTCCCCGGGGGCCACTCCCCCTCCGCGCTGGGCCCCCCGAAACCCAAAAAATGCAGTTTTTCCTAAATAACTACCTGAACCGTGGCACCGAGGATGAAGAAATTTTTATGGTATGTTGGTCTCAAGGGCCCACATCAACCTAGCCCATAATCACTCATTTGTGATTTGCACCCCCCCGGTAAAAAATGAAAATGCAATATCATTCTGCTTTAATCGCCCCTCTCTTCAGTAAAGACGTTCAGAACTGCACCAAAGTTTATGTATGATTAACCTGACATTCTCTGGGGGTATGCCAAGTTTCGTAGAATTTCATCCATGGGGGTAATTAGAAAATTAAGTTATGTCTACATTTAGTGACTGTACACTCATTGGCCTGTAGATGGTGGCGCACACATATACACATGCACACACACACACACAGGCACCCACATACTATCGGTATTAGAACGGCCGATACATAATTACAAATTCAGTAGGATTAAAAGGATTACATACGGGAGGCCAGTGGTGAGAAATGGATTTTGTCAGGTAGTGACAGACACCAGTTTCACACGGTTGCCTCTCCAAATGAAGTGCCTGTGAGAGTGACCAGAGCCAGAGCCTGTGAGAGTGACCAGAGCCAGAGCCTGTGAGAGTGACCAGAGCCAGAGCCTGTGAGAGTGACCAGAGCCAGAGCCTGTGAGAGTGACCAGAGCCAGAGCCTGTGAGAGTGACCAGAGCCAGAGCCAGAGCCAGGGTCCCGGTGCCACCTCCTTCTCTAGTGAAAGGGGGCACTGGGAATGACAAGCGGAAAAGCAGGATGAATGCTCACGCTGTGTGTGGCATACGAAAAACAAGTGTCACAAGAGTGACATGGGCTTCATAACGTGAGCTGTGGAGTGGCTTACTGCCTGCTGACTGACTGTTATTGGCTAATTGGGTTGTTGCTCCAACAGATGACATGCTTGCTATAGAGTAGTCATTAAAGCATGTTTAGCTTGGTAGCTGGCCTTGGTCCTGGAATGCCTATAGTGGAGATCACAAGCGCGTAATCTCCGCTGGCACTACCCCTATGGATTAGACGTAATAGTTACTTAGCCACTAGTCAAAAGGACGGGAAAAGGAGGAGGTGCACAGCTTCTACAAGGCAGAAGCGTGAGTGGTGAGGGCTGAGTACATTGCTGTCTGTATCTGTAAAGGTTCCAGAAACTTGTTTAGAAAACAACTCTCTCTCCTTTCACACATACACACACACACACACACATAGACAAACCTGCACACACATGCACAAACGCACACACATACACACACACCCGGCCCACTAACATGCCCTTCCCCGGCTCTAACCTTGACTTCGTACTCCTCTGCCTGTCGAAGGTCTCGTGGGAAACCGCTGATTAGAAAGTTTTTCCCATGACGAGTGGGGGCAGCCATGGATTCACACAGCAGGTCCAACAGGGTGTCCTGTACACACACGCACACACACACACAGCAAGTTAGCAACATGAATAAAGTGCTATATTTAGAAAAGGACACATTCTCCACTTGCCACAGATCAAGGCAGATGTCTAAAATCCATGTTCAGCATCACAAACATTATACCAACAAATAAACATCCCGACAGAGAACCATGACCATTCATTGTTTTGACCACCTTTTCTACAATGACTTTAGAGAGTTTTAATTAAATGATATAAACAAATTGTATCTCATATATTCTGACTTTCTTCAATGAAACACATGGTAGACATTTAATAACCAACATGCATACACTGGCACACAGAGAATATAAAGACACCAGGAATGATAAAATACAGCTTAACAAATTTCATACATACAGTCACACTTGACACAGACATCTGAATTACATTTCCGCCTGGGAAAGCAGTTCACTGAAAATGCTAACGATGTCTACGTTGCTAAGCAACTGTACAATAACATGCCACATTGATGAACTCCAAATTTCTGAGTTTTTTTTCCAGCGCGACCACGACGCCACTGGCAACCGAGAGATGGAGGAGCTCAAAGGGTCTTAGAACAGAGCGAAACAGTCTGTGTAGAGAGCGCTCGGCTGACGGCGCTCACGCGTTCACGTCAACCCCGCCACCAATGACGGCTCCCACAGAAGGGCACGGAGATGCCTCTGCAAATGAAGAATTGGGACACGTGTCGGATGGTGGCGGTGGCATTTCTTCAGATTGTTATGGCGATATGAGTCAGGGCTGTGCAGTACGTCACACACGTGAGCGGTTCTGACGAGCAGACCTGGCCTCCTCGGAGAGGAGAGCTGGGCTACCGGTGATGCAGCATGGGAGACACACAGAGGACATACTGGCATGAGAGGAGACATGGGCTCTCAAGGCTGTCTGTGTCAATAGTACAGCCATGTAGGTCTATATGAGAGCCTCTCCAAAGCCTGTGTAATTAAACTGAAAATTTCTCATATAAAGCCTTTAAAGGCTTTTTATACATAGAGCTCTTTTAACCATCAGATGCTGATGCTTTGTTCAGCTCTAAAGAACCATTTTGTGTGTGTGTCTATTCAGCCTATATTTATACTCTGTGTGTGTGTGTGTGTGTGTGTGTGTGTGTGTGTGTGTGTGTCTCATTCAGTCTGACCTCTGGCAGAATCTCTCCTCCCTCCAGCAGGTCTCGTAGGTATCGGCTCCTCTCGCTGTGGGACTGGAGCTCGTTGCATAAGATCTCCCCGGGGGTCAGGCGTCTCAGGCCGTACCGTTCCTCCAGACGCTCACACTGCAGAGCCTTTCCTGAGCCAGGACCGCCTGCAGGGTGTGCACACGCACACGGAGTATAAATATATGAATTAACAAAAGACACAAATGAATTCACACACACAAATAAACTGATGATGTGAATGGGGTGAAATTGAAATGAATCCCATGAATCTATGGTTGTGGCTCTACAGCACCTGTTTGTGTGACAGCCCTGAGGTCTGCTCATGCTAACTCCACAGACTCCACTCCTACTCGAGCACTGGCCATGTCTGTCTGTACCACCTGTAGGAATGTCTCCCAGTGACCCACACCGTCTTCAGAACCGCTGCCATGACCTTGACCACCCTGATTAGATCCATTGCTTTAGGCTCTTTAGAATCCAGAGCCATCTCAGACACCAGCGCAGAGCCCCCCCCCGGGTGGGAATTCTTAGCAGGCCTTGCATGGCTGAATCCCCTAGCCTGCTCTGAGGCTGTCTCATTAAAGCAGACCTATGACAAACACACAGACACAGGCTGACAGTCTAGAGACCTGGACGGTCCTCACAAATGAGCCAGACACCCCCCCCCTTGATTGTCAAGGTGCAAAGGAATTTGCAAGGCAATAGTTCTCTTTGTTCAAATTAATTCAGCAGCCATCAAGGTCAAAATACTGCAAATTCTGTTTTTCTTCTTTTGGACTTTTCACAAGCAGAGCCACTGGAGCACAGACAAAGGGAATATTTGAATATTTATTCACACATTTACTCTGGGACTGTACCTTCGCACTGCGGCTCGTGCAACAGGCTTTATTATTACAGGGCTATCACTCTATCCAGCCTGATGCCCACCTGGCAAATGGTGTGCATAACCTAGATAAGGGCACCCTGACTGCTTATCTGGGCAGACACAGACACAGGCAATCACGACACCAGGATTGGATCCATTGATTGATTCATTGATTGATTCATTTCCATATTCCTGTGAAGAGCGGGATTCCAGGAGACCATTAAAAACACCCTGCAATATGAGGCTCCAGAATTCATTAGGTGCCTCCTGTCAGTCAAGGGGCAGCTCCATGACAAAGCCCTCCGTGCGACAGTCCATCTGTCACCCATTTGACTGACAGCTCAGAAGACAGGGAGTGTGCACGAGAGTACTGCTGGACAGGATGAGGGCTGTGCATGAGGCATGAATCTTCCACCCATTCATTCAGCCCAGGTACTAGGCGAGTCCCTGACCCAGTCCCCTCTTATTCATCCTCTGTTGGTGTCTGGGCAGTGACCAGTGGATGCCACTTACATAAGCACATCCAGCGACTCGGAAAATTACAGCTGCCTGATTTTACTCTCTTTCACTTCTCTTTCTCCTTCTCCTTCTTTTCTTGTAGCACTTCCCCCCCTACCCATACCTTTCACGCCCACTCCTCACTGCACACACCCTCTCTCCCGATTTTTTACAGGAGTGTGGGTGCTTTTGCTTTTCTTTTTTAGTAGCTCTGCAGGAGACACTCTTCGGAGGGGGGAAGAAATGCACTAGAAAGTCTGGTTCTCTCTGCTCTGCTCCGCACTCCGGTCCCCAGGCCCATTAGAGTGTGGCGGCACGTGAGAACTGGGACTGTGGGAAAGTGGCGCTCAGCTGGGAGCTCATTTGGTTGTCTTTGCTACCGCCCTCTTCTCTTCTCTTCTCTTCTCTTCTCTCCATCTTACCAATGTCTCTCTCTCTCTCTCACTCTCTGTCTGTTCTCCTCCCTCTTTCCCTCCTCACCCCCCCCCCATCCTCCACCCTCTGTCTGATGGCCTGTCAGGAGACTAACAATGCTGCCACGTGGATTTTATTGACAATGTAATTAATGAACATTTATTATTATGGCATCACACAGATACGGATAACATGGCAGCCCAACGCATACTCTCTCTTTCTCTCTCTCTCTATCTCACACACACACACACACACACACACACACAGCGCTCTCTGTCCTCGGTGAAGAGCCTCTAATGACATGTTGTGATAACAATGGGGCAGGTGAGATCCTTTTAATTGCTTTACCCAGAGAAACATACCGATCACGAAGACGACCTTTGGTTTCTTCAGGTCCACCATGCAGACTGCAGAGAGAACAATAAAATGAAAAGCAAAGACAAACAACAAACACCATTTTATGCATGCAGGAATATCAATATAGCCAGGGAATAAGAATGGGCTGCCTGTCAAGAAGGTGATTTAATTTGATTTCTTTGTTTCTGCACATTGTTTCTGTGTTGCTTATTCCTATACACATAGCTTATTGCTTATTCCTGTTCACCTGGCTCTCCCTACACTGTTTAAAATGCCTCGCAGCACCTTTAACGCACTGACAAAGACAAAGATGTGCCTGGAAAAAGAAAATCCACCACTTCCAAGTTCCACCCCAACCTGAATTAGAAGCACATCCTTTCTGTTGATGCTCATCTCTGGCTACACTTCAGTGGTGACTTCAGAAGAACCACAGACATCCAATGATGACTGCCAGACTGACTGTGTGTGTATATATGTCTGTATGTGTGTGTGTGTGTTTGTGTGAGTTTGTTTGGACTGACTGCAGGCTTGAGAGCACATACACTATTTATTTTAGAAAAGCTAAGGTTTGGTTACGAGGATAACACATTCAGCAAAAATTGCAGCAAAGTTTAGCTTTATTTGTTTAGCTGATGCACCATAACACAAAACATACATTTTCTCATGAATGGCATAGAATAGTTAACAATAATTGCCACACACACAAACACACACACACACACACACGCACACACACACATCACATTAGATCACATCACATCACATCAAACCAAAATACTCACTCTCTGTTGGACACACTGCACATGCTGCCACCTCTTCATCTGCCTGTGTGAGAGAGAGAGAGGGGGGGTTGAAAAGAGAGAGAGAAGAAAGGGAAGAAAAACATGAGATAGAAATAGATCCCATTGTTTCCCTTGAGAGCACGAGCCTGGTGGCTGGTGGCATAGCGTAGTGGGGGAGCGGGAGCTAAATCCCTCTTGTTTTGCCTCCACCCCCCATGACGGGCGCACACACACACTCTCTCTCTCTCTCTTACACACACACACACACACACACACTCTCTCTCTCTCTCTCTTACACACACACACTCGCTCTCTCTCTCTTATACACACACACACACTCTCTCTCTCTCTCTCTCTCTTACACACACACACACACACACACTCTCTCTCTCTCTCTCTTACACACACACACACTCTCTCTCTCTCTTTCACACACACACACACTCTCTCTCTCTTACACACACACACACTCTCTCTCTCTTACACACAGACACTCTCTCTCTCTCTTACACACACACACACACACACTCTCTCTCTCTCTCTTACACACACACACACTCTCTCTCTCTCTCTCTTACACACACACACACTCTCTCTCTCTTACACACACACACACTCTCTCTCTCTCTCTCTTACACACACACACACACACTCTCTCTCTCTCTCTTACACACACACTCTCTCTCTCTCTTACACACACACACACACACACTCTCTCTCTCTTACACACACACACACACACTCTCTCTCTCTCTCTTACACACACACACACTCTCTCTCTCTCTCTCTCTTACACACACACACTCTCTCTCTCACACACACACACTCTCTCTCTCTCTCTCACAACAAACTGGCTAAAAGGTCATGTGCTCTTTTATGTCGAAAAAGCAAACCTTTAAATGCCACATTAGTGGTTGTTGCGGGGCGGCAGTACTTTACTCTGATTTAGTGGATTTCCTGTAGAACACAGACTATAATGG
Source organism: Alosa pseudoharengus (assembly GCF_046254945.1). Taxonomy (NCBI): domain Eukaryota; kingdom Metazoa; phylum Chordata; class Actinopteri; order Clupeiformes; family Clupeidae; genus Alosa; species Alosa pseudoharengus. Next base: position 47,341,771 of record NW_027468663.1, on the reverse strand, counting down.
CACTGGCATGGACTCTGTCTGACCCTCTGGACTAGAGTGGGTTTAGCATGGACTCTTGGTGTGTGCAGTAGTGATGGGGCCTGGTGCTGCCCACATGGAGCTTGTGGTGGTCAGTGGCCTGTGGTGGTCAGAGTCTGATGGGGAGTGGGGAGGTGACGACAGGGAGGAGAAGCGGGCTGACACAGACTCAGAGTGGCTAGAAGGAGCAGGAGGAAGAGGAAGAGTCCAGAAGGAGCAGGAGGAAGAGGAAGAGTCCAGAAGGGTGTCAGCAGCGATGAGCCAGCTGGCCATGTGGGCATGCCAGCCGGTGCAATGAGTCACAAGGCATAGGAGAGAGTGAGGCTCAGAGGGGCCCATCCTCCTTCCCCCCTTTTAAACACACACACACACACACACACACACACACACACACACACACACACACACACACACACAGACCCATTTTATACATATAAAATATACATACAGATGCACACACATACACACAAATAAAAACCATCTGGCTTCATTTGTACCACTACAGTAATAACCTTCCTGGAAGGTGAATCACAGACCATGTTCATTCATGGTCATTTAAAGGAACGCAAAAAGCCAGGACATTCTGCGGTCTGCTCATCACAATCCTTCTTTGGCTGAGGGGAAATTAAGTGGAGCGAGGCAGGCACAGGTCAACTGGAGAAGGGAAAAGAGGGACACACATAACATCCGCTCTGGTAAACGTAACTCAGCCCTCTCTTCCTCTTCCTCCTCTCTCATGACTCTTCCTCTCCTCTTCTCCTGTTCCCTGTGCTGTCACCCTGTGAGCGTGACCGTCTGTTCATGGAGTGGTGCCGCGGTGACCAGTCCACGGGGCCGGCCGATGCGCCAGCGTCCAACGTAAGCGGAGGGGCTGAGCGGGGATCCCACAGACGTGGGCAACAGAGGAAGTCTCGGCACTAGCACACCCCTCACTTTCTCCATCTCTCGCCCACACTATCACTCCATCTCTCTCTCTCTCTCTCTTTCTCCCTTCCTCCCTCTAACTCTTGTTGTTTGTCTCAATTTCACCCGGTCGCCTGGGTGGAAAAGACTTACACAACCACACATTTAGAATGCCCTTAACTCAGAGCACAGCACAAACAGCCTGGTCACCAAACACTTATATATTCACATTCTCTGGAACGTTCTATATTTGCATTGAACAACAACAACAAAATATTAGACGATCACATGATGACACACAAGCCAAGTAGATGACATCTGTGGGATGAGTGCAATAGGATAATTGTAGCCACGGGCAGTGCTCTCGTGAGGGGGCGAAATATATCTATGGTAGGAGAAGGGCCGACACAAAAGGGGTTCATTTGGATAACAAGTGGGCTTGGGCATGGGCGGGCAGTGGGGTGGGCATGATGTGGGATGGCCTGCCGCCTGGCTGGGCTCAGATGGAGACACGGGGACTCACTGTGCCGGCAGGGGCCCACGGGTGGTGACAGATGACAGAGTCACTGTGTGGGCGAGTGAGGCTGGTGGAGAGGCTGTTTTCTGTTTGTGGTGTGTGTGTGTGTGTGTGTGGTTGGGGGGGGGGTTCCACAGAGTGTTTGTGTGGTATAAGGAGTATACATGCATGTGTGTGGTGGTGGTTAAAGTTGAACACACCCTCATTAATCCACACAGACATTCTCCCTGTCTGGACCTTCAAGCACACACAGAATCATGCATACAGAGAGACCCACAAGCACACTGTTTGAGACACACACACAAACACACACACACACACACACACACACACACACACACAGAGAGGAGGCACAGCTGTGTGATGCTATTTGACAATGCCTTGGCCTTCAAAAACAGAGGAGATTCAGGGATGCAGCTGTGGTTTCAAAGAGACAGGCCTAAGCTGCCTCGCTCACTCTCTCCCCACCCGTCTGGAACCAAACAAGGCTCACATCTAAAAAAGCAAGGGACTTGGAAAGAGAGGAGTGGTGCTCTGGCCAGTGTTGCATGGCTCAAATGAGTTGTGAGGCTTTAAGAGCTCTGGGTAGTGGTACTCAGCATCCCAGTGCGTGCAGGCTCAACTGATTAGAAGGGTGGGCCATTACTGCAAGCTGTTTGGAGGCACACACTGAGTCACATTAAACAAGACCATTCCATGTGCACTGGAGAGACGAACCTACCAAAAAGACAATAGGCCTGGATAACGAAGCAGTCAACAGAATAACCAGGTGATCTGTCTGTCAGGCTGCGTACAGTTCACCTGAGTTTCTGATCATTCTACATTATCCATTAGATGACGATGCTGTTCACTACATAACAATATAATATACATCACCCAAAATCAAAAGCAAGCTGAAGAGTCAGGTATGAAGTGTGCTGTAAAATGTCAAAGTGCAGATGGTCTGAGTTCACTGATGTTTCATGTTACCAGATTACATCTAAACAAGGCATTCGGATTATACAAAAATGTCTGTGTTGTTGAGTTCACGTTGTTCCTCTCGGTTGTTATCTACTGGTAAGCAACTAATAATCTTAAATAGACAAGCAAGAGGTCAGTGCTGGTGTCATCTCCTTGTAGGGAGACCTGATGATGATGTGATAATTCTCTGTGATGGATGAAACAGCCTCTATAGGTGTAAATGGGTCCCATTTGGAGCTCAAGGACACAGGCACCATGTGTCAAAGTGGCCAGCGACAGGTCTTTGGCTGAGGAGTTCAAATGTGCCAGAACTGGCGTTGGGTTTAAGAATGGGTTGGCCGCACTGGCACTGTGAGTGGGGAGGAGGTGTCATTGTCTCATTTGTACAGCTCACGGAAATAATTGGACAATTATTGTATATATAGGAGGATGGTAGGGTTTAATTGGACACTGGATGTACAGTCTGGACCAGGGCACTTCAGAGGAATCAGCTTGTTATAGACTTAATGTGTGAAGGCAGAAAAGGAGCAGCCGTACACACAAATGAGCAGATAAATAAATAAAAAAAAAAGCATTCAAAGTTACACTGAATTCAAAAGGGGGGCTTGGGTGGCCGGAATTGAAGCCATCAATTCACTGCACAGCAGATGTTGGTTTAAAATATCACAGCAATTTGTCTTCCTGAGCAGGTCAACAATTGGTGGTCACCATTTAAGTAACAAAGTGTAGTTGAATGCATGGATATTTGTGCAATAGCAGGGTACAGGTGATTGCTTGCTATGCAGGTGATCTTATCCGGTTGAGCTCCACTCTCGGTTACTCTATCTCTCTCTCTCTCTCTCTCTCTCTCTCTCTCTCTATCTCTCTCTCTCTCTCTCTCTGACTCAGCACAGTAATTCACTATTTCATTTTTTGTCTCTCCTTTTCAAATGGGTGGCAATCTGAATACTTACATAAATGTGATTCCAGATGTTTTTGTGAACAAAAAGAGGCAAAGAGAGGTTCAAATCAATCCTAATAGAAGCTTAAATGCCAAAGGGGACATAACCATTACGCCTCATGGGAGATACAATGAAGCTATGTTTCATCAATGTATTAAATGTACATATTCTAAAGCGGTCTGATACAAGCAGCATGCAGGCAGAGAGAGGGGAGAGTTGTAAAACAACAGATTGCTACCTATATGTGATGTATGCCACACAAAGCATGCGCATGTGTCACAGAAATGAATGCTACACTTACCTGCTCATCAAATTTGGAGGGCTCGTCTGCCTCTGTTAGGCTTGTGGTGTCTGACAGCAAACTAAGGTCAAGCTCACTGGGACCTGCAGAGAGAGAGACAGAGAGACAGACAGACAGACAGAGACAGACAGACAGAGGAGAGGCATTACCTTAATGGACGTAGCACGGAGAGCAGAGAGGAAGTAAGGCTGTGCTGATTCACTTAAGACACCCCAGGCTCCTTTGCATCACAGAGAATGACACTCATGCAGAGGAGAGTGACTAATCTTAAAACATGACGGCTCTGACGAGAGGCCTCTGTAGATTATTAACACTCCACAAGAAGCAGTTAATACATTCTCAGTGCCTTTAAGGCTAGTCTTTAAGTGGACTGGAGGAGATGAATTCAAAGATATTGTAACGTTTTGATAGCGAACCACACAGTTGTCCAATCAAAAGGTTTATTCACTGGGAACGAGAGCCGGGACACAGATAGACCAAGACACAGAACACAATGCAAACAGGGCAGGTCAAGCACGCACACACACTACACATACAGGGGAGGACGCAGCCTCCCACACAAAAAGGATCACACACGAGGGAGAACTAAAAGGGAAACATGTTACAATAAAGACGCTAACATTACACACAAAACTAAGGAGAATAACGACATAAACCCCCCAAATGTTCGCTCTCGTATCCCAGGATCCCCTGCGCGGGAGAACGCGAACACTGTCTTTTGCGCCGACGTTACATAGCTCCCCCAACAAGCCATTGCCGTCCTCGGCAATGACCACGAGGTAGCCACATGCTAACGTCGGCGCGCGTCGCCCGCCACTCAGTTCAGTGCGACAGTACCGCCAACTCACGTGGGGTGCACGCGCCGCAGGAGCTCACTCAACGGGGCGCCACGCTGCTAGCAATCCAGTTCGGGCGTGCTAGCAGCCACGTGGCCGACCCGCTCGTCACCAGCTCCCTCTCAGCAGCCGCCCTCAGGCTGCACTTTCCGCGGCGTGTCACCACGGCACTCCTCCTCTCCAGACGGGGCCCTAGGTGGCCTTACAACCGTCGACACTGTACCAAGCACCGGGGTTCGAGGGGGGCCAGATGAAGCTGCACCAACGCCACTCCGCTCCGTCGAGTCGCCGACCGGGACAGACAGGCACCGACTCCACAGCAACCGGACCGCGCTGAGCTCTCCCGCTGCAGCTACCGTCTTCGGCGTCCCTCCTCGTGTTGCCATCTCGCAGAGCCGTACTGCTCTGTTCCCGGCCCGTTCCACTCCTTCGCGGCCTCGGCGAAGGCACGACCCCCGAGATGGTCGTGCTATCGAACTCCACACAACGAACTTTTTTTCTTTTTTAAAAGGCGCCAGCCAACAGGCCAACTAGAACTAGCGCCTAGCACTGCACGGTGCCCCTCACACGCACCCAAAAGTTAAAGCACACACCAAAACAGTCACACACTAGAGGGCCCTTCCGTCGAAGCTGCCCCAACGTCGTGAGTTCGCTGCCCTCAGCGGCTCCGCCAACCGTCCATCGTCTAGGAACCTCTTCCTCGCCGCACTCCCTCTCTGCTCACGCGTCGCGGCTCGCCGTGGAGTCAGCGCCCAGGCCATCGCCGTCCTCTCCGTGAACGCTTCTTCAGGCTCCCCTTCCGGCAAGAACTTCTCCCATGGCCGCAGGCAGCTCCAACCGAAAGCTCCTCTCCTCCGTCGGCAGTAGCGATAGAAGGCCCCGAGCTTTTTAGTAGCCCTTACAAGGGCTCTCTCTGCATCCTCTTGTGTGGGCCTCCACCCAGTGATGAGGTCTCCCGCTCCCAGCTGCTCCCGCTGAGTGGAGGCCATGTTCGAAAGTCGCTTCTGACACCAATGTAACGTTTTGATAGCGAACCACACAGTTGTCCAATCAAAAGGTTTATTCACTGGGAACGAGAGCCGGGACACAGATAGACCAAGACACAGAACACAATGCAAACAGGGCAGGTCAAGCACGCACACACACTACACATACAGGGGAGGACGCAGCCTCCCACACAAAAAGGATCACACACGAGGGAGAACTAAAAGGGAAACATGTTACAATAAAGACGCTAACATTACACACAAAACTAAGGAGAATAACGACATAAACCCCCCAAATGTTCGCTCTCGTATCCCAGGATCCCCTGCGCGGGAGAACGCGAACACTGTCTTTTGCGCCGACGTTACAATATGTTTATGATTGATGAGGAACATGAGGTGGCAAGGGATTCATTCTATTCTATTGCTAACAAATAATGAATGGAATATATTCCTTTGAACTAATGACACCATGGGCTCTATTTTGCACTGTAGCGAAATTGACTTTGTAACTCACGCTTTTGTCTTTCCTATTTTGCAGTCAGCGCATATTGGAATTTTCCCTCCACAGGTACATGTGCGTAGCCTGACGAGCCAGACCCACATTAAAATGTAGGGTCTGGGCACTCACCGTTCGCAGTGCTCAGTCCGAGCGGGATAATCAGTTGTCTTTCAAATTCCCTCTGCACGCAATAGGACAGCGGCAGCGCAATTCGTAACCGCAACGTAACTCCCCAACGTTGCCAATCCGTATCTGCAACATTGTTGTAGCAACGTGGAATTGAAAGGTGCCATTTCGTAACCGTAACGTAAGTTACCGACGTCGCCAGTCCTTAACAACAACTGCAGGCAACATTGCGGCAACGTCGCAAGTGAAAGGTTGCATTACGTAACCGCAACGTAACTTGCCAATCCGTAACCGCAACAATAATACAATTATAGTATGTGCATTACATGACAACTACCCTTCTTACAGCACTTGTACATAGGCCAATTAATATCTGTAGGCACAGCGAATGCTTTGATCCGGGTGATATTACCGTTACTGTGGGAGAGAGACAACCTATGTAACATCAGATCACATCTTCATGGTTATCCATTTTGCTATTAATTACATTCAGTCATATGAACTTACCTTATGTGTGTAGCTGATTTTCAACCATTCAGGCTTATGTCCTCCAACAAGATACACAATGGAATTGTCAGCTGGACTTTTATACTGGGTTAGAACTAGTAGTTTCACATCCACGGTTTCTTTTTTTTTTTAAATAAACTATTCAATTTATTGTTAAAAAAATCAGTAAGAGTTGAGCCTAAGCTAAGCCTAAGCCTAAGACAACAGACTGAATAATTAGCTTAATGAGTTCAAGCAACTGAGAACTTTCTTCAGCCAATGGATTTTAGTGTTTTAGCAACTGGGAAAAACTGTAAGTACTCATATATTTTAGATGTTACATGTAATGTACATATACTGTATATATCACCACATATGTATTGTGCATACATTGTATGTGCATGGTCTCATATATACATATATATTGTAACATATATTGTGCATATATGTTACAATATATATGTACATATATCTTTACAAATATTACCAATACATTTCCCCATATACATCTGAATACATTATGGTGGATATTTCTAACTAATTTAAGGCAGTCATGGCCTACTGGTCAGGACTTGAAACCGAAGGGTTGCTGGTTCGATCCCCGACCAATAGGTAAAATGCTGACCTGATCACGATGTTGTTGCACCATTCTTCATGGTAGCAAATGGCAACATCATCAGCTGACCAGTTCACAATGTTGTGGCTACATCACTCACAATACTACATGGCAACGTCATTGGCTGACGTCGCGGGGACGGTTCCCATGACACCAAATGGTAACGTCATCAGCTGACCAGTTCACAACGTTGGGTCAACATCACTCACAGTACTACATGGCAACGTCATCGGCTGATGTCATGGTGACGTTTCCCACAGCATCAAATGGCAACGTCATCAGCAGACCCATTTACAACATTGTGGCAACATCACTCCAAATACTACATGGCAACATCATCGGCTGACGTCGCCGGTACATTTCCCACAGCACCAAATGGCAACGTCATCAGCTGACCCGTTTACAACGTTGTGGCAACATCACTCCAAATACTACATGTCAACGTCATTGGCTGACGTCGCTGGGACATTTCCTGATACTAAATGGCAACGTCATCAGCTGACCTGATCATGCTGTTGTGGCAACATCACTCACAATACTACATTGCAACGTCATAGGCAGACGTCGCAGAAACGTTTCCCACGGCACCAAATGGCAATATCTGTGACGTTGCAACAACATAGTCAGAAGGTAATGTCGCGGTGACCAAATGACAACTTTATGGCGAAGTTGCTGCAACGTCATGTGTTAGCTGGGGTAGCTTTACACCTGCAGGAGCGCTTGCTTGGGCGCCTGTGTTTCGCAATGCACTTTGCTCCTCTCATCTATACGACACAGTTCCCATTTCTCCAAACCATACATAATTACAAGAACAAATATTGCTACACGAGGGAAATCAATGTGGTGTCCGATGTGAAAAAATAGGTATAAATCTAGTGTACACATTTCCACGAATCACGGATGTGTTGATGACATAAATTAGGAAATATTAGAGGACTTAATGAGACGTGATGTTGAACTGCATGCCAATGCCATTTAACCCAAATGCACCAGCAGCAGCACGGGAGAGGAGAGCTTATCTGACAGATCTGCATTGTCTATAGTGAGGTAGATTACATTGCAAAAATATCACCGTGCATTCATAACCTCGTGATTCAGTGAGAGTGATCCCAAAACATCGGAAAGTAACATTTCTGTATTACATTTTGTCAAGAGGAAAAATCAATAGCAAATTGTTCCCAACTGACTATAGCGCTGTGAACCATTCCTGGCTGCGCCTGGCAATTCCGCCATCATAATAGCAATCCGCTATGGAACAAGCATGCCTATTGTTAAAGGCAATGTGAGATGACGCTCTGATTGGTTTATTGCACCTTACGCCCAAACCACACCCATGATTAATGTAGCTACTTCAGACCACCCCATTTTAGATTTGCGTCAGGCGCAACAGTCATTAACCCACTGGTAAAATAAAAAACAGCGGCCAAGATCCGCCCACAAAGCGATTTGCGCAAAATCAATTGCGCTAAAGTGCACGATAGAGCCCCATAAGTTGCACATTTCCCAGTCTCTTGAGAATTTAGGAGAAATGTTGCATTGTGGGTCATTCTTCATGCTTAATACGGCCCTTTTGTGGAATCCAGTCTTGTTTCTCACTCCCTTGTGTCTCTAATTCTTCAGTTTTTCATTGGGACATGATGCCTTTGAACAGACACATCTACAACAACTGCACAACTGCAACAACAAACCCAACAACTGGCTCAGATACTCTTTACTTCAGGCTCTGAATGGCAACCAGTCTTATGCATTCATTGTTACCATCCCTGCTGAAAAAAACAGCTAGAAACCAGCTTATGCTGGTAGCTGGTTTTAGCTGGTTTTAGCTGGTCTTTGCTGGTTTTCTTCCAGCTCTTGCTGGTCTTTGCTGGTGTAGCTGGTTGGACCACCAGCTGGATATGCTGGCGTGACCATCTGAGGAAGCTGGTCATGCTGGTTTGACCAGCCTGTCGTGTGGGATACAGCTGGTGCAAGATGGTCATGCTGGTGACCAGCCTGCCAAGCTTGACATTGTTGGTGCAAGATGGTCATGCTGGTTTGACCAACATAAGCTGGCACGGCCAGTTAAACCAGCAGTGTAGACCATCAACACCAGCTAAAATGACCAGCTTGAGGTGGTACGACAAGCAAAACCAGCTGAATTACCATCGTTAGGTGGGTAAACCAGCTGAAGGTATGTTTTCGCAAGAGATTTGCTGGTCTAGCTGGTCAACCATCATAGGGTGGTCAAACAAGCTGGTCAACAAGCTGGTCAACCAGCAAACCACCTTTAGCTGGTCAGGCTGGTTTTTTCAGTAGGGATACTTGCCATGCCATTTCATTTCCTGCACTTAATGACAAGCCCAAACAGAGATTATTAATGCTCTGTGGTTATGGAGGCATGCGTAGACTTTGATCTTCACTACTGTTGCAAATCCTGTTTTGGGCATGCAAAATAATGTAAAATTGCAAAGTGAAACCTCTGAAAAACAAAAATGAAAAAAAAAAAACACTTGCAAGAGGTAGAGCTTTCATATATGATAAGTAGGCTGTGCTACAAATGCTGGCCACCCCCCCCCCCCCCAAAAAAAAATATGTTTCCTTTCAGATTCTAGCTTTTTTAGCAAGGCAAAACAGCAGAATCCGATTCAGATAGATAGATAGATAGATAGATAGATACTTTATTGATCCCCAGGGGAAATTCAAGAATTCAGATTCAGCACTTTGCTCCAAAAATCAGCCACATCTCAAGATGACATGTTTTTCTTCCGGGCGAAGATGACGGCATGTCAGAGAACGGCCTTGACTGTCCACGCCAGAGGAGTCCTGTCTGCAGTCTGCTGTCCCGTAATGCCAGAGCGGATGTTATGCACTGTGCAGTATATTTATGTCATATACAACCCCAACACACACACACACACACACACACACACACACACACACACATACACACACAAACAAAACGCACATACAGAGAGATATCCACCACCTGGTACTGTCATTCATTTATCCGCCATTAGGGACAGCTTCCACAGTAATCTCCACCAAAACTTATCCTGTGGAGGGGGTCAAGTGAGCAATTTAACAGAGTGCATGAGCTGCCCAAACCACTAAAGGGCCTGCTGTGCTTTTATCCCTTTGCTTTCTCTCTGTCATTCTCCCGCACTCTCAATCTCTTTAGATTAGCAATTATCCAAGAAATGGCTTCCTTTAGGGAGAATGCAAACTGCGTGGTGGGGAAATTAAAGTGATGGAGGTTCTCAGAGTGTCCCATTTAAAAACAGTGCTGTCACACCTGGGGCCCTGAGGCCACTGGAGAGAGGCTCTCGCCACCGTTTCACAAGTAAACCCTTTACAAGCCAAAGAGAGAGGCACCAGCTGGAAAATGGATGCCCCCCCCCCCCCCGACCGACCGGGGGCGACCGAGAGGATGCGTGAGGATGGGGGGGGGGTTATGTTGTGCCCACCGCAGAGAGCTTTTAAGGAGGCTAAACCTGCTGAAACCCGCTGCTCAGTACACTACCAGATAGCCAACAACACCATCATCACCTCCATCCCCAAGTCACTGTGAAGGGATGAGGGCTGGGGGAGAGGCTCACTCTTCATTTCCTGAGGAATGAGAGTTGCCATGCGTCCCTCCCCTGCATCAAGCGAGATATAGAACTAGCAAAGCTCTCAAATCGATATGGTATTGCTTTTTATCTTGAGCACTTAGGGGGTGGGTGTCTGTGTTTGTTTAGTTTTTTTTTCAGTCTTTAACAGGGAAAATGTGTTCCATCTCCCCTGATTGATGGAGGGAACTGTGCAGAGATGCTCTGTGTGGCAGCAGAGATACAAATGATCCCAGAAGCCGAGGCCTGTGACACACTGATGTCTGCTTCACATACACAATTATGGGTTAAACGTGGAGTTTTCACAGATGGCATATATACAGTATATACTATATGTGTGTGTGTGTGTGTGTGTGTGTGTGTGTGTGTGTGTGTATATACAGTATGTGTGTGTGTCTGAGTGTGTGTGTGTGTGTGTGTGTGTGTGTGCGCATGTGCATGTGTGCATTATATATGTTTATTATACGGCTCTTCACAATATGCTAGTAGAACGCTCTATTGACTTGAATGGGATTTCCCACGTTCTACTGTAAATTATTTTTAATTATTTTTAATACTGATAGTTCCGGTCCTTGATTGTGATTAGCTGAATAGCGTTCAATGCCGTAAGCATAAACATACACCTTGACCGCATTTTGTTCTATATTACTGGGCTACCATAACTTGATACAAAAGTTAAAGCTGCAGTTGATAAGAATTTTTTTTATCATATTCACTGAAACCGACACTATGCTCCGAAATCAGCCGGTTTTAGAAAAAAAAAACAGTACTTCTACCTCCACCTGAGCCTGTTATTTGTTTTGCAAAAATCCATAGCTCCCGGTTCTTCTGGTCCAATCAGAGCAGGGCTGTGTGAGATCTGACTGTCAATCACAGTCTGGTGCAGTCTGGTGCGCACTGACGAGCACAAACTTGATGAGAGGGTGCTCGGTGGTAGTGGGGGAGGGGCATGAGAATTGTAAACATTCAATCTGTCGGACTTACCAACTGCAGCTTTAAAGTAGTTACATCTCAACGTTGCTTGGCAACCATTCTTGGTGGAAGAATGATTATCTATCTGGGGACTTATTTTCCCAATAATGACCGGCGTTCTATACATTATCCATTATATGTTGTGTTACTGCCTTAGGAACCATGCAATCTGGCAGCTGAATGCATACACACAGAAAGCACAGTAGGAACAGTATGCATGCTTGTCATGATCAATGATCAATGATCAATGGGGTATGCACATAAGCCATCACTGAAGTGCCTCAGGGTCATCTCAGATATTCCTGTGCACTGTCCTCGCAGTCATGAACAGGAGAAGGGCTTTTGAGATCTCTACGTGTGGTCTGCTACTTGCTATGCCTGAGGCAGAAGGGTTGACACTAGAGATGTAACCCTCTAGCTGAGTGTATGTGTATGTGTATGTGTACACTTTGTGTGTGTGTGTGTGTGTGTGTGTGTGTGTGTATGTGTGTGTGTGTGCATCAAGCGCAGCCCATTGCCTGGTCAAGAGCCACATAGCCTCCGCTGCACCAGGGTCATCCATAAATCTGTCTGTCTAAGCTAGTCCTGCATCATCACCCTGCCCACTTCCCCCACAAAAACAGCTAGACTGGAGTAGCCCTTATTCCCTAAAATGTATAGTAAGAGTGTGTATGTGTGTAATAATATTATATAATCAAAGCCATGTGTAATTACTAGTACCCTTCAACAACGTTGTCTAGATCCATGACTTTTGTCTGTCTGTGTGTCAGTTTTGTACAGCCAACAAGCTCAATGAAACCTACTGGATGGGGTACAGTTTGAAAATGAGTCCATACTAACAGCAAAGACATTGTGTTGGTCACTGGTGAACTGGCACTTTGTGTGGTGGGGTGACTGTGGGTGTGCACTGCCAGAGAATTTATGATGTATAAAAATATACATGTGTCTACAATATGTCTCTTGTTTAACATATAAATGCCTCATTGCCAGTATATCAAGAGCACAACGGATATCACGTGTACACTGCTAAAACTTACCTCTTTCTTTCATAAAATGTCACCCTTTCTAATTACTGATTCAAAGAACGTATCCACAATTAGATTTAATTATAGATTTGATTGAATAAAAATGATTTCAAAGGATTTTATCTATGTTTAATTGACAAATGCACATGCCTTCATCTGTAAAGTCTATACTTTCAAATGTTAATCAAACATTAAAAAAATGGACACTGGAGTTTCATTTGTTATTATATATTCGGAACCTCCTTTTCACAGTAATTACATAATGCATTAGAACAATCCACCTATATTATAATTACATAATTTGGAGATTTTGCTGAAATAATTATGTAAATATCCACAGACCTGCGAGCTGAATAAGAAAATTAACTCTGCTTAGAGCCTGACCTTCGTATCAGTCAATTAATGGCCGTGGTCAGACCCCATCTCCATACTCTCTATCGATCTCACACTACTCCACTCCCTGCATGACCCCCACTATAGATATCCTTTCCTGCTGCACCACAAACAACGATGGGAGGAGATGAGCTGAGAAAATAAATAAATCAAAAACAAGACAGAGAATTTCTTCAGCTCTTCTTCTCCATATCTAACTCCCCCATTAATCATTGCCACTCTGTGGGGCAGTTCATTCAACCCTGCAAGATTCTCTCACCACCCACTCCCAACTCCAGCCCTGCCGTCACCATCACCCTGGCCACCCCCGTCTCCCCTCGCTCCATCCTGCAGGAGGCTGCCGCTACACAGAGTCTTGGCCTAACTTGTCATGCGTTCTCCCAGCTCCCTCGGTCAGCCCTGTCCAAGCCAAGGTCAGCCACTGGACGAGACACACTCGTGCTCCTCATCAGAATGTAGCCGGGTCATGTGTTCTGGCTCCCTGAGCCTCATAATCGTGCATATACAGGAAATGCAGGACAACCACCCACAGTTGATGGTTGCAAGCTGCAGTGGCGGAACTGTGCATGGTGTCCTAACAGCACAGCTTCACACTTACCTCCCTCCTCCAACATGTGCCAGCCACTTAACACTGCCTTCAGGCAATACATCAGAACCCTGCTGTTATGGGTCATACTCTTGTGCCATTGGTTAAAGGAGGAGGATTGGAGAATTTTATTTTTATTTTATAAACTGATTGGATTAGATAAAACTTCACTATTTCATTATTCATCATTTATGTCAAGTGTCATGACACAACAGACGTCACTGAATCAAATCAGCTCTTCACCCGAACGCTGAATGTAAATTTGGAGGCCAGTCAGTCATAGTAGGCTTTCAGTAGTTGGTTTACCGTTCGTTTGCTTTCTTTGTCATTGCCTGGAACACACCATTCACATCTGTAGTGCAATATTGAGAACACCTTGGGATGCTACCATTTCCATATGGGTTTATGCATTGCCCTAGAACTGGTGCATGATAATGTATGCATTGACTGTTCCAAAGCCTGCAAGGGCATTAATATGTACCTGCCACTGGTTCTTTGGTGGGAAAGAGCTTGTTGTCCACAGTCAGGCTGATGTCAAAGAAGACGTCCTCCTCATCCCTGTCAGCATCTAGCTGTGTTGGCAGGAAAGAAAAAAGTAATGTCACGATCAGTTATCCAGACCACTACACAGATCTGTCACAGATGGACACAGGGAGGAGGTCTGTCTCTCTAGCTCTTCCTCACCATCCAGTTTTCTATTGAGTTCATCTGAGGGAGCATCCTTCTGCCTACTGTTCACAAGATGACCTTAAAATTTTACATTTCTTTGAGCTTACAAATGTCTTTGACATGTTCGATTTTCAATGTCAAAACCCCGCTCACAACAGACCTTGATGATCCCACCCATCTTTCACCCATGGCTGAGTTTATTGAAGAAGGACAGCTTGTTCCACTAGTGATCTTACGTAGTCGGTGTAGACACTGGCATTTTGATGGCACTTTACAAGGTTACTGCAAGAGCATGCCATATACCACACAGACATACACACACACAGAAAACCATGTTAAAATGTCCTCCCCCGTCACACCTCCCCATTCACGTCTTCCCTGGTTTCTATGACAACAGACTAAAAGAGCTTCTTTGTGGCATGTGCTGTGGAGGCCTGTCTCCCTATTGTAGGCTTCCGGAAGTGCCGTACCTGTTTCACTGAGCTCAGAAGAAGATTGAGATCAGTGGTCTGGTCTTCATTACCGGAATGTTCTATAACATCATTAGAGAACTGGCAATATGACTTCTGTGCAGCTTTAAACATTTTACCTTAAAACATTCCACAATTAGCTAGAAAACAATGATCATTTTGAGAAATGGGTGTTGCCCATATAAAGTTAGCATGTAGTAATCAGCTAGCTCCATACCAAACTCTTGTCATACCACTTGGCACCTCAAGAGGAGCAGCAAACTCTCAAAGTCAAGCCATCAGGTCGGTCTTGTGCAAAATTCTGACACCTGTGGCAGCTACAGTGTAGGCCTACCTGTTGCACATGAATCACTGTTTAGATGGGATTTCAAACTAAACCTGGGCTAGGTATGACAGAATATAGTTCATTTTATTCCCCATTTGTAAAGCAATGAGATGAACAGAAACAGTTTATTTGTTTATGCAAGCCTAAATCTGGGGAAAACAAGCCACACATCTGAAACCATATGATGGATAATGTGCTAATGAGACAAAGAAAAGCTGGGAGGCTGCTTTAGGCATGTTTAGGTGGACAAACAGAGCTCTGAGGAGAGGTGCCTTTGACGGCAGATGTAGCATCCTTTAAGCAGGTTAATTGAAAGAGCACTGAAGAGGCTCTGGCCACCGAGTCTCATCACACAGTCTCTTGTGGTGGTGGTGCAGAGGAGCCAATGCTGTGGAAAGCCCAGGTGGTGGTTGATGAAGACAGTCTCTCTTGGAAAGAAAGGGTGACTTCAATCAAGCCTCACAACAAAGAAAAAAAAAACTAGACTGTTATCTGTGTGGCTGGCTGCTGCAAACCCGGCTGAAGCTTGAAAGTATCTGCGTCTGGCTGTCAGAGGTTTTCAGTCGAATGAGAGAGTCAATTAAAATTGAACCCCCCCTCCCCCCAAGACACACACACGTAGCACTGATCAACGTCATAAGCACCAGGGAAGGTGTCTGAAGTTTGCCGACATGTCGTCGGCTAAACGAGACAGCGCTTTTTCATGCTTCCTGTGTTCCAGGAAGGCTGAGCTCCAACTATAAACATTCCAGTACCTGGGTAAGGCCATTTTATTTAGTTTGGTTTTGTGATGTCAAAGGTCATGATCTTTCACCTGACATTTACACCTCAAATCTCTTTCCTCTGCAGTAGTCTAGATTATATTGTGTTCAGAAAGGGTAATTTCTTCGTGCTTCTGCGGACATATGGTGCGTCTACGCGAAGGGACAGTACAAGTAAAGGAGGATCGCCGAACGAAACGTTAGTCACTTAATGCTGTGCACCTATGCATTAAAACTTAGAAATAAGTAGACATCTGTGTTGCTCCGGCTATCCTCCTTTACTACTACATCATGTTGGGTTTGAATACAGTTATATGGTCTTTTAATAGCTAGTCCATTTTATTTGCAAGCAGTAATTCTATGAAAAGTGTCAGTACACCCATATGCATCCAACTCTCCAAACTGAGTATACTGCAGTGCTGGAATAAAACTTGCTATCACATCCTTCCCAGATCTCTACATGCTGCTGAGTACTATCTAGTGTCCCAGGTAAGCTATTTAACCGTTAAGGAGGTGTGCTAATGCTTCACATCTTCAACAGGATCGCAGAACTCAATGGTGTAAGTGTTTACCATTAAAGCACCTAAGCTCCCCACTGCTACATTCCCCACTGTGCCATAGTGGGAGGCATTAACGGATTAGCAGATAAAAATACAAAATAATTTCCTGTCCATGAAACCAACTGTTTCACACTGGAATTGAAACCTGACACACAGGGAAAAGTTCACAGTTCAGACCAAATGTACTGGTCCTCCTGTTTTACTGTGTGTCCTTCCACTGCTGACAAGTAGGCTAGGCCTAATGGAATAGATATAGAGAGATATAAATAGATATAGAGATATAATAGGGATTCACTAAATCAATGAATCAATAAAGAAACATACATTCAAACTACAAACTACATAGTTCTTCACTCATGCCGTGTTGACTGGATGATTTTGGATCCAATATCACTTTATTATTTACATACTATAGTGCATACTGCATGTATGGACAACTGGCATATTATACTGTCATGTTTCCATCAGTAACTTGCTATGACATATTGAAAGCATGTGGTTACTGACAGCTGTCATAGTATTGAGCATGTTGAAACAATATGGTTAAATCATTACAAACTGCCAAGATCACTATATGCCAATAAAATTGTCAGTCTTCGAGAAGTGCCACTTCTCGAAGACTGACAATTTTATTGGCATAGTGAAGTGGCACCACATATATGGTGTTCAATATGGTGTTCAGAATACTTTTGAAGTGGCACCACAGAATATAATATACTAGAAACTACTATGAGATCCATATTTATCCTGATACTTTAAGCGGTACGATGGAGTTTTGGTCTAAAACTAGCAAGCTAGCTACCCAAAAGGCATGCTTTAACACCATTCAGTCTTATTGGCACTGCATGTCTTCCTACCAAGAACACAGAACAGTGTATCCTGGATGGCAGGTTGGAATGACACAGATGTCTGTCCTTTACATGACTATATATCATCCAAATGAATTTGAAGATGACACCAAAAAGAGATCCCATTTGTATACCTCACAAATTGATGAATATAGTGTTGCTTAACATCGCTATCTGGTGAGTGCTATGAACTGCATTTTCCTATCTATGACACATTCCATTATAACCTATCAAACATGCCCCCTGCTGTTTGAGTTCCCCTTCTTAATATTTCCCACTGTCAGTAGCCACCCTGTGTGTGTGTTCCTTCACATTATCATTACAGACCCCTCTCGGCATAGTCAGACACTCATTACCTCTCTGGGACATATGAGGGAAGCAGATGTTTTAAACATGAGAGATGGGCCTGACCAACCTAAAGAGGGCCTCAGAGTGTTGCTCAGCTTAGTAGGAAGGTTATAAATAGTTCCAAGTGTGGGGGTTTATATGGTTGACACAACTTCACTTCTTACCAAAGTCACTGGGTTAACAATATATTTGGTCCGATTTTAGCTCTGATTCAATTGGCCTTGACAAACTTTAGAATCTGGCTAAATTCCTGTCACTCAAATCGGTTGACATTTGTCTTGCTAAAGGCTAATACACACAAAGCTGAAGGCACATACACATACTGAAATAAATATGCTGTGAAATGTGAAGTCGAAGGTCAAAACTGGCCTGCCTGTTAACTTTGAGGGTGTGCTTGCATAGATATGTGTAAGTGTGTGTGTGTCTCTTTGCTTTGGATAACCCCTAGCTCGTAATTGTAACATAACTCCCAGAAACTCACTTGTACAGATTAACTAAGCAGATAAGCATGACTGATGGTTATCTACATTGAAATTGCAATGTGATTAAAGTGACACATCTGCAACTCTCTCTAATTAAAAAAAAACTATATAAGATTAAAGATAGCTTACAGCAATTTCACAATCACCACACAAGGATGTGGGATGCCTTTTCTAACAACAGATTAATAACCAATAAAATGAATGGCTGTGATATATTAGACAACTCTCCTCTGTATGACTATTCATTTTAGCTATCTGTTCTATTTTACCCAAAACACCAAGTTAATGAATAGATTGCTTTCTCTCTAGGGCCAATGCATAATGTAATTGCGAGACGTTATTACACCTATTAGTTACAGACACACTCATCTCCAGAATGGCTCTGAAGGACAAATTTAATTTCAGTGCTCCCATGAAAATGAAAACTGTAGCACTGACAGACTTCAACACCACTGTGTGTATCTTACAACTGATATTTTGACAGTGGAATAGGTAATACATTATCAGTGGTCATCATTATAACACATAAGATTAAAAAAATAATCTAATGCCCTTATCATCTCCCTATGTATATTAAAATATGTGTGTGTGTGTGTGTGTGTGTGTGTGTGTGTGTGTGTGTGGGAGGGGGGGGGTTCTGCAATCACACTAACAGTAATAATCTTACTGTATAGTATGAAGGGGACAAGTTGACAAAATGCAGTACGAAGGGGAAAGGTTGACTTCAAGTCAAGTACAGTATGTTAAACTATTATCATTATCTGGATAAAGGTTCCCTTTAGGGCAAAGAAGGGATCACTGACTATGAAGGAAAAAACATTTTAAAGCATCTTTTCCCATGCATAAGACACTTTCTTCACTTCAGCAGACTGACTTAATAACACATAGACACAATGCCCTTGTGTTTGAAAAACAATGTTGTTGTAAATTTGATATCCCTTTGCAGACAATACATGTTACATGCATGATATTACATCAAATATGTAGGTTTAGGCCATATAGCCTACATACTATCACCTATACACTGTACACTGACTGTCCACTAAAGCGTGATGCTCTCTTGACTTCACTGAATACATAGTTTGTTAAATAGTCGTGAGAAAGTCGTGTGTTCAAAGTCCTTAGTCCCTTGTGCTAAGAAGAAAGTGTGAAAGCAGAAGCCACAACATTTTTCTTCAAATTTAAATACCACTTTCAGGGTAAGGAGGAATGACATCCTCAGTAGTATTTACTGTAGATGGATTTTGGATGAATAGTTGAGCAAGGATTCTCTGATCTCTGAGTAAGGATCAACTCTGATTCTCAAGTTTTTTCTAAACACCATGATGACAAGGATGGCCTATCCTGATATAAAATGTTACATTCAATCTCCCAGAAGTCTAACCTTTAACAGACAACATTTACAACAACATAACTACAGCTTTTGCAAGTTATCTTTCTGAGAATGATGAATGGCTCAACATAAAATATGACATTTAGATATGTCAACTATGGCTAGACAAAAAGAATGCAATGTAAAATAATTACTCATAGGCTGAGCAGAACAATAATAGTCGACTATGATGCCTACAGAGAACTCAGTTTAACTGCCGATCTTAATCTGTATGATAATGTTAGACAGCTAAAATTTGGAACAAAATTCTAGGCCTTTAGAGCCATGCTGTTTCACCCAACTGACTTGGCACAGATGCTGCAGAGGTACAATGAGGCGGGGCTGCAAACCTGCTGAGTAATTTATCAAATGTGAGAGCTGGCACTAATACCATACATTATGTTTACCACTTACAGTTTGATGGATGGCATGATACAGTACAGCACATTCTGAAGCAGCAGAGGCTGTAATCATGTAAAAGGCTAGGATGAGAACATCCTCAAGGACACAGATGTAAAATGGCCCTATCTCATGTTCTAATCGAGAATATTGTGGTGAATTTGAACATTGGTTCAAAATCTTTAATCGGAATTGCACATTTAATTTAGCAGATAGCTAAACTAAGTTTAAAACAATAAAGCCGACTGTGTTTGAATATTATGAAACACAATCCTATTGAGCTTTGCAGCCTTGGAGTAAGAATAGTAAATAGTAAAAATACTAACAAATAGTAAATAGTAAAAATTACACACAATGTAATAGTACATACAGTAAAAGCATAAAAGGGCAAAAGTTTAAGAGTGTTTCAAAAGTAATAATTAAAACACAAAGAATGAAAGAATGAAAGAACATAGAATGATTATACTAGTCAAGCACCCAGTGAACAGCAGCACTCTATGGAGATTTTTTAAGTAGTCCCGAAACTGTGAACGCACATGTTTCCTTTCAGGGCCACAGGGCTCGACAATCCCCTTAATGGAGTATTAACACCCAAATAATTAACAAAGTTACAGAGCTGTAACTCGAGCCGTAAAGTTACACTATATGTAACTGACTATGCCCGATCTGTCTATTCTGTTAGAATGACAGGGCAACTACTTCACTGAATCCCCCTTTGAAGGCAATTCTCTGACTTACTGGAAGCCAATGCAGGGACATAAGTATTGGACTAATGTGGTCAGTTCTTTTAGTTTTCCTGAGAACCCTAGCCGCTGCATTTTGTCATCTGAAGCTGTTTGGTAGTCTTTTTAGGAAGGCCTGTGAGTAACCCATTGCAGTAGTCAACCCTACTGGAGATGAATGCATTAATAAGTTTTTCTACATCTTGTTTTAACATTAGCCCTCTAAGTTTGGAAATGTTTTTGAGGTGGTAAAAAGCTGATTTAGTTATTGCTTTCATGTGGCTGTTTAAATTTAGATCACTGTCAATTATAACACCAATATGTGCTTTAAACACTTTAATATCAAGGAGAGTGGCAATCTCAAGTTTTTCTTCCTTTTTCTACCAAATATAATTAATGCTCTTGACTCGTTCTTTTGTTAATCAATACAGGAATAGAGAATGTCATGGGCCTACTTGGTCCCGGCATGTTCTCATAACTACTGTCAGTACCATTTCTATTGCATAGAAAAAATCAAACAACCATATTGCAATCAGTGATTTGATCCCTGCTGTTGTTGTCAGTATTGTCCACTGTACACTCCAATGTTATGTGCCAGCTGAGAATATAACTGCTGAAAGGATTCTTCTGAATGGTGAGTAATAGTAGTTGCTTTTACACACATACACATTTAGCTAATTTGTTTTGTGTAACTTCTTTTGTTTGTGATGGGCTGTGCCTAGGTTGATGGTTGGTTGGCCAAGGTTTTTATGGCTATGGTTCAGTCCACATCAACGGGACGGACCAACCTAGCCAACCTTGACCATGCCTGGGCTGGTTAAGAGTATTTTGGGTATTGGATATTTCAATGTGGTAATATGGTGGCAGCATGGAGGGGAGTGTTTCCAGGACGCTGGTTTCACTGTTAAGCCTTCATGAGGTGTCGTGGGCCTAACTTAACGAAACATCGGTGAATGAGGGTGCCCACTTGATAACCCCAATGACATGCCGCATACTATATACTGCTGTTGGATGGGCCATTTGTATTGTGTTTGTGACCATTTGTTGGCGGATTTGTGGGTAGTGTGCTTTTTTAAAGTTAAACTTGAGCAGGGGCTTCTGAATGTGTTTTTACCTTGGATTTTGGCACAAGGGATTTTAACATCTAATCCTGTGTATTAATGTAAAGACCAACACAGGCACATACACCACATATACTCGAAAATAAGTCAGCAAGCTGTCACAGGTAATCCCAGCAGTGCTCCCAATGAAATTCTAATGAAGAAGACAGGTTTTATTAGCCCCTTTCAGTAACAGAGTTCATGAGGACCCTGAGTAATGTGACTCTCCCAAAGTCAGTGGTACTGACATGTTGCTGTCTATAAAATGCTGTCGGCATTACACCTTTTGGTCAGACGTCTGGGAAAGAGTAGGGGTGCCACTTTTACAATCAACCGTCTTTCCTTAGATGAGGCAAATGAACAACAGCCCTGAGCTCGACAAGGCTTTGATTTCTCAGTTTAAAACATCACAAATGGTCTTCCGGTCTCTCTTTCTCCAGAGCTTCCGTCTGTTCACAGCAACCTGTGTCTCTGTTCCACTAGAGAAAGGAGAGGCAGAGCGTGGGAGTTTGTGGAGCAGCATGTGTGTTCTGTCAGAGTGTGAGATGGGGCTGAGCACTCTTACACACATGCACAGACAACCAATTACCACCGGGAAGCTTCCCACTCACATAAGATGTGGGTTAAAAACACAAAGATGGAGAGGGAGAGAGAGAGAGAGAGAGACTGCTCTGTGGCGGAGGCTGTGCTCATGGGGCTGTGTGACAGCTGATCTGATAGGTCCTCTGTGCTCAGAGCACCGCACTGGGGAAAGAGACAACAAACAGTCTGAGGTTTCCTCAGTCAGATCTTCTTAGATATCCACACAGACACACACACAATCCGATGCTAGCTTGGATGGATTAAAAATAGATCCCACTGCGGCCATTTGGTTAAACCCTATAATCTAATTTGAGTTCCTTAGTGATGCACATTCATATATTGTTTCATGAAAAAAATCCTTTCACGGCAAAGTAACAGCTAGTATATATCTCTGTACCTTCTTCCTCATCCCTGAAGCAGGGGTTTACTTAGCCCCACCCGCATCTATGACTCTGTCACAAAGGACCGCCCCGTCTATGCCCAAAGATTCTAGGGAGCTACACAGATTATTTCATGATCGCTAAACGTTTGATTCTTTTTAATGTTTTCATCATTTAACTGCGCTTGAATGTAGGCTCTGTCATTCAGTTGCGTTCGTAAATTGCGGTAATGGGCGAAGGGTGAAAGGGAGAAAGGTGCAGTTTACACTATGGATTGAAAGTTTGATAAATAAGACGGAAACTTGGGTCTGACAGCGTTCGCAATCTGCGGTTGGTCCATGGCGCTGATGACGCTATGTTTGCAAATGTACGTACTGTACATCTCTGGCCCTCAGAATTTAATGGTGCACAATGGGAAAATCGGATAGTCAAACCCATGTTTGCACAATAGCTGCAGCTTACCATTTTTACAGCAACATTAAAACATTAAAAAACAGTCCTCAACGTTTTTTCATTAATGAAACAGAAATAAATAATAAACAACAAACAAACAACAACAATAATTGTTGTAACAACAACAGTAACAACAGTATTGCTTGCTGTGCCTGATAATTAGTGATTCAAGACACAGCCCAGACATGTTGAATAACACAAGTGGTACAAACATCTGACAGTAATAATAAATGTGTGTGGGGAAAGAGTTGAGTTGGTGGTGGTGGCAGTGAAGATGCCTCCAAGGAGAGAGGGGGGCCGTGGAGGTGGCATTTAAGAGAGAGAGACGGAGAGAGAGAGAGAAAGAGGGAGAGAGAGAGAGAGAGAGAGACAGAGACTGAGGCCCAGACTGCTCTGTGGCAGAGGCTGTGCTCATGGGGCTGTGTGACAGCTGATCTGATAGGTCCTCTGTGCTCAGAGCACCGCACTGGGGAAAGAGACAACAAACAGTAAACAGCCCCTGCAGTGCCTGCCTTCCCCGCACTCTGACCGACTATCCATCCATCCACCCATCCAACAGGCACCACCCTTGAACTTACCTTCAACCATCCCCCTCCCCCCCACCACCCAACACACACACATATGCGTCCAAGAGAGAATGAGGGAATGTGTAAAGGGAAGCTTGAGATGATGACGACGAGAACGAACAAGAGGATGTGAGTCTGAGATGCAGACAGAGGGAATGGCAGAATGAGAGAGATCCGGTACAAGCACAGACATCTAGAGACAGAGAGCAGAGCATGTCCCAGTTCTCTTTGTCTCACTGACAAGGCAAAGCCCAACACGTTCCGTCTCTCCCCCAGTCTCTTCCTTTATCCCCACTCTATATTTCTCTTCAGATATTTGGAGTGAGGTTCCCAGAGTCCTCAGGTAAACAGCTGCAGTATATTTAGCGTTCCTGCTCCCGTTCTTGTCTCCCTTTTTTTTTCTGGCACTTGAGAGGCGAGACGTTTAAGACAAGCTCTTCTTACAGTAATACCAAGTGAAGGGCAGCTGACAGCTGAGCGTGACTGACATAGGCAACGAAGAGAACAGGGAAATGACTTACTGACCAGCCCCCCACTTCCCATCCCTGCCTGTTTAAATTGGGTACTATCAACACACGCCCACGGATATCAACAAATTCCTGAAGACATTGAGGGTTTTAATGACCTAGCAGACACATTTATCTGGGCAGTCCTTTAGGGCACTGATATGATCAGATCAGATCACCTTACTTTGGAAGGTAGAGGAGCCATCTCATTCTTTTCAGTAGACTGAATAAACCTGTCCCAGTTTGGAGTACAAACCTCACTGTTTTTTTGGAGGGGTAAGGGGAGGGAGGTTGGATTGCTGTCATCAGTATTGTTCTCCATGCCCTAGATTGAAATGGGTTGTGGAGCAGGCTGTGGAACTGGCTGTTTGTGAATGCATGCCTGCATTCGTGGAACTGAGGTATTGACTCTGGCTTTGTGCAATACGCTAGGTGCATTTCTGGAGGGCAAACACTAACAGTGAGCATTTAGCAATGAGTAGAAATCAATCTGACTGGAGCTGTAATGGCCGCCGCCTCATTTGGAAGGCCACGCGTGGCAGCTGACGAGCGTCCAGAAAGTTATGTGACAGTAATTAAGTATGAGCGGGCATACATCACTGCCTGGGAGGGAGAAAAGAGGAGAGATATGCATAGATATGCAATCTGGGTAAAAGCCTTGGGTCTTCTGGAGCAATAACAACTGCTGCTGGGGCATTTATCATCACAAAAGGGAGAAGATTGTGTATGTGTGTGTGTGTGTGTGTGTGTGTGTTTTTGTGTGTATGTGAGTGTCTGCATGTATGCGTGTGTGTGTGTGTATATATGTGTGTCTGCATGTATGTGTGTCTGCATGTGTGTGTGTCTGTGTGTGTGTTAGCTCTTCTGTGTGTGTAATAGGATGCATTTATGTTCAGCTGGGCTTGTGTGCAACTGCCTTAAGGACGGAGTATGATATACTCATACATATTATGTACAGACCTCTTTACATGTGACACACAAGACATGGATGACAAAGCTAGGAATGACCTAGCAAAGGCAACAACAAACGACCCTGACCATTCTCCACAGCGTGCTACACTGGAATAGAGCCCACCAGCTAAACCAGCTTTCGTCCCCTCTGCCAGTGCTGCACTGATGTGAACATGTAAAGATAAAGCATCACATCTTCTCCCTTAAACAGGTTGAGACGTGACTATCTACATGTTTTGTATATGATGTGATGTTCTTCCATTTGTATCTGGGCTGGGCTAGGGAATTTATGCTATATGCTACAGTATATGTGGTGTTGAGCTATATGCTATAGTGTTGTGCCTGTCCTCTGTCTTAGCAATCGAACATACTGATAAGTGAAAAGGATTTATTGTCTTCAAGACAATATAGATCCATCTATAGCTATCTATCTCGGTATAGAACAGCCTATTGAACTGCTGGCGCAGGACTGTTTACTGAAAATGCCAGATGCCAGAGTAAAAAAAAATACTATTATAACCACTTATATGACCATCATCCACAATACATAATCCAAATAAATACCATAATTGGTATGGTTGGTGCCAATCCATTGACAGACAGGCGTATAGTGATTTGTCTGTCAGTGTACCTCAAATGATGTAGTTCACTTGAAAGGGCTGAGTTATCTGTTTGACATCTGTCGCTATCTAACATTTGTCACTAGCGCTTTCTCATAAGGTGTCAGGGAGTGAGATTTACTTACCGCACACAGCTCCTATGTGCTGTTCTGGGGTGCATCCTATGGGAATGCCTCACTCGCCACCACGCTGTCATTTGTGCTGATGGAGTCTGATGACCAGGCAAGGGCATGGTCACAGATTCTGACACCCTGCCATGGCAGATCCCTCACTGCAGAGCCTTGTTTACACTGACTGTACGGGCACTTAGTGGTAAGAGATGGCAAGACATAGGCCTGCTGATCTGCCATCAGTCTGTGCGCAAACACTTCACACACAGAGGCAGTGGCAGTATCAGCTACAACCCCCCAAGCATCATTAATAAGATCTCAAAGGAGGATTATTCAAACACCCTGACTCAATCAGTGATATTGAAGGTGCCTAAATCGAGTGTTATTTTCTTATTGGAAGTCCATTTACCTAATGGCTATATATATATATATATATATATATATATACTCTTTTGATCCCGTTAGGGATCATGGTGGGATAAAAGCCTCCTTTACAGACATACTTTCAGTGACTACACTGACAGTTCTTGGGGTTTGTAACATTATCTGTAATTGTAAATATTATAGTATATTACCCTTTCATGCTTATCATGCCAGGAAGAATCTTGTTATACTTGAACTATAATGTTGTGGACCATACCACCTTTACCATGAGCATCTCATCTACTTGTCATTTCTAAGTGGCTCATTCATATTGTTCATCAATGTTGTATGCTTCGTGCATTGAAACCACTGGCACTAGACACTAGCTATCTAGCCTGTTTAATAGGCAATATTTTCTGATCTAAATGTCTGAAATAGGCAATTTCCAGTGCCTCCTCTCTACACCAACTCAACAGAATCTTGCATTAGGTTACTTTCTTGTTTAGACTGAAACATTAGCCCAAGCACATGTACCCTTTTCCCAGCTGCAGTATTTTTACTGTATTTGGCTTGCCGTCATAACATTACGATCTATCTTAGAATCTATCTTAGAATCTATCTCACAGAACAAAAACTATTATGCTGATGATTCCCAGCTTTATCATAACAGTGAAGACAGGTTATAATCTGGTTCATGTAGTGTTTCTCCATTTCTATGGTGATTTGCACATTGTTAAGCATATTACGTTATGTTCCAAGTAGGGGAAAAAAGAAAGAAAATCACCTTGCTTCAGCTCACTGAAGCACAAGCCTGCACCACTCTCTGGGTTCCCTTCCCTGGTGAAATAGCACACACCTGCATCACTCTCTGCTAGCCCAAGACCACACACTACCCATGGTTGAACACACACACACACACACACACACAGATGAAGATGATAGTTTGCAGTTCATAGCAGGGTGGTGTGTACCAGATCTTTATAAGCTCAGCGAAACTCCATCGTGACTGACACAAGCTTTATTTGCAGAAAAGTGTTTAGTACTTCCAAGTTCCAATTGACACGGATCATTACCCCTTAAATTAAGTCTGCACGGGGGCATTATCAAGTTTTCGATATCTCCAATCCACAATAACACTGATTTACAACCTGATAGAGACAGAAATGGAGAGAACACCATGCACCCCAGGCCCATCAAAAACGCTCCATTTCTGCTGCAGATTCCAAGAAACACGGATGTGCCACGCAGTCTATTTCTGATGGAGCCTTATCGTCTTAGTCATCCTTAGTCATAGACTGACTGACATTATATGTGCGCTTGCCCATGCAAAGCTGCGCATCAAACATTAGCAAGAGCATGACATTTACCGAGTCTTTCATCTTCACGACTCGGAGGCCTTTTTTTCTCGATGTGTTTGCTTAGGTTCCACCAGGAACCGCTCTAGTCCAGAGGATTTATTCACGAGAGATACAGTTAATCTAAGAAATTATCTAATGACATAATTCTCTCATTGTTCTGCCAGCATACAGACGCTTTATACTAAGACCACCACAACACCACTGTCTTCAGGTGTTCTTATAGAGCATTTGGAGAGGGTTATTAACTGACACTTAATCATAAAACTTTACAGTTTTATTTATTTATTATAATGCAACAGTTATAAACACCTTGATATCTGCACTCAACAATGGCATTATTGGCATTATTGGATACAGCAGTCCTCACACGGTTAATAATGCCAAGGACACAAACTCATATCTCCTATGTGCACAGGCGCAGCTGTTCAGCATGTGCTTGTCTAGATTGCTAAATGATACACGGTGTAGCACCTCAGATTGCTGTGATGGCTATCTTTGGCCATATATCTGGCCATATTCAGACGAAGCAAACTAGAGAGATTCTCAGATTCAATCGTGGTGTCCAACGGTCCCTCACATGCCTCTGTGCTTGTCCTGTGTGATGCCGTGTAGCTGTGGATTACTGTTGCATAATTACTTATTATGCAACAGTATAATGACATAATGACTAATTCTTTAGTTTGACTGTCACACAGAGAATTAGCTAATTGCAAAGGCATGATCACCTGTTGCTGATATACCGTTACAGTTGCAATCGAAACGATCCAACCCCTATTCATGGGTTTCATCAGGTCCACAGGTGAATTAATCAAGCACCATCCAGTCTGCATTGATAATTAAGGTGCTTGATTTTATACACCTGTGGAAAGGGACCTGATGAAACCCATGAATTGCAAATTAGGTTTATTGGCCAAGCTGAAGCTGAAGCTTGGGCATCATTGGACCTTTGAAAAATAAAAAGATATCCACACACTGTTCTATAAGCTCCCAGAGTCTGATCGAAACGTTGTTAATAAACCACTCTGGGAGCTTATAGAACAGTGTGCGGGTATCTTTTTATTTTTAAATTTTGCCTTATACCCAGCACCTGTTTAAATTTGGTAGATTCCACTTATTGACATCATTGGACATTTCAACAGGACAATAATCCCATGCATACCTCAAAGTCCACCTGCAAACAGCTGAAGGTTTGTACATCTTGCAATAAACCTAATTCTCCCAGGCAATTTTGATTGCAACTACACGTTGAACTCAGAATCAGTAATAGCCATCCATCCATCCATCTATTCATCCATCCATCTATACTTGTCTCTTTTACACTTACTGTGACAATCAAGGCTTTCTCCTGGAAGTATTTGACCAGAGGGATGGCGTTCTGCTTGAAGTTGGTGAGACGGCGCTCGGTGGCCTTGGGGTTGTCGTCTGGGCGACCCTGCTGCTCGGCCCGCTTCTTCAGGCGCTCCTTCAGGCGGTGGTTGGTGCAAGCCAGGAACACCACCAGGTCTGGGGTGCAGATCTGCACAGCAGGGGGACAACAGGGACACACACATCACTAGACCTCTTATACAGACCAATAGGTACAGTTCACACACTGGAAAAGGGTTCAAATCAAATAGATCTACAACCTTGTGTTAGAGGTTACGGATGAACTGAATCTTATAGTGGGACCATGAATAACTCCAAACCATGTTAAATAGATGTAAACAAATGTAATATACAGCCAGAATAGTTCAGTAGATACAGTAGATGTGCAATTGGTTAACTAAACCATTTAAAACCAACTAACTCAAAATTGGGTAGTTCCTAGAATTGTTTTTTTTTTCATTTTAAAACCAATCTTGCTCAGGTGCTTCAGATGCCTTGCTCTCAATACCTATGAAGTTAGATAAACCAAATCTTCCAGCAATCACACATTATCTGTGAATCTGTTGGCACATAATAGGTGTTAAAAAACACATTTAACTGGATAATAATGAAGAGGACAAAATCAAAGATGTGTTTTCTTGGTATCACATGTGAGAAAACTGGTGTCTGGTGATACAGCCAACATCTATCACACTGGGAAAAGGGAACCGGTCACTATGGTTACGTATTCACACTGTGGAATTATGATTTAATTAATATAATGGAGTTCAGAAAGAAGGCATGATCTAAAGCCTTTCAATAAAAACCCACACTTCCTCTCCCTGAACCTACATTATCATTGAGGTCTATGCACTATAAAAAGCAACACATTATTACGATTCAAGGTCTCAACGTGGCGCAAACATCACGGAGACATTGTTGAGTCATTTTGCATTCTCCCAGGAAGACATATTTCATGCTGTTCTCATTTCTTATACCGCTGTGTTGAGGACCAAAGCCCAAAATATACTCCACATCAGACTCCTCGCAGAGAGACTGTGAAGACAGCAGTCAGACCTGCATTCCTTTCTACAAACAAACAAGTCAATGAGGTCCCCTAAGACCCAGTCACTGGTGTCTATGTGAGCTGCACATTAGCATACTTATGAAATCTCTGACCTTGTTTATGCGGGTTGTGTACGCGTGCATTACATTTCGAAGGTAACACATACTGCTTTTCCAGAGATGCTTCAGCAGTTTAGCAGTCTGACGAGAAAAAGGGTATGTATCAACAAACAAAGAGCATCACCGCCACTAAAATTATCCACTCTCTGAACCTTTGAACCATTTCAGTCAAGTGCAGTAAGAATGCACTACTGGCGATAACAGATTCCAACTTGGCTCGGAGTAAACCGTGTCGCCTACATGCTCTTCCTCACATGTCAACAACAACACACGTCACTGAGCTCTTAGGCAAGACACCTTCACCTTCATTGAGACAAAATGGGACACTGCAAGTATGAGCAGCAGCAATAACATCTATGCAAGGCTTAAACGCATCACAAATGACATGAGGTGAAGTCACATGTTTGTGCGGCAGCAGAGGCCTGCAAAGACACACATGATGACATCAAGTGATGCTTCCCAGCGCCCTAATCCAGCTCTATATAGGGCAGAGCCACAAGGCACGTCCCATCTGTGCTGCTTCTGAAATTGGGGGGCGTGGGGGTGGGGTGGTGTGTGTGTGTGTGGGGGGGGACAGCGGACCTGACAGGCTGGGAGAGACATAGAGGGCGAGAGGAACAACTGAGTTGAGGGGAACTGAGATGAGCAAGCTTCCTAAACGGAGGTCCGCCCGGAGCTACATTAAAAGCAGAGGGCTTCCCTGTGAAAAGTGTTGTTCTAGCACGCTGGTGTAGAAAAGGGTAGCGCTGTCAGGAGCCAGGGAGGTTGAGAGAGCCCTATCTACCCCTCGTTCACCTCCCTTCCTCCCCAAACAGCACGCACACTGCCTCCAGAAAAACACTGCCACTCTCCCGTCCTCCACTGAGGATGCCTGAGGAGGACGAGGGGGGACAGGACAGGAGACAGCTCAATTAACAGAGATATTTTTAGGTATGAGTTTCGCTTCTGTATCCTCAAAGCACCTCTCTGTCTCTCTCTTCCCCTCTCTCTTTCTCCCTTCCTCTCTGTCGGTCTGTCTGTCTGTCTCTTGAGTCTCCTCTCTCATGACTCTTTTATTCAAGGCTGCCCGTGTGAATCTGGCTAAATCATGCAAAAGGAGATGAAACAGTGGAGTGTTTCTGTCATCTAGTGCCCTTAAAGGTACACTATGTAAGATTTCCACCATAATATAACCTTTAAGAAGCTAATTTGATGGTAAACAAACTTGTAATAGGTGAATCATTCACCTAGCATCACACCGATATTTCTTTCATGCACTATTAGGCAGTTAATCATGAGGTCTTTTAAATAAAACCCACTTGACATTTCAGTAAATATTGTGTCTCTAGAGGGAGTTGTACAGTTGCCAAATATACCTAAACCTGCATAATGTAGCTTTAATGTCCAACATCCTAAATGATGACACAAGATTATGTCTAGAACATTCTCAGGCCTGTCCAGAATACTCAGGCCTGTCTACAGGTAACATGTAAGGACAAAGTTGCATGGAACAGAGAACATTACTCAGGTCTGTCTACAGATAACGTCAAAGAACACAGTTACATGGAAAGACACTTCCAGAACTCCCCAGTATTCTACAAACTCCACTCTCTCTATCTCTTTTGTTCACTTTCTTTTGTTCAAATGTTGAGGACATTTAAAATATCTAATCTTTTGCAAAAACAAACAATAACCTCTTAACCTAAGGATCTATTTAACGTTAGTTATCATAATTGAGAATCAGCAATGCAGAAGGACGTCACACGTAACTGGAACTCCCATTAGCGATGCTGTGACATGTTGATGTATTGACCATAACCAATGATTGTATCAGTGACACATTCAGAGGAGGCACAGGATATTACAGCCCACACACTGATCTGGGATTGCAGTGAAGGGCAATACTACTACAATGGAATGCAACAAATTGTTTTCTCCTCCATAGATGATTATCCAAATTGTACAAGTCAAGTTGCGATAATAAAGACAACCTGAACAAAATAAACATATTTTCAACAGAATGTCCCAAAAAGAAGGGGCATAGGATCTTGAGGTAGAGTCTGTTGTTAAGGCCAGGTTAAAATATGTTCCAACTAAACAAAACATTTAACAGTCAAGCCACTTCTCGGGGTATCTGTAAGTGGCATCATACTGACATGCCAAATAAAGCCTGTTTTCATATTCCATTTAGCACTTGGACAACATAATTTGTTTATATTTGTAGTTATACTCCAGTAGCCTAGCATGCTGTGTCTAACATCACAGCTGTAATGGGTTACTCATTGTTTTTGGCCTGTGGCTGCCACGGCAAAAAGTAATTTCACAGGATTCATTTCAGGTCATTTTATTGATTTTTTTGTGTCCATAGAGCTTAGTTATCCTATTCAAATACTAGAGCAGCTAGTTTGTACTGCTTAGGCATCTATCTCTCTCTCTCTCTCTCTCTCTCTCTCTCTCTCTCTCTGTCTCTCCCAAACTTCTCAAATATTTAGATGTTTCATGGGAGTTTCATCACACTGTATTGTCTCTTCTTAGTTACTGTTATTTATTGATTGGGAACGCAGCAGAACAGCAGGCTACCTATTGCTTGATCACTTGCACACAGGAAAAGCTATTACCTTGGCACAAAATGGTATGTTCTGTCTAGATGTAAACCTGTGTCTGCTCTGTTTCAATAGTAAATGTAAAATGTTTGGGTTTGTCGGTTGTCTTGACCAACTTCTGTGGTTCTCATAGCTGCCTATGGTAATGTTTACTGAGATATCTGAATGCAAGTGAGCTCCACTGGGTGGAAGTCACAGTGCACGGTCCAATGTCAGATTCAGATTTGTGGAAGTGATGACTTTCATCAGAAGTGATGATTTTCAACGCTCACTGGCCCCAACATGAAGACACTATGAGGCATGAACGTCTTTGACCCCAGAAACAGGGCTCTGTTTAATATACTGGAAAAGGTTCATATGTATGTGAAATGCATATTAAGAGACATGAAACACAGACACACACACACACACAAACACACACACACTCACTTAACATGGAGCCCTCATTAAGGCAGAGCAGCACTGACACAGACACAGTGCTAATGGCTTCTGGAAAGCAGACACAGAACTCCCAAGACGAGATGAAACAGGAAATCAACATGGCGCAATGTCACCTTACATGCAGCGGAAAAAAGATCGGCACACCTGAAACGGCGTTGGAAACATGGTACGATGGTAAAGGTGTTTGAGAGATACCTATTCTACTTCTAGGATATTTCTTTTGTAGATTCTTTTTCTCTCTCTCTTTCTCTTTTCTCTGTATCTCTCAGTCCTTGTGTACAGATGCCTCACTATGTTAGCCTAGAAATCTAGACGCACCCTAGCAGCAACAAATTACAATTGCTGCCAGGGCTAGTCTAGCAACTCTCCGTTGGCTTGTGAGCTCGAAAAATTAAACTTCTATCAGGCCAATCAAATCGTGTATAGAGTCGTTAGGTGGGCTTAACATAATGATTGATGGCAGAGTTGCAACGGTTTGGCTTGAATTCCCTGTTCCCATCCTCAAAGAAGATGGATGTTGCTGTTGGCAAACAGTGTGACACGAGTTAAGCTTTTTTTTTTACTGAAAGTTGGCAAAAGTTTGAACTAGCCAACTAGCTCCGCTGGTGGGAAAACGCATGGGACTCATAGCGCTGTCCTATTGCGTGCAGAGGGAATTTGAAAGACACCCGATTATCCCGCCCCTCGGACTGAGCACTGCGAACGGTGAGTGCCCAGACCCTACATTTTAATGTGGGTCTGGCTCGTCAGGCTATCACTATGTCAGACCTCAGCAGTAATTGGTGTGACACAAGGAAGGGAGGAAGTGGAGATAAAGAGATTGCCATCGGTACCACTTGTTAAGTTTAACCACTGCAACCAGACAGCATTCAGACACATGCACACGTCTGTCACACGTGGCCTGACTCTTTATGGAGACATTTGCTTGTGATGACCGGCGACAGCGGTGAGATAAAGGGCCAATCAAATCTCATATTGCTGTTTCCGGGATACTGGCACGCATGCAGGTCTCTGGCAAACACCAATATAATCACATCCAGTCACTCTAGAGGATCTGTCAGTCATTGGCTCTACTGTAGAAAATTATTAGAGCCCAGTTAATATGCCTAGCACAGTATGCATCAATCCCTCCATCTGCATATAAATAGACAGCTTAAAGAGTGAGTTCCCTTTAATTAGAAATATGGACAGGGGAGGACAAACCTGCAAATCCACTGTGCCATATATTCAATGTGTTGCTCAACCTGCTCTAAGACTGTGAATATTGATATACCCAGCCATTACAGTAGGCATTACACATGAAGAATAGAGAACAACTTCCAGCTATCTAAAGGGAAAGTAAAAACCTGGACTCTCCTTTTGCATCAACATTATTCCATTACTGGAACATTATTAAGAGATGTGGGTTCCCTCACTGCGGCAGACATCAAGTTCCCAACTCTAGGGAATCCTAGATTTCTTACTGGACTTCACTGACCTTAAAGATGACAACTTTGGCTTTGTTGAATAAGGAGAGTTTGGTACATGGCCACAAAGCTACCAGAAACATGGTTGTTTCCTCCTTCATATGCAAATCTCAGACTTTGAAATGACGACTAAAAACAACAAGCGCAGACTTTGAAGCAAACCCTCCCTCAGATCACCGTCCCTCCTCCAAATGTTATTCTACCATTTCAACTTGGAGATTCAGGTAGAAGTTGTAGCCTATTATGAGCAGTCTTTGGGTGCCAGATAACCTTGAGGGGGCACTAGATATCTGCTAAAATGGGCCATTTTATTCCCCAGCCTAATTATAGATTTGTAAAAGGTCTTGTCAAATAAAATCTGAGCATGTTTTTGACAGACCAACATTGCATACCCTCTATGTAAACATCAGAGAACAAGATAAAATACTCATCCATTGTTCATCCATTCCATGTCATCTTTGATGAAGAGCTGATTATCATTCAAGCATGCTGAACATCGAGGGAACCCCATAAAGGAAAACAACTGAGGGGCAAAAAAGAGATTTCAAATCTAAACGCATTCCTTTCCCAAAAGAGTGTGTTCAGATTGGACATGTTCGACAGCCATGTTCTCATTAGAGCCTTTTCAAGGCTCCTCTGGACTGATAAAACACAAAGCTAAATAATGAGCAGCCATTACCTGTTACTCTGATCATCCACTGAGGTGATCATCCACTCCACTCCCAACTCAACACCCCACATTACTTCCTCAGAGCCATGACTTGTGCTCGTCCTCTGGTGCACAGTGAGAGCAGTACACTAAGCTGTGTGGGACTGTGAACTGAGAGATAGAAGAGCCACACTTGGCACTTGAATGATCACTCCCGAGCCTCAGTCACCGTGAAATCACATCCCTATGCTCTTTCAACAAATCAGATGTGGGTGTCTTTGTGCAACAGAAGACATCAAGTAGGTGGTCTGACTGACACACTTGACCCTTTATGGTCAGAGCACATGGCCATTATCCTGCAGACCATGCAGGGCTAAATGGCATGGGGAGTAGAGGCGAGCTGCGCTTTCTACTGTCACCACAGTCAGCAGTCAGTACGTTTACATGACAGTGTGTGTGTGTGTGAGTGGGTGTATGTGTGTGTGTGTGTGTGTGTGTGTCTGTGTGTGTGTATGTGTCTGTGTGTGTGTGTGTGTGTGTGTGTGTGTGTGTGTGTGTGTGTGTGTGTGAGCTCTAGGGGCACCTGTGTGCATAGTCATAAGGACTGAAGGATCAACCTTACATGCATTTCAAGGTATTAGGACACTTTGCTAGGTCAGCAGATTAAGGCATACGCCATAGACTAAATTTTGTCATGCAAAAATAACAACAGCTTAAATAAACTCAGTATTCTATGTAAAGAAAGCAGCATACTTGATCTTCAAAGGATAGTGCCTGTCCAACATCACGGGGGAAGCCATCGATTACAATCCCAGTAGCATCTGGTATCTTCATAATTTTCTGTTTTATTTCTGTTATAGTTGTCTCCTGTAAGGGGATGAGAAATTGCTCTGATTAATAACTTAAGAAATAATACATCATTAATCAATCACTCATATGCCTTTAAACCTGCACAGGTTCAGGTTGACCTCAACCTAAAAAAACACACACACACACACACACACAAAAACAGATGTGGACTATCTCTTATGAAATCTCAGCCAACAGTCAACAGCTCTTACACATCTCCTAAATCTGTTCAATTTCCCCCAATTTGAGTGTGGAAAAGCCTAATAACTACACTAATTGTTTGGAATGGCATTCTCTTTTGGCTCTCTTCATCTCTTCATCTCAGAAAGTTGGGTCAATATGGCAAAGTGTCTAAGCATGCTCCTTCAACTCCAAGCCCTTAAGGAACAGTAATATGTTAAACTGCCTCTCACCAAAATGTGGATTAATTGCAACTGACACAGTGCACATGTGATATAAGAACTGTGTTCTGAAAGCAACTGACAAAATAACTGAATATGCAAGCATGGGAAATGTGCAGACTGAGCTCATTCAGAATTGTACAATTTGTTTAATGAACAAGAAGAGCAATAAGTTAAGGACCCATCTAGAAATATCTACTGCATCAATCATACATTTCTGGACTGTAACAAACACAGGAAGGCGACTCCCCTTAGCCAAATCTCCTCTTCCTCTGCAAGACAGATGGCTAGATCAGGGCATCATTCTTGTAACAACCACTCACAAGAGCCTTCATCAACATTGTGATGCTTCAGTCTGATCAGCCTTTGCATTTATGCACTAAGCATGGTTTAAAAAGGAAATGTTAAAAAATCTGTTTGAACCTCTGCGATGTAATACTGGGGATAAGTTCTAAGATCAGGTTAGGTGAAATTCTGGAAGCTGAATCAGTGTATCCTTATTTGTCCCCATCTTGGCTGTTAATCACCTAATCATGCATAAACAGTCGCCGAATTTTGCTGCTATTGCCAGCCAGCAGCACTGTTTGCCTCCTGCAACAACCGTCTCTAATCCCACGCCATATTAAAGTCTTGGGGAGATCTGGACTATCCTTTCATGCATAATCTCTGCATCTTAGAACTGTAAACTCAGCTGGGAGGACTTAGAACCAGAAGCCATGTCTGTCCCAGGGAGGAGGCCAGGAGCCACTAAGAGACTAAACCGCAAGCACAGTGTGTAACCACAACAACTTACTGTTTATGAATCTGAATGATCTGCTATTATGGTGAAACCCAGAGACCACCCAACTCCCAACTCCTCTCTGGCTCTTCTAGCTCTCACCCACCCCTCTTTGCTTCAGTAAATTCTACATGATTGTGTTTGTTTTGTGTGTGTGTGTGTGTGTGTGTGTGTGTGTGTGTGTGTGTGTGTGTGTGTTTGTGTGTGTGTGTGTGTGTGTGTGTGTGCAGATTTGTTGTTAGTGGGGTGGGTTTTATTCAGTCAATATTGATGAACAATGACTAAAATATTAATTTGACATTTTTAGCTCACACAGCTGATATTTGTTTGATCCTAAGCACAAGCACTTGTAAAGAATCAAAGTGTCACCTATTAGACAACAATTAGACTACAAGGATGTGTTAGATATGATGCTGAACATGTAGGCCATACTTTCAAAAACATCCATGCTTAAGCAATGCCATGCCTATTCCTATTCCTCCTGTTTGCTTTACCCTTAGTACTGTTAGTGCTTAGTAGCTGTTTGCTGTTCAAGTAGCTTTTATGGAGCTTAGTACACACTATGACAGCAGGCAATGATTCTATTTGACATGCTGGCAAATGTTGTGTCCCACACAGTCTCTCTCTCTGCTCTAAACTGGCATGAACAGTGACTAGTGTCACAAACCAACACAATCAATCACTGTGTTTTGATATTTTAGTTTTTCATGTTTTTATCTCTCAGCAAGCTGAGATCTGTATCTGTTAACTACACACAACCTGCCTCCATCTCTCCTCAGTCCCCTTGCGCTGCTCCCTACCTGTGGAGCCAGTTCCCCGTTGGTGATGATCTTTGCGATCAGGCTCCATTTCCTGTTGCTGGTGGCGTTGTGGATCATCTTCTTCCTCAGCAGCTCCCCCACAGAGACGTACTCAAAGCCGTAGCGCTCAGCGATCTTCAGACACTGCGTGCCTTTGCCACTGCCAGGGCCACCTGTGAAGAGTGGATGAGATGACACTCAGTGCCAATTCATGCAGGGTACTACTCAGCTCGGCATGCCTCCCCAACTCATTTACACACATGTTACAAAATTGGTCATCTATATAACCAAGATTATTAACAGTTATGGGGTGGCGGGTTTGGGTGGGGTGGGTATTTGGGTGGGGTGGCGAGTGTGGCGGGTATTTGGGTGGGGTGGGTAGCGTCGCTGTCCAGTATCACATACGGGCCCAGTCCCCACAAAGGCCTCGGTTTGAATCCGGCTTGATGTAATTTCTCAAACCCACACCCCATCCTTCTCTCCCACTCATTTCCTGTCCATTTTTACAGCCCTGTCCATTAATGGCTAAGAAAAAAGGCTATTAACTGTTACAAAGTAAATGATGAATGATAATTGAAGGTAATGACTACATATGCATATAGATTTAAATTAATCAAATGACTTTGTTCACATACTTGATCCCTTTCCCTCTTAAAAATGTCATTAATTAGTTATGCGGACACAATGTCTTTATCCACAATGAAAAATTATGAGAGACTGATACGTCTCTCAAATGATGTACAGTATATGAACTCACATTCATCATCATAACAGTGATATCCATAAAGGCTCCTTTAGATTAACCTGACCCTAGCCAGATGAATTTCGCTCCGCCTAGCTCCACTCATCCATCTGGAACCGATCCATTGAAATGTTGCTTCAGAAGGCTGGACCTAATCAAAAAATGCTTGCATATGATTGAATAAGCCACTTGTCCGTCATCTATTGACGTGCTACTTCAACCACTCTCATCGAAGCCAACCCGTGACGCTGATAACAGTCTCACAGTCGCTTCTACGCTATGTCACATCTATGAAACTCCCGCCCTGCGTCCTGATTCGCTAAACCATAAAGTTGGTTGGAGAAATCACTCTCAATGGAAGAGGTTCCAGATGGATGTGAGTGAAGCTAGGCGGAGCTAAGCGGAACGACATTCATCTGGCTAGGGCCAGGTTACCTTTAGATACCCTTGCTAAAAAAAAATATTAACACTTCATGAATTGGAATGGACTTTAAAACACACGCAGACAATCGCTCAGGCATGAACAGAAATGAACTTCCACAACTTTCTTCTTTGTCACTGTGTTCACTGTTGCTTAATCATATGTTTCACTCTCTGCATCGAAATAAGATATCCTCTAAGAGCATATCCACGCCTAAGGGTCTTATCAATCACTATCTGCATCTAAATAAGATATCCTCTAAGAGCATATCCATAAGGGTCTTATCAATCACTATCTGCATCTAAAGAAGATATCCTCTAAGAGCATATCCATGCCTAAGGGGCTTATCAATCACTCTAATTACCCTGCAACACTGTGGCAGCTTGTTAATGGAGGGAAAGCGAGATGACGGCGTATTCACCAATGACAAGGATCACTTTGGGGCGAGGCCTGGATGGATCAAAAACCTCGTACTCCTCGATGAGTTCCGCTGTCTCTGACAGGTCTGAGTCACTCTCGATGGAGAACTGGTGGATTGGGGGGAGGCGCTCGTACCTCCTGTAGGGGAAGTTGGGGCTGTCGGGCAGAACTGGAATGGGAGCACCACAATGACTGGTTAAAGGACAAGACATAAACAAGGCATAAAAGGACAAGGCACAAAACATATGCAATATGCACTATAGCTTGAAAAAACGAAAACATTTTAACAGGAGAGTTAGCTGCTGTAGATCAGACCATCTACACGGACAAAAAACTGTTTATGACTGAAGCTGTAACAGATTTGCCATGCAAATCCGACTCAATGGGTTTCTTTGTAGAGCCCCTGTGTCTTCATTTCCCTATGTTTTGGCCTGAAGTCTCAGTTCAGATCTCATGCTTGGCCATATTTCCGTAACTGATCAAAGTGACATTAGTGCACTGTACTCTGAGGAGATACCTGTCATTTGCATGTATATTAGAACCATTGTTTAATTTGACTGCAGGACTAGGTTCCCCCTTCCTGTTCTACATACCATTACGAAAAAAAGACCTCCGTGACTGGCCTCCGTTGAGAGGTGGCAAAGACTTCTTCTCTTGTCCCACAAAGGTGTCCCATCTGACTTTATCGGTGCCTCCAAGATCTCTAACTTTCTTCAGGCAAGTCTCCAGATAATCGATAGGGTCTTCTGGTCGGTAATACATCAAACCTGTCAGCAGGCTCTGAGCATCCAACAAAGATAGAATGAAACTGATATTAAAACCTAAATGATTGCATTGATTGTTTTGTGGTACACAGAGAAAGATGGTGTTGCCTTAAGTTAATTTTCAGCTTCTTTATGCTGAAGTCCTTTAAGCTCAAAAGAAATTCCTTGTTGTTTTGATTTTCTTGACCCTGAGTTGTTTCAGTGTGCCCATGCATCCTTCCAAGTCGGTCCCCTCCCTCTTTAACTTGTTTCCACAAACGTCTCTCTACAATAACAATAACAATTGAATGGGATCACTGCCAAGACTGAAATATTATACAATAGATATCTATCCTTACAGACATAGGCTTGAACACAGACAATTACCAAGAATACATCAAACGGTGCTGAAATATAGCATAGACTATAGATCTGCTGACATTTTACAGGTTAATTCCTTAAACAACTCTGAACCAGCCTATTACGAATTTTCTCGTCACATATGTTTTTACATTTTTGACACGACTTGTAACCTACTTCCTCATGAGTGTCCTTTTCATGTAACGTAATGTATTACATTTTAACACTGAACAATGTTGCCAACCCTCCTAATAACCAATGTCTTGTCTTGTAGACAAGCTGGAATCAAGAGTCTGGAATAGCCTACTTACTGAGAGCGATATGGCAATAAAACGGGTAATTATAGTAAACAGAAAAGACAACTGGATAAGTGACAGGTTAAAATGCCTACAATTATGATAGTAATCTGAGATTTACAATATGACTGAATATAAACTAGCCACAATTACGCACGACATAGTAGGAATCGTCGTCTTGAGCATTTTGGGAAAAAAAATACTCAAATATTTAAAATGCATTAAATAAAATGTTTCTAATCTGTATCCATTCCAAATGCAATATTCAATATCAAATCTGGTTTCCGTGTACTTCAGTAGGCCTATTCATAAAAACAAAAATGAATTAGGCTAACTCTTGGGAGAAGTGACATCCTTCCAACAGTGCATTGCATAAATCTCACCTCAAACAGTTGAGGTATCTCCCTTCTTGAGAGATATTCCTTTGCATCGTTCGTATTCATTGCAGTCTTGACAACAAATGCCTTTTGATAAAATCCCTATTTCGTTCAGATTAAAATAGCCTACTTTGCGTTTTGGTCTCTCTTGATCTGTTTGTGGTTGGAACTCCGCTTAGTCGGACCTTCTATTCAAATTCCCTCTGACTACTGGATTCCAGAAAGCTGTGCTTCTCTCCCTAGCGCGAAACCGGTTGATGTCCATGTGACATGCTGCTTTTCAACCAGCCCCTAAATTCGTTCTTGTTTAAAAATGAATGACTATAACATTGGTCTCATTCTGCTGCAAAAGGGAAAACTACGCGTGATGTCATATCATGTCAAGCGCTGCGATGCACAGAATGATGTGTTCAGTCGTGCCTAAACGAGCCTAGAGGTTTGTTTCGAAGCACATACGCTGTAAGCCCACCGAACCCAAGTATCTGATAGTCCTCAAGCTTGTAGGCTAAAGTGCCATTTCACAAGAGGGAGTAAGGGAGACACTGAAGTCCAAAATTATTTCACATAATTTTTTCACTTCGTTTTTGACTCAACAGAGAAGCTAAGTTCTCTTAAACAGATAAGCTATCTATGTAGCCCAGGAGGTGTCACTGCAAGATATTTTTGTGTATCATTTTACTAAATTGTGGTCTCATTTTACTAAATTGTGTGCATAATTTACAACAATTAAAATGAGAGCACAATTTAGTAAAATGAGCGCACTATTTAGTAAAACGTGCGCACGATTTAGTAAAATGTGCACACAATTTAGTAAAATGAGCGCAGGTTTTCTGGATACCAAAAAATATCTTGTAATAACCCCTCTAGGCCTACTCTAGGGTTCCGTAGCTATCACATCATTGACTGCATACACCACAAATGAAGACCCCATCTTTTAATCCTCTCGCTTAACCACATACCCCCCCCCCCCCCCAAATATAGGCTACTTGTTTCACAGTATAGCTTAGTCGATGTTAAAGTTAATTAATGCACAGAGTTGATAAAAGATCAATGAGGCTCCACTAAGTTCTCACTATGACATTATTTTGGTTATTTTATATTATTTACATTTTAATGACAAATTAAATCGTCTATGAAAAGCAAGAATAATTAAGCAAATAACGTGTCCTTTTATTCTTATAATCAAATAATAATAAAATGAAATCAATTTGCCCATCATCTGGCATATGAAAGTAAGTGCCTGACTGGCAAGTTCAATGTCATCAAGACAGGAAGACATCAAAACTGAAAGAAGCCTTGGCTAATGTCATTTCTGTAACTATACCTCAACATTAGAGTGATGTTGATATTAATCAAGGTCTAAGGTCATTCAAATTACACACCAGAAGTGGAAAGGATAGGCTTATTTGCAGTGGACATGGACAGTGTCTTATATGGAGCTGCAGATGGAAGTCTTGCCCCTGAATAGAATTGAATGACTGTGTAAAAGATTTAATAGTGAGTGGTATTTCATAGACTAGTGCTTTGTCCAGACATTCTGTGACCTTCACCTTCTTTAGGACCAGGTCTTTGTGCTTATGTTATGAGTGGTGTTGTGGTCTAATGTTCACACTTAAGGCCCCCTCAAAACAGACTTGTGTCAGGTACTTGGCTGTGCTGCACTTGGCTGTGCAATATTACATGAGTGGGAGTGGGGATGGTAAAGGATATCGCCACAGCTGTAATTCGGCCGTACTGTATGTGGTAGCCTACTTGGCATATTGTAGCCTACCTCCACCCGCTGTTGTAACCATCACCCCAGTCCTCCACAACCTCCACTGGCTCCCGATGAAACACAGGATCAAGTTCAGTGAGAGCGCCAGCAGAATGTGGAATGTATTGTGTGTGTGTGTGGTTGTATGTTTCACTTTTTCCTTTTAGAGTTTTAGTTTATTATTTATTATCATTTATTAGTTTTAGAAGATTACTATTTGTATATTTGTTATTTTTGTTGAACTCTCTTTAACACAGATAAAAGGTATGGACTTATGTACATGTACAGTATAATGACAATAAAGATATATTCTATATGATATTCAAAATACTTCTCACCTACAAAGCTTTCAATAACCTAACCCCTCCATACCTCTCCGACCTCCTCATCCACCACACCCCCACCCACCGCCTCAGGTCTGTTCATGCAAACACTCTCAAGACCATTAGGACCAAACTCCAGACCCGGGGGGACAGAGCCTTCTATAGCTGCTGCACCCTCCCTCTGAAACACCTTCTCTGACCACATCAAACAATTAAACACCCTACCATCCTTCAGGCCCTCAAAACTCACCTTTTTAAACTCGCCTTTTCCTATAAATTGACTCCCCCAGCTCTTCTCTTCTTACTGTCCACCTCTCTAGTTTTGTCTTCGGCTTTGTCCATGTGTGTGTTTTTTTTTCTGTTCATGTGTTTTGCTGTTATGTAAGCTATGTCATATCAGTAGGCCTATTTGATATGTCCAACTCAAATTCCAAAAAAGTTGGAATGCTGTAAAATGTAAATAAAAACAGAATGTAATATTAATATATTAACTGAAATAGTGCAAACTGCAAAGACAACACATTAATTGTTGAAACAGTCTTTCTTTGGAAGAAAGGTGCTATGAGGTGTTCTTATGGATTTCCTATCCAACACAAGCTGACCTTATACCTTTACCAAGTTATGTAGCCTCAATTATTGAGAGTGTGTGAACTAGCTGCCATCAACAACAACAAAATGTGGTCAGCCGATTAATGATTACCCTTCATATATAGTATAGAGTCTTTATTGTCCTATAAGGATATTCTTTTTCACACATGTCATTGTTACATTCCATGCAGGATGTACACAGCCTCATACATATAACATATAACAAATAAAAAACAACACCCCCCCCCCCCCCCCCAGTTCCCTCCCTCCTCAACACCATACAAGCAAAAAGGTGGACAGTGCAGACAACATAAAACACAAAAGAATAGGGGGAATGGGTAATTGTCACAGGAGTTTGTTTAGTGCAGTGATTGCTGAGGGTATAAAACTTTTCTTAAAGTGCGCTTTTTTCCAGT
This sequence comes from Alosa pseudoharengus, assembly GCF_046254945.1. Classification (NCBI taxonomy): domain Eukaryota; kingdom Metazoa; phylum Chordata; class Actinopteri; order Clupeiformes; family Clupeidae; genus Alosa; species Alosa pseudoharengus. The sequence continues at coordinate 47,297,140 of NW_027468663.1, read as the reverse complement.
CCAGGGCTCTGTATCTGCGGCCAGATGGGAGTAGGGTGAAGAACCGGTTCAGGGGATGGTCAGGGCTGCTTACTATGGTGCGTGCAAGGCGTGTGGTGGCTGTGTCATTTGCATCAGTGAGGCTGGGGGTGGGAAGCTGTATTATCTTGGATGCTAAGTGTGAGATTTTAATGAGTTTGTTCTTGCTGGTGACATTTAGTATGGTGAAGAAACAGGGGGAGCAGTAGAGTAGAAGGGGTTGGATGATGCTTTTGTAGAGTAGCAGAAGGAGATGGGGGGCAACATACAGTGATCTTAGTTTGCGTATTGCATACAGTCTCTGTTGTGCACGTTTCTGTGTAATGGTGACATGTTCATTGAAGTTAAGCTTATTGTCAATGGTGAGACCAAGATATTTGAAAGTGCTGACCTGTGCAACTGGTTGGCCATGGATGGTGATGTGAGTGAGTCCAGGGGGTGATTTTGATGCATGAATGACCAGTTCTTTTGTCTTGTCAATGTTGAGTTGGAGGTAGTTATCAGAGCACCACAGTGCAAAATCTGTGATGGACTGGTGGTAGGCTGTGATGGAACTGTTGTCTGTAAGTAGTCCTACTATGGCTGTGTCAATAGGATATTTGTAGTAAGTGGTGTTGGGTAGTGAACTCTGGCAGTCATTTGTGTAAAGTGTGTACAGGAAGGTACTGAGTACGCAACCTTGGGGGGTTCCAGTGTTGGTGATGATGGTTGATGATGTTGTATTCCCTATTTTCACTGTCTGTGGCCTGTTGCTGAGAAAGTTGTTTATCCAGTGGATGAGGAGAGGGGTGACATTCAGGTGCTGTAGTTTCTTGATGAGTTGATGGCGCTGGATTGTATTGAATGCGGAGCTGAAGTCAACAAACCGAACTAAGGCGAAGTTATATAGGCTTTGTGGCTTGTGCTATTGCGCTCCTTGCCATAAATTATTAAAGGAGAATTCCGGTGTGATATTGACCTAAAGTGTGTTGAAACATGATACCGAGTGTGAACGTATGTCTCATAGCCCATCTCGGCTTGTCCCCTGCACTCCAAAATCTGGCGCTAGTTAGCCGATGCTACCAACAGCTTTTTCAATGGTGGTGCTTCGGCATCGGGCTAGCCATGCAAATAAATCACTGTTTTACACCATTTACGAGGCTCAATGTATCTCCACACTTAATTGGTAGACTTCGAGGGCCCTGACATTTAAAACGAGACATTGAGAACTTTGAAAAAGCACTGGTAGTTTACTTACAAGACGATTTATACAGACAGTATCTTCATGAAGTTTAGCGTTTGCAGCCATCTTAAATTTAGTCACGATAAGTCGAGCGAGGAGTAAGAATGAATTCTCCTTTAACAGAAAGCAGAACATTATTAATTGCTTTTTTATAATGTTCTAACCAGTTATTCATTAAATAATTAAAGGTGAGGCTTCAGAACACTGCAACAGAAACATTAAAATAATGGTTCAGGTGCTTTTTTTATTGTTTTTATTTTTTATTTTTTATTGTAACTCCACTTGAGGCCTAAATACCATGACCATCCAATATCCGTTTTTCAGCCCTTTCCTGTACGGAGCCTTCTCTGGATTCTCTGAATCTTTTAATAATATTATGTACCGGAGATGATAAGATCTCAAAATTATTTTGCTTTTTTATGTTGGGGAACATTATTATTAGATTGTTTCCCTATTTGGCAACACAGTGTTTCGCAAAGTGATGAATACCTCACCATACTTCTGAGATACTCTGTCTCTTTATGCTGCTGTGCACATGGGTCCAATAACAAGTGCCGAATGAATTAAATAATTCAGTCACCATTACATGTTGCTGAAATAGGCCTACTTTACCTAACCTTCATCACTGCAACACATAGACTGAGTACATTTAGCAGCTTTTTGAATGACCCTTACTGGTCACTGTGCAGTGTGTATTGCTATAGCCTACCTGAATAGTTTGCTTCTGGATTTTGAGAGCAGGTTGTATAGGCCTATCTGAGATTCACAATATGGGTCAATATTCATAATTGGAAACATTTTTGATTCATATTGGGTCAGCAATTTTCAATATGCTATTAGATAAAGTAGCCTAGGTCTATAGCTTATACCCCTTTTTGGAAATAATGCAACATAGCCTACATATAAAAATATGCAAAAAAAAAAAAAAATCAGAAAATGCTTTGGACTCTGATTTAGTCTATTTTACCTCATAGCCTATTGATTTGGTCCTTTATCCCTTATTTCATTTATTTTCTCATTTAGTTGATTTGTCTGTGGTCATCATTATCTCCCTTTCCAGCCAACTCTCAGGCTCACTAGAAGACATAAATCCCTGCTCTCTGCAGTGAAAGGCGTGCTCAGCTCAGAATTTTCTCATTGCATGGCCAGGACTAGGCTATCAGTCTTTTTATGGACCATCTCACCTGTCAAAGTGTACCAACAACCAGGCTGTTTGTTCAGTTAACTCGTTAGTCCTGCGTTTTATACCGAAGCGAATGTAGACTAGTTTTAGTGAAATAAAGTTGTTTTATATTTTCCAAATAATCTCGCGCAGCCCTTGGCCAGTGTAGCCTACTTTTATTTTGAAATCTGAAAAGCCGAAAACAGGAAGTGCTTTGAGTGCGGGTGTGTGTGTGCTCTGCTCATCTGCTTGGAGAACAGAATGGGCAGCCCAAATACATTAGGAATATTTGCCGTTTTTGTGTTGTTACTTTATCTGTCAACCGCCCAAAGTAACGACGTGGAGGTATGATTTATTTTTATCTCACGGAATAGGGTGACATTGCATGCATTCCTTACCTATGGTCTATGGACAGTGGCATAATGTATCGATAGCTAAATTACGTTAGCCAGTTAGTTGTCTTCCTGGTTAACTAATGTCAGCTCTGCTGTCTACATTTGATACATTTTGATACATTTTCATCATGTTTTATCAGACACATTGGGTGACCGGTCATTTTGCAATTCTCGGTTTAGTTCAAGTCCATCTATGTGATTTCCATAAACTCGTTTAGCAACCGTGTTTGATAAGAGTGTTGACAGCATCTGACAGACACCACCACCTGCCTGTTCTGTTCTATTGGGCGTTAGCATGGATTTCGATCTTATTCATGAAATTCGAACAATCTTAAAATAACGCCGGAAGTCCGGGACCCATGAATTATCATGAGTAGCCTAACTGAAATCACCCACGGAGGTTAAAATGCAGATCTGCGATCAAACCAATTACAGGTTTGCATTTCACATGCTTGCGTACTAAGGATTTATTTTATAGTGACACATCTCTACTAAAACAATGTAATTGTTCTCATTTTAGCCTTGTTTTGTTTTCACATTCACTCCTTTAATCGGTCAAGTCACTTTTAGGTATTTCTACAAGCGGTCAAATAATGAATGTGAACATTGTAGTAGCCATAATGATCCATAGTTTCTTAACTGGTGGGTCGGGACCCAAAAGTGGGTCGCGGAACCATTCTGGGTGGGTCGTGGAGCTTGTGGGTAAAAATAAATAAATAAATAATCACCCATTTTAAGTGCTACTTTGTCAGATCTACAGTACTATCTTAATATCCTGAAGACTTCACAAATGTAATGCCAAACATCAGCATGTTCTAAACAAGTAGGCCTACAGGCACTTTGCGTGTAGCTCACCTTATCTTAAAAAAAAATATGGGTCGCGACTAAGTGAACATGGGAAATTGTGGGTCCCAAAGCCAGACCAGTTAAGAACCACTGCGATGCCAGTGGGTAGGCCTACAGTACATTCACATCACCTGAAGGACACGCTATCACATGCATAGCCTACTCAAAGAAATCACATCATTTTTGCACTCTTCTATAACTCCTCATTTCATAAGCAGTAGCCTATTTTCAATTAACAAACCATAATTTATCTGTCAGAATATGCACCCAGTCTTTCATTGATAATAAAATGCCTACCTAAAAGAACAGAAGCAAGTAGTAAACATTATTGAGATCCTAGCTGTCCTTACATATAATTGATTATTACAAACAGAAGACGAAAATGCAAACCTCTATTAGGAGTTTGTGATGGTCAAAACAAAAAAGTAAGTATTGTGATGAGTAGGAAGAGGAGGAGAGCTGACAGGATCATTTACTAGATGTGCGTGTCTTTTTCTATGATAATCATATTGGTATTACATAAGCATGTTTGTAAAGCCAAATGTCGGCCGAATATCCATCTAATTGTACCATATTGAAATTAATTGGACTTAGAATGATGTGCAGAAATAGCTGTGTATTGCATCCACTCACTCTTATTTTCTGATGCCTACGGTGGCCTGGGACATTTGCATCGGATTGAAATTTGGTTATGGGTAGAGGCTTAAATTGCCCCAATTATAGTGAAATAGGCTTCACCAGATAATGGCTCACGTTGTGTAAGTTGAAATTGCAATATATTCATATTCAATGGAGATTATGGGGACTTTCAGCACAGTTTTCCCACACATAGGATTATGATGTGCAAGGATGATCATGGTAAAGTGAACCTTTTCCCTTGTTCTAATTCAGGGCAGAGCCCGTCAGTTCTTCAGCAGTGGGCATACCAATAATTGGGCAGTGCTGGTGAGTACAAATACAGAAAAAGTTTCCTTTTCACTTTTTTTTTAAAAAAATAGTGTGAGATTGTATGTTTGATGTCAAATAGATGCAGTGGCTAGTTGTTGTCATTGTGGCATGTTATGTTCTTTCCTCTAGGTGTGCACATCCAGGTTCTGGTTTAACTACAGACATGTAGCCAACACTCTTTCAGTGTACAGAAGTGTGAAGAGACTTGGAATCCCAGATAGGTAAGTCACGTTTCTTATATTGATATTTTCAGGCAGTTGATCGGAAGTAAGTTAAAGATCTAGCACAGGAAATATATAAGATACTCTTCATCCCTATTTCGCTGCCCTGTGATAAAATCTGTAGTTACCACAAATTAATGCTTCTCAATAGAAATGATGTAATAAATTGAATATACTATTTGTATTATCAGTAGTTTTGGTATTAGCTATCTCTTTGCATCAGCCTAATAGTTGAGCAGCAGAAACTAGAGATACAGTAACTAGACCATGCATTTCATTTAAAGGTACACTATGCAAGATTTTCACCTTTACGAAGCCAATTGGATGGTAAACGAACTTGTAATAGGCGAATCGTTCACCTAGCATAGCTATACAGCATACTGTAGACGTAGCGAGCTGCTACAGAGAAAACCAGCCATGCAACTTCAAGAATGACGGCCCAACAATTCTTGTGAGAATCGTGAAACATTACCTTGTCAGTAGATATAGCTCTTTGGAGATCACTTTTGCCTGTTGTTAATCCTTCACCTCCACAACAAAAGCACATTGTGTACAAGGTCACGAGAAGTTTGCTATTTACAACAGCAGAGTAACATACATTTATCACGACTCTAGAAGGAGCTCTACAGTTGCCAAAAATACCTAAACCTGCATAGTGTACCTTTAATTACAGATCTGATAGCAGGCATCTAGTGTCGTGCCATCACACCGATATTTCTTTGATGCACTATGAGGCAGTTAATCATGAAGCCTTTTAAACAAAACCCACTTGACATTTCAGTTCCATCCTGTTATCACATGCCATAAGACAAGTCATTATGTGATCTCAAGTTGTCGGAGATGTTTTGACCATCTTAAAAGGACTCCTCCTGCTATCCATACTCTTATTTTTATAAGCTATTCTTGCCACTGTTTTCTCAGTCACATTGTTCTGATGCTGGCGGATGACATGGCATGTAACCATAGAAACCCCAAACCAGCGACTGTGTTCAGCCACAAAAACATGGAATTGAATGTGTATGGTGACGACGTGGAGGTGGACTATCGAGGATATGAGGTAAGACGTGGTGTTGTTCTCTCACACGTGTGTGTGTGTGTCTGTGTGTGTGTCTGTGTGTGTGTGTGTGTGTGTGTGTGTGTGTGTGTGTGTGTGTGTGTGTGTGTGTTCTGTTGGGTCATTGTAGGTGAAAAGTGCATCTAAAGACGCTCCTTTTTATTGTTTATCGACACAGTGGCCTTTTTAAATATATAGTTTGTAGATTTATGTTTATAAGTACAGTAACCTTGTATAACACTACAAATTGCAAACATGATTTATTCATTAATGATAATGTAGCCGTCTCCAAGTATTATTGCAATACTAAGTTTTACTAAATACTAAAGTTTTGAATGAAAATGTACATAATAAATGAAATGCCATATTTTAATGGAAGGATGAAACATGGTAATTGAGTCCTTGGCCTCTCTCAATACTGTAAATCATTTGGTAGTCATTGTATTTGGTCATTTCTTCAGGTGACGGTAGAAAATTTCCTGAGAGTTTTGACAGGGAGGCTGCCACCAAGCACCCCTCGGTCGAAGCGTCTGCTGTCAGATGACCACAGCAACATCTTAATATATTTGACTGGTAAGAATCACAGCCGACTAATACAGGTAGCACCTACATATAACTTGTCCTTGCCATTGTCACTTTAGTCACTAACCTTGCCTTTTTTGTGGTGATCTTATTGTTTGTAAGGTCATGGGGGAAATGGTTTTTTGAAGTTCCAGGACTCTGAGGAGATCAGCAATGTGGAACTGGCAGATGCTTTTGAGCAGATGTGGCAGAAACGACGGTAAGATGATCAACCTTTTTCGTTTCTTTCTCTCTGCTATTCATTTTCAGTTGAATTCAAGCTGAATGAAAATCTAATTAAAATGAAATGTTATCTATCAGCCCTTTTAGACTCAAACCTACATAGCCGCAAAGGCACAATTGTCTGTGGCTATGAAGTGGACTTGGCTGGTTCTGTGTGCATGTTGACATTTTGGCTAATTTGATACCAATTTTGTAACCAAGTAATTTGTAACCAAATGTCTTGACAGTTACCTTTTTATTGTTTAAGGCAGATTGCTTGTGGTAGAGAGCAGATGACAGAATGGAAATAATACTTTTTAATATTCATTGAAAGCATGTATATCACCTGTATGCACTTACCAATAGCCAGCCTGTTGATGATTTTTTCAAGTTTGTGTGTGTGTGTGTGTGTGTGTGTGTGTGTGTGTGTGTGTGTGTGTGTGTGTTTCCTCTCCAGGTATCATGAGCTGCTCTTCATCATAGACACCTGCCAGGGGGCCTCCATGTATGAGAGGTTCTACTCCCCCAACATCATGGCCTTGGCCAGTAGCCAGGTCGGAGAGGACTCACTCTCGGTAAGAACCTAGTTTTAGTTTTCTTTAGTTTGTAGAATCCCCTTGGCCAAAAGTCCTGGTAAGCCAAAATTAAATATGTTTTGAGATTGTCACATTTGAGAATGGCCATTAACCATTTAGAAAAATAAGAATGAATGAAAATGGGCATGGGTATTTGAGGTGAATATTCTGCTCTGAAACTGTGGGCAAGTCTGCTGAAATCACGCCACAACTGTCCTACCGCATAGTGCCAAACATTCTCTAAAACATCTGATTCTTATTAACTGAGATTCTAATGAACTAATTGGTGGAAACACATTTGTTAAAAAAATGAGCCAGAGTTTTAACAACTTTTGATCTATTTATGGATGATAACAAGTTGAGAGAGACCATTTTTGCATTAACAACAAAATAGCTTACCTGTAAAGCTTGTAGTGCAAAGGTCATCGAATGAGGTCAAAATAAAATGCTAATTTTAAACCACTGAGGCTCAAAATTGCATTACATTTCATTGTTATTGTGGAGAAGGTCCCTACAGACACATCAAAGTATTATAAACTTTGTGTACAAACTAGAGAGGTTATAGTAAGGACTGTTAATGAAGTGTGTTACCGTAGCTTGTCTTCCGATCACCGCCATCTTGAAACGTACAGTAGGTACAAATTAGTGGCCTTGTTCGACATCATGCAGTGCTGTGCAGATCTGGCTGAACGTGATGCATGTTTGCATTGTAAGATGGTTTTGTATTTTCCTCATGTTCTGTGTAGCACCAGCCTGACTTGGCCATTGGAGTTCACCTGATGGACAGGTACACCTTTTACCTGCTGGAGTTCCTGGAGGACATACACCCATCCAGTCAGGCCAACATGAATGACCTGGTAAGGCAGTTCTCTCTCTCTCTCTCTCTCTCTCTCTCTCTCTCTCTCTCTGTTTATATCAGGTGTAGGTCTGCGTGTAATAACTGCTTCCATTGAGAGGATCTTGCGGATCCTCTCAACTGTCCTAGTTTTCCTCTTCCTCTTGACATAGCTGTAGGTCTCCTACATACATGGATGAAATGAAAGATGAAAGTCCAAGGACTTGTGACGGCCACCTCTCTGGACATGTCACTTGAAAGAGAATGGCTGATCTCATATAAGGTCACAGGCCTTTGAAGCACAAGGGAGGCATGCCTTTTTTCTCAGCTTGTCTTTGGCAGACGTGTGTGTGTGTGTGTGTGTGTGTCCCCTGTCAATATATTGGCTGGGGGATTTAGACCATCTATCCACTCACCACCCCCCTATTGTCTCTGCTGTGCATATCCACAGTGCTATCAGACACCCAGTGCCTGGCTGCTTTTTGGCAGATTGCTGCACGCAGGCCCCTCTACCTATATCCACTCTGTGTGAATGAGCGTCAATGGATTTCCTCCTGAGATGGAAGAGATTTGTGTTCAGACTGTCATATCAAGAGCATCTTCCTGCTTTGTTCCCACATGTGTTTTGGGATGTCACTTTTTAGTATCCTTTAATCCCTTCCATGTTAAGATGGGCTGAAGGTGGCATTAATTGCTATTGAACCCAGTAGCTTGGCATCAATCCCAGCGGGCCAGCCACTCAGAGATTGTTGAGGATTTTGAGGATTAGTACTCCTAGGAGCTCCTAGTACTCCTTTTAAAAGTCCACTTTAAAGGCACATTATGTTTTTTTCTGCTTTCTGATTTCGCTTGTGAGTGTACTGTATGTGTGTGTGTGTGTGTGTGTGGGGGGGGGGGTAATGGTGTGTGTGTGTGCGTTTATCTGCTTGCCTGCATGTGTGTGTGTTTTATGTGTGTGTTTGCTTGTGAGTGGGTGTGTGGGGGTAATGACGTGTGTGTGTGTGTGTGTGTGTGTGTGTGCCTGCTTGCCTACTTGTGTGTGTTTTTATGTGTGTGTGCTTGTTTGTGTGTGGGTGTGTTTATGTATGTGTGTGTGTGTTTTGTGCATGCGTGCTGCGTGTTTATGTGTGTGTGTGTGTGTTTTGTGCATGCGTGCTATGTGTTTATGTGTGTGTGTGTGTGTTTTGTGCATGCGTGCTACGTATTTATGTGTGTGTGTGTGTTTTGTGCATGCGTGCTATGTGTTTATGTGTGAGTGTGTGTGCATGTGTGTGTTTGTGCGTGCATGTACGTCTTTGTGTTTATGTGTGCTTGTGTGCATGCGTGTTTGTGTGTGTGCATGTGCCTGTGTGCGTAAGTATGCCTACATGTCTACTGTGTGTGTATCTGTATGCGTGTGTCTTTATGTGTGTGTGTGTTTATGCGTGTGTGTTTATGTGTGTACATGCGTGCGTGCGTGCGAGCGTGCGTGCTTGCGTGTGCATACCTGTGTGTGTGTTTTGTGCATGCGTGCTATGTGTTTATGTGTGTGTGTGTGTGTGCGTGTGTGTGTTTGTGCGTGCATGTACGTCTTTGTGTTTATGTGTGCTTGTGTGCATGCGTGTTTGTGTGTGTGCATGTGTGCCTGTGGCATGTGCCTGTGTGTGTAAGTATGCCTACATGTCTACTGTGTGTGTATCTGTATGCGTGTGTCTTTATGTGTGTGTGTGTTTATGCGTGTGTGTTTATGTGTGTACATGCGTGCGAGCGTGCGTGCTTGCGTGTGTGTGAGTGTGTGCATACCTGTGTGTGTGTGTGTGTGTTTGTGTGCCTGCATGTGTGTGCATATCTTTATGTGTGTGTGTGTGTGTGTGTGTGTGTGTGTGTGTGTGTGTGTGTGTGTGTGTGTGTGTGTGTGCCTGCATCTGTGCTGTGCGCTCAGCCCCAACATACTGTATCTCCTTCACCTCTTCAATAACAGAAATGTGTTGACCTTTATTTAAACAGAACACAGAGGCAGCTGCTGTCTAAAGAATTTCCCTTAATTAGCAGAGGCAGGTGATTGATATAAAGTAGAGGGGCTGGAGGTCTTATCTAATGAGTAGAATTTCCTTCTTTTCCAATCAGAATGAATAGCATTTATTTTTTAGGTGATGTGATCTGGTGGTTTTTTTTGTGCTTGTCTGTGTTTTACAGTTCAAAGTATGCCCCAAGAGCCAGTGTGTGTCCACTCCAGGTCACCGTACGGACCTGTTCCAAAGGGACCCTGGCAGCGTGCTTATCACTGACTTTTTCGGCAGTGTCCGCAAGGTGGAGATCACCACGACAACTATAAATTTGACAGCCCCTGCAGCCCCTGTTCCGGAGGAGAAGGAAGCAAGGTATGCTATTTGCTCACACTGAGTAGTTTTACTTCTCTGCCTGTTTGGTAAGTGTGTGAAGGGAAATGGTATTTAGAAGCAGTGAAACATGGAACGCTATCTGAATTCTCCAGATATGATTACTTTCTGAAACATAGCAAATTATAGTGAGGAGTAGTTTGCTGAATGCCATCTGACTCTATCTGAATGCTATCTGACTACTTAAGAACCATGTAATTTGTTGTGAAGCTTAGTGCATTATTGTTCAGATATTCTGTTTAATACTATGATATTACCAGCTGAATATACAGCACCCTCCAAATGGCACCACTGGTGAAGTCGAGTAAAAATGTATTAGTCTCATAATGAAAACAATTAGTAAAAATGCAACCGTGAAGGGGAGCAATATAATTCATATTTTTAATAATTACACATGCCAAAATTATTACCATATCTATATTCAATACTTGTAAAGCCTCCCCTTTAACAATAAAATCACTCTTATCCTATGACATGCCATAAAGTTGGAGAATGCAAAGCAAGGGATTTGAGAGCATTCATCTTTCCAGAATCTTCCCAGCTTTAGACATGCCGAGGCCTTTCTTGTGCATCCTCCTCTTTAACTCATTCCACTGGTTTTCAATAGAGTTTAGATCAGGGGATTGAGATAACCATGGCAGAATCTTATTTTGTGTTCAGTAATTTTGTGTTCAGTAAGCCTGGCCAATACCAGACCTCTTCCCAAATCTCAATTGAGATTGAGAATGGGTCTGGTGACCCTTTATTCGCCAATTTTTTTAGTCGACGAGTCGTTTATTGACCACCTATTTATTTTTTGGTTTCCAGTCTCAAATGGCTCACTGTAATGTTATTACATTACATAATAACATAATAATGTTATTATTATGGCTCACTGTAATGTTTTTGGATGTTAAACAGGCTACTTAGACTTTGGTAGTAATGTTTTAAACCCTGCCATGCACGCTAGTGTAAACGCGATGCGTGCCTGTCTGCTTTCAGCGCAATTCATTATTAGGCAGAGTTAAATGGGGGGAGCTAAACTAAGCGTAGTAGGCTAGTCCAGACTCTGACTAATATGGTGTTGTGGAAATCATCCGGTGTGTCCTCATCCAGTGTATTCATTCATACAAAAAACGTTAAAACGAACATGACGCCGCCCGTGATTTCAACAATCAAGGTGCGCGTCATTAAAGAGACAGCTTCCCAATAACACAGACAGAACGAGATAATACATTGATGTGTTGTGCGGAACGCATCTCAGATCGTAGCATAACACAACACACTTACCACAAGCATGTACAGTAGTTAACTAAGGGGATACATGTCAATAACACAGTATGGTGAATTATGTCCATAGTGTCCACTACAGTATACTATAGTATAGCCTACTGGAAATGCAGATACTTGCTTAGATTGTTAGCAGAGCTAGTGAGCGGAGCATTATTCTTCATAATGAAACCAAGACCATTATATATATATTTATATATATAAACAATGACACTTGCCATAGTAATGTAACAGATTAGGCTTAGCCGCAGCTAGGTGCGGAAGCCGTTTTCAGTGGCTAGCATTCAGAAACAGGGGCAGGGACGCAGACCACGAACACAGCACACACTAGGCAGGTCAAACGCACACACACACTACACATACAGGGGTGGACGCAGCCCCCCACACAAAAAGGATCACACACTAAGAAGACCTAAAAGGGTAACACGCTACACTAAAACACGGACATTAAAATAGTAAATAAAGGCATTAACACACACAAACAACCCCCAGAGTTGTCCCCCGTATCCCAGAATGCATTGTCCCAGAGTCCGTAGCACATAGTTCAGCGTCCAAAGTCATAGGGCTTACAAGCGTACTATTCCTACAAAACAACTAGATACAAACAATGTAGAGCAAGAACAACTATGTGGTGAGTAGGGTTGGGTTTTATCGTTTGGCTTTTATCCGATACTGGTGCTAAATCAATACTTTTAAAACGGTGCCGGTGCCTGAACCGGTACTTTGTTTTTAAAATATTTTAAATTAAAATGGTCTAAAGCATGCATTGCTTTTTTTATTGATGAGACAAATTTGAACATGAAATTGAACTGTTATATTCAATTTACTATCAATATCTCATTGCTCCTATGAATAATACATTTAAATGTTAAAACAGCTTGCCATGCATGCACACACAATGGTAAGCTCTGCTTTCAAGTTTACTCAGTGTAAGCGGTTTGCCATAAGGTATTGTAACGTATTGATAGCGAGCCACACAGTTGTCCAATCAAAAGGTTTATTCACTGGGAACGAGAGCCGGGACACAGATAGCCCAAGACACAGAACACAATGCAAACAGGGCAGGTCAAGCACGCACACACACTACACATACAGGGAAGGACGCAGCCTCCCACACAAAAAGGATCACACACGAGGGAGAACTAAAAGGGAAACATGTTACAATAAAGACGCTAACATTACACACAAAACTAAGGAGAATAACGACATAAACCCCCCAAATGTTCGCTCTCGTATCCCAGGATCCCCTGCGCGGGAGAACGCGAACACTGTCTTTTTGCGCCGACGTTACAGTATGTTAAAACCGCTTGCCATAAAACTGCCAGGTCATGGACAATGGCATTTGCAAGCAAGCTAATCTAACAGGGACTCTACTTTCCAGTTAATTCAGTGTGTTGCCAAATGCTTCAAGAAATTGTATGTCTTAACCCATAACACGCAGTAGTTTTGAACATGTTAGGCTACATGCATAGGTGCCAACTCTCACGCATTGGCCGTGAGACACACGCATTTGATTAATTTCACACGCTCACACGCCACACCCCCGATTTCTCACGCTGAAGTGTCAACCCGGTCGGTCAGATGCCTGAAAAATGAGTTTAGCCTATCTATAGATCTACCTGTTGAGCCACGATTATGCTTTCAGAGACGGTGAGAGGGTTCAAGAGCACCCCCTGTCTGTGGAATTTTCTAAATTTTCTCTCATTTGCGATGCTACTTCAGAAGCCATCCCAGGCGCCCCCCCCCCCCCCCATTTCCCCGGTATGCTTTGAGTATTATTGAGTATTTTTCACGCTGAAGTGTCAACCTGGTAGGTCAAATACCTGGCAGATGAGGTTCAACTAAACTAAACCTATACATATGATATCACACATCATGTGAACGTGCGGAATCTAAGCTTTCCAATGATATTAGCGCCAAGTTGCTGTGATAAATGGTTCGCGAGTGAATTAACATTGAACCGACGTGCAATTTAGGCTAATCATATTTGCATTTACCCATTACTCTCGGTTTAATATTTCACTAACCCTTCACACAACACGTGGAAAACCCTAATTTCACAATAAACAGCAAACCTACCGAATACGAGGATATAAAGCATGCCTCTGTGCAATAAGTGGTTCCTGAGTAATCCGGTTTTGAAATTGCAACACATTTCTACATAGCCTCATTGGGGCGAAATTATAATGTATTCTAATGTTAACTATTTGTCAGTAGGCCTACATACATTTTTGTAAATTGCTCAGCCATAGATTATCCCACTATCATGGGATAGTATTGTCAGGTTCCAGCCAATCCCATTACAGATAAATGAATATATTTATATTGGCATGCTTCCTAGTGACATTAATGCAAAAATATGAAGAAAATCAAATAACGAGACACAAATATTGATATAAAGCCTGACATAAGCCATATGCAAACATTCACATCATGCAGATATGGGTACATCCTGAAAAAGGAATAGCATGTAGGCTATAGGCTATGGCCATTACAATGACCAATATATTATCTTAAATAAACTAGCTGAATAACACAGGTGACCACTTCTGCATAATTTCATGGAGTGCTGAAATGTACACACATTTCTGAACTGTGAAATGTAGCATATGTTTTTGTGGTTGTGAACTTATTGCAATATCACCATAACTATTCCACCTGTGTGTGCATGGTTATAATTCTGAAGTGCAAAATAGCTTATAACAAATATTTCCTCTGAATTTATTTTGAAAGTGCATCTGATTGATGCAAAATATACAAACATTTCTTAAATTCTTACAAAACACCCACCCACTCTTTAAAATTGTTAGTTTGGACCCCCCACCCCCACTTTTGCCGTGTGAAATACCAGTGCTGTTTTCAGCATCTGTTTAGTGCTTCATTGTCATTTTCATTGGATTCTCCCATTTTCGCGTAAATCGCTCATAAACTTTTTTTTTTTTGTTACACGCATTCTCCCATTCCGCTTCTGTCACACACACAGTGACAAGCGCCAAATCTCCCGCAGTGTTGAAGAGATCAGTCGTCCCCCTCACTTTTGATAAGGTAAAAAGCCTTATAGGTACGCCAAATAAATAATAACCTATAGGTTTACGCTAGGGTATGTAAAACTCCCCATTAACAGCATCACGTCACTAACCACAGCTAAGACTGCACAATCTCTATTCACTCTGTTGGATATCTGAAGCCAGTTTGTCTACTTAGATACTGTAAATCCTCAAATTATGGCCGGGGTCTTAAGACAAAGTACAGGCCTTTAGGGGCAGGATTGTATTCGAGACAGCCCTTTATTTCTTATGCAAGTTTTATTTTGAGACATGCGTTTCTTGGAGCGGCATACTGGTAGGCCTTCTAAAGCATGACATTTTCGGTTTAGTTTGATATTTAATTTACTTTTGGACTGTTTGATTATATTGTTAAATGTTGGGACTGATGGGCACTGAAATCTGGGGAGGTATTTGATGATCACTATTACGTTCCATGTGTCGGGATTTCAAACAAACCATCCGCGGTGCTGTAATGGAAACCTTATTGCGTAGCCAAGTAGCCTATTGAGTTATTTTTAAATTATGCATGATTTACTTTTTATTAATTTCGTAGGCTGGCTTTATTTTGTTATATAGAAGTATCTAAATAACCTGTTAAAATGTACCAGAATTCAGGAAATTGCATCTAGTCCAAAAAAAAATTTCTGGGGGAGGACCCCCATACCCCACCGCTGAAATGTCCCACCCACTTTCACAATGCCTCCGACACCCATGGTCCTAGTAGTAGGCTAGATCCCTTTGATACCAATGTTCATATAACTCTGGGACCCTGGTCCCAGGGATGGATTACTGCACGGGCCTTCCGGGCCCAGACCCAGGGGCCCAAGGTGTCAGGGGGCCCTGAAGCCCAAGCCTTTGCATGGAATCATTGCCTCAATATCAACACATCAGGATGTAGGCTATGAATCTGATTGAATTTAGTATTGCCCATCCCCAAAATGCACCAGAATACAGGAAATCACATTAAACTAATTAAAAAAATTCTGGGGGAGTACCCCCAAACCCCCCTTCCACATATACGACAATTAGTGGGGAGCCCTTAATACATCTGGGCCCAAGGGCCCGAAAGCTCATAATCCGTCCATGCCTGGTCCCTACACCTGAGAACCACTGATGTGCGTTTTTTTTACTGTACGGTATAATGCTGAATGAGCCAAACAAAAATGTATGCAGCAAAATTTTGGTTGGCCCCACCAAATCTCACTCCAAGGTTTTTTGAAAAGTTGGCAGCCCTGTACATGTCGGTGTTGAAGTGTTAAGATTCCCAGCGCTAGCCAAGTAGTCATTTTAACAGCAACTATGGCTATGGAGTTTAATTAGCGATAACGTACGGAGATGGTTTCGTAGCGTCTTTGACAGCTCAGTGACATCAGGTATGTAACCTACATATTTATGTTTTTGCCAGCTAACTTTTAACATGATCTTCATATTCATTGTGATGCTATATGGACCTCATGCACATGAAAGATTAATATCATGCCATTATGTTGTTTAACACCGTGAAATAAAGTTTTCACCTTACAACTTTGCTGATAACATTTCAAATAAATGTCAGTTAGCGCATTAGCAAGGATATTGTGTAACGTATAGGCTAGCCTACTGTTGATGTTGTTTCATTGTTGTTTTGCTTGTGTGTAGTTAGACTGCTAGATTTTGACAGGAGCTCGCGATATCGCTTTAAAGTAAGCTACTTGGGCTCACGCAAGCTGTCAAACACTGTCCACTCATGTGGTGCACCCCTCTGGTTTACATCCAGTGTTCATCATATGTTAGCTAACTGTATCTGGATGTGTTGCTATCAGAGCAAGACGTTAGAGATGGCACATGACATGCAGTGATGCCTCATATAAAAAATATAAAAAAAACTCTATTTAAGCACCGAAATGAGGAACCGTTATTCGATGCAGTTACTACCGTTTGTGTCGGCACCAGTGCCATATTAGAACCGTGTTTCGGTGCCCAACCCTAGTGGTGAGACTGTTCCAGTGAGATTTATTTTGGAATTTAAGAAGACACATTTTGCGGAAACATGAGTGTGCTAAGAGAGCAAAGGAAAACGTGAGCAATTTGAATCGCCTATGCTTTAAAGGGACACCAGGCAACGTTTTCGTGTTAATTACTCATCTTCGTAAGTCGGTATATGGTTAAATGACTCATTACAGGGCGAATGAAGACTCTCTCGCCCGCCCCTACTGCCTGTAGGAAGAATATCCCGCTTGCAAGTTCAGTGTATCGTACCCGGCGACCGAAGCAGTTTCAGTTTCCATCCTGCATCCACAGCACAGAGGGAGGCTAATGAAACGCTAGCGATTGTTGCAAATGTGTGTATAATGGCAGAGCCGGCAAAGAAGCAGTGAAAACCCTTGACGGAAGATGCAAAGAAAAGGAAAAGAGCTTCAGACCGAGCGAGGGGGAGTTTCGTAGAGAAAAAGCATCAGGCTTGCCTGGTGTCCCTTTAAGTAAGGCTGAAGTAAAACTTAAAAGCTAAACCTGTATTATTTAGGCAATTAATCCCACTGATCCCTTTAATTTTAGGCTTACTGTATGTGTACGTTGCCAAGCTTGTTCATTGTTGCACTGTCGATGTTGCATTAGACTATCTTTTACAATACTGTACATGTTCTATGAGTGACATTGCCGTTTCTCTTAGTTCTTTGGGATTTAAGCTTTCTAAGGTGACAATTCGGCTTGTAGATTATTTCTCCCTCTTTTAAATTGGAACGAGCGTGGAGCGATTTCACTGGAGTGGGAGGATTTTGAAGTGGAGCGGGGAGCGAAATTGAGCGGAGCGGCCTGACGTGGCCTGACAAGAAAATACATGTCCATATTTTATAACACTGATGCCATCAGTGCCGTTGTGTGTTGAACAGTGTTGCTAACTGTACTCCTGCCCCATGCCGGATAAGCGGCTGTGATTCGGAAATTGGCATCAATGGGACCCTCTCCAGAGCGACCTGCAGAGCAAACTCAAATTTGCTAACAGGTTCTTCTGTGTTCACCCAGGCTACCATTTTTGTGTTGGATCTAGACATATGCTTTGATTGATTGACCTGCTAGATGATTCAATCATGACCCACTTTCAGTTTCAGAGAGACAGATTCTGATTTAAAATGGCCTGGTATTTTATGGAGTCCATGATGCCATGTTCCCTAATGAATTTCCCAGGGCCTTTGGAATTAAAAACAGCCCCACATCATCATAGACCTTCCATCATACTTATCAGTAGGCATGGGGTTCTTTTCTGTATAGTCATGTTTTGAATAATCTGCTAGCATGGAGGTCACTTCTGAATTCTGTATTGTGTAGTCTTTCCCATGTTGAAGAATGATAAGGGCAGTTGAAGTTCTCCGTCACTTTATTTTTTATACCTTTGTGAAACAGGAAGTCATGAATTACTGCTTTAAAGTTCATAGGCACTCTGACACTAAATGGATAAAAGCTTTAGTTGTATTTTGTTTTTAGATTGTCTTGTCAGGGTCAATGTGAGTGCCAATAATGTTTATGAGGTAGTGTTTTTCCTCAGAATGTGCTCTCCTTTAAGGTTGGATTTTTCACCTTTGTTTCCATTGTGTAATAATCTCTGTAATAAGAATGTAGGCTAAAGCAGTAGATGTACTGATGATGTGATAAAGAATGTTGATTTGTGGAACTTATTGTAGGCCTGCTTAGAAGGCCAATCAGTGTTAACATCTGCCAGTCTGACTCTGATGCAAGCAACAGCAGGCCACCCTGCTTTTCAACACTAAATCTGAGTAGCTGTCTGAAATTGCCAGTCTGGAGAAGAAAAGAACTAAGTGGCCTTCTGTGGGGTTGAAAAAGCTGGAGTGAAGGTGCAGTCGGTAGGAGAATGTCGGGTGTGAATTTCTCTGATTGATCTTAAATGAGAATTCGCTTATAGCCAGAGACATTTGTGTTTTTGTGTTTGTGACGCCAAAGACATTTCTCATGGATTTTTATCGTACATGGTTTTAAATGCCCTTGAGATTTAACTCCTAGCAGGTAAACAGTCTGGAATTGTAAAGTGCAGAACACGTCTCCTCAAGTCACATTGCTTTCGGGTTTTAGGCTGGTCAAATATTTAATTTTCACAATATTGAATTCATAATCTTGGCTCAATCTTTAAAACATAGAGAGTTGATGTTAAGCCTTTGAATGGATGAAAGGATTGAATGCGTAACCAGGGCAAAGAACAGTGAAAAACATTCTTGAGGTGATTTCAGTGCCTGACCACTAGATGGAGTAAATAGATCTTGTTTTGTCTGGTAGGACGGTCAATGTCTTTCAACAAGGCCCCCTGTTGAGCTGGTCCATTATGTTCTATTAGCATGATCCCACACACACACACACACACACACACACACACACAGATGGCACAAGTGATATGAAGTATAATTCTTATTCAAGATTTTGTCTTATCAAGGCACAGTGCTCATTTAGAACTTTGTCTGCTGAGATGCAGCTCTCTATCTATCAGTGGTGGAATGACGCCCGGGGCACCATTCACTGTGCCCCTGCGCGGATGGAACTAAGCAAACATTTGAACATCTGCAATGGGAAGCTGAGATACTAAGCACACTCACTCCCTAGGAATCCATTTACACCTCATTTCTCTGAGGAGCTCAGAGGGCATCTTTTCTCAATCGCTTGCTGGCTTGTTTGTTCTTTTCTCCTCTCATAATTCATTCTTCCCGGATTCTCAAGGTCACAGACGCGTCATTAATTCCAAACTAGCTAACAAACAAACACGTCGGAGTGCCGTCCTCTACCCCCGTGAAGTTCGTCATGCGCGTTAACAATCTCCCAGGGCCCATTTTGAGGAGTAATTGTCAATACAAATGTGTGTTTTATTATCCTGATGGCACTGCAGTGTATTGGATTTATTTATGTCTACAAGTAATGCAAGTTTCCAATGTACCGAGCTATGGAGATGGTCGCCAATTTATTAGCCAGTGAAATGTAGATTTGTGCTTCTATGGTATTGTCACCTGGCCACAGGGTTGCAAACACTTCCCAATCATTTGCAGGCAAATTTGTTTGGTTGGGAGGCCACTTCGCAACTGGCTTCTCACTAGCAGACGAATTGGTGAAGTTCAACGCAGGGAGGAACAGCGATGCGTTCCTGAAGCCAGTAATAAACATAGGTTTGCCGCTCAGTTTAGATCCTGCCAATGGGAAGTTCAGTCTAGAAGTACGTTCTCAAGAGCTTATTGCGGTATTCACGTTTATATTTCTGTGGAGCCAGCTACCTAGACGTCCGCCCCACTGGCCCAGCAGTGATAGGGGTGTCGGCCGGGGAGACACCAGCAACCAAAGCTAGAACCATCTGGATAACTCCCAGAGGGAGATGTCTCTGCCGGTGCGACAGCTGACAAGCAAGCGGGCCAGGTTCACCATGATGGCCTCTGGGATGGAGACCAGCCCCAGCCACCACTGCCTGTGCTGCTGGCACTGTGCTGCCTACGCTAGGGTACCGTAGGGACCTTGTGTACCCTTTCAGTAGAAGCCTTCCACACAGATGCTTGCACAAACATCGGCTGCTTCAAGACATTTGTTTTAAAAAGGCTGCTCCAAGACATTTGTTGAAAAAAATGGAAGAAGAAAATAACTTAGAGCAATAAAAATGTCTTGCAGAAATGCAGAACAGTTAAGAAAAAATAAGACAAACTCTCTCTGACCTGCTATGGTTGTTTAAGTCATTGTGCTGCACAGAATCTATTACATCTGTTTCGTCATTGTGGCCACTGGCTGTTGTCAGCCAGATTTGTGAACCACAGAATACCATCTATATGCCTGTCCTGACCTGGATTCTCCCGTTCAAAATAATGCAGAAGGCTGCTTTGCATCCACTGTGCCCTGGGCAAGCTGTCCACTAGTGTGTTTATGTGGGCATGCGAATGTGTCTTCATGAGTGGGTTTGTGTGACAGAACTAGGCAACAGAGCAAAGGAGCTGTCCTGCATTAATGATGCGTGCCCTGTCTAGGACTAGGGCAGGTGTGGTCAAGGGCAGGAGTTTATTTCTGGAGTTGTTCCCATTTGTGAGTCTGTCTGCTAGTCGCTGGAAGCCTCGAGTCCACTGTGCATATGTCTGGTGCTGATGGATCACATTCTTATCAGGATTTGGCTGAGGAAATGTGCTGTTAAAAATAGACCATGTGAAAATAGGTTAACATATACACAGTGCTTGTGCAATAGAAATATTTTATATTGCAGGCTTTGTGTCACTTGCCGGTGTACATAATTTAAAGTGCAATAGCAGTCGCTAAAAATAGCTGGCTGTTGATTAAAGTTTGAAAATGGCATCTTTAGCGTGTTATATATTTTATTTACTCAGCTAAGAAATGCAGAAGAACTCCTAAACTAGTTTTTTTTCATCATACAGATCATGCATCTCTCTGTTTGTTTGCAACTAAAATACCTATAATGCTTTACTTTGCTCCCACCCCACCAACACACACACACACACACACACACACACACACACACGTTCTGTTCTCAGGGCGGCCATGTTTTCTCACCCAGCAGCCTTTGCAGGGCGTCCATTAAGTAAATTGCATTTTATGTGGAGAACATTTTAATAGACTCCCCCTCTTCACTTTATTATGTGCGGGTCTAAGACTTTTATGAGATTGCATTGTAGCGCCAGTTTGCTGAGGGTGATGATGTTGACTATGCATCGAAGATTGCAGCCTGGCTCTAATGAAATGTCTGTAGCTGTAACCAAATGGAGAATAAATCACTCCTCACTACACTGAGGGAAATCTCAATTGCTGCTGTTTCCCCCTGCATACTTTGCTCGAGATATGTGCTGACCATACAGCGGATCTGATAAAAGCAATCACGCAGGCCTCCTAATGCAACAAGCACCTTATAAGTTTTAGACCAGTAATTATACTGTGGAGTAGACATTTTCTGCTGTGTGTCTATTGTTGACGCCTAACCTCTCCAACTTCAACAACCATTGTCAAGAAATTGAATTGAAATTCTTCATGCAGTCTCCCACGCATGTCTTTAGAATGTTTTTTCTCCATCTCCCCCCCCCCCCCCCCCCCCCCCCCTCCATCTCCCCCCCACACACACACACACACACACACTGCCATTGCCTTGGTCTGGTATCCCAGTGCACTCTCTCCCCATTTGTCTTTGAATTGCACCTTTGCACATTTTCTGCTTCTTCTCCAAGTTGTATTGGACTGAAAGGAACGATGGAAAACCGATCTATAGCGAGGTGCCGTGGTTGAGACAGAGTTCTATACAGAGCCTCTTCCGTGTAGCTGGCTTCATTCATGGGTGGATGTGTATTATCTGTGCAGCCAAATCACAAGGGCACTTTTCTTTATAATGAAATTGACACTTTGAATTTGACACTTTTTTCAAATTCAGTGTATTGCTCTCGTTGGCCCTCTAGCGGACCATTCAGTTTCTGTGCTCAAGACATCTCTGGTATTTGTACAGGGTCCAGGCTCTGTACATCAGCACAAACCTGTTGGCTCAGACCCAACCATAAGCAATCCCAGCTAATCAGCATGGGAAACAGGAGGACGGGAAGGCTGTCATTGGCTATCAACTATTGATTGGTTGTTGAGCTCAAATACTGTATCAAGTTTTTGACATCATTCGCTTTTTGAAAATGCAATTTTTCGTAGCAGAAAGCTATTTTAAAAGGCTCCAAAAAGCGAGTTGCACAGGGCTAGTGATCTGTCATGCCCAGTTCGCTGTTTTGTTAATAGGTGCTAAGCAATACTGATGTCAGAGTGAGCACTGTTATTGATTAGCCTGAGGCTTCAAAGCACAGCGGCAATAGGGGCGGCGTTTGGAAAATGCTGTTAAATATTTCATTTTTAACTCTACTGATGCTGAATTTAGCTGTGTTTTCGAATCAGTTGTGGCACTGCACTTAGAACGCGATGCGCACAAAGCGTATGGAGAATGCCCCCATCTCAAAGTTCACCTAGTCCCTTACCAGCAGTTCAGCACTCGGCATTCTGAGCAGGTGAGAGCTTGGATGGTTACCGATAGATGGTTACCGATGGGAGAGCCAGAGAGGGAGAGAATATAAAGATGAGTGCCATGGTCTGGGCTCTTGACTGGAGTGGAGTGGAGAGAGTTGGCAGGCAGGGGTTAGACAGTCTGATGAAGTGCAATGGACAACCGCAGCAGTTCTGCTGGGCTCACGTGGCTGCCCATCCTGTCCGCTATTTGATGGAGAGCATGGTGAGAACATGGTGTGTCAATTAAACATACAGATGTTCATTCATTCATTCATTTATTCGTTCGTTCATTCGTTTATCCGTTTGTTCATTCGTTCATTCATTCATTCATTCATTCATTCATTCATTCATTCATTCTTCCGTTCATTCGTTTATCCGTTCGTTCATTCATTCATTCATTCATTCATTCATTCATTCATTTAATTCATTCAATTCATTCAATTCAAACATTCATTCATTCAATTCAAACATTCAATTCAGGCATTCCCTCATGGGTTTACACACACAGATGTATTCTTCCTCTGGTGCACACAATGCTGTGACTGAGATGTGTTGGCTGCCCTGCTATTCTGGCCTCGGCTTTGTTACCCAGTTGGCTGCCAGCCTATTCTTGAAAGGGGTGTGCTGTGTGGCAGAAGATATCCTGGCTTTTCACCAGACACTTTTGAAATTACTTGTCAATCACCTGTTGCCAGGCCTGGGTAGGGTGTTTTTTTTTCCTTTTTTCCTAATTAAACTTGCTTTTGTTCTCTATTTCAGGGTGTTTTTAGTACACCCTGAAGCATGTCTGAGAGGGAGACGATGATATTGGAGGAACGGGGAGTGAGAGAGCACAGTTATTGCATTGGAGCGATAGTCAGAAGCTAATCTGACCTGGTGGGAATTGATGGGGTTGTGGTCTGTATGGAGAACATGACTTACTCTCCTCATCTCTCTAGCACTCCGTCTATCATCCGCCATCATTCTCTCTCCCTTCTCCCAGTTTCTCTCTCTCTCTCTACATCTCTCTCTCTCTCTCTCTCTCTCTCTATTGCACTCCCTCCCTTCTCCCGGCATCTCTCTCTCTTTCTCTCTCTCTCTCTCTCTCTCTCCCTTCTCCTGCATCTCTCTCTCTCTCTCTATTGCACTCCCTCCCTTCTCCCAGCATCTCTCTCTCTCTCTCTACATCTCTCTCTCTCTCTCTCTCTCTCTCTCTCTATCTATGACACTCCCTCCCTTCTCCCGGCATCTCTCTCTTTCTCTATTGCACTCTTTAATTTTACTCTTTCCTATGTCTTTACTCTTTACTTACTTTTTCTCTACTTCCCTACTTACTTTCTCACCTTAAAGTCACTCTACATTTTTTTCTCTGTTCCACTCTGCCGCAGCCCCACCATTCCCCACCCGCCCCTTTAACATCTCTGAGGACATTATTAGGGCTGTTTTTGTGTCTCTCCCCATCCATCTTAAATCCTTCTGCAGGGCCCTGTCTGTCTGTGTGTCTGTCTGTCTGTCTGTCTCGTCTCGTCCTGTCCAGCCCTGTCTCTGCCCCGTAAGCTGAATGGGGCTTTGGTGCTGCCTGCTGAACACCATGCCCTTGCTTGTTTGTCTCTTGTTTCTTCTCCCCATTTCTGTTCTGTTTTCAGATTACTCTTACTTTGTCTAGCATGTGGTCTTTCACTCTCAGGCAGAGTTGTTGCAGGTGAACATTTAACCCAGTCTCTGCTGTGTTCCTTGCATGAATAATCGATACAACCTTCATTATGCTTGAATCAGAACAGCACCTCCACTTCTGTCTCCTATTGTATCGATTTTTCACTGTGTGTGTGTGTGTGTGTGTGTGTGTGTGCGTTGACAAAAGCCAGCACAGGCCCATTTCAGTGAAGGAAGCACTGTTGTGTTCCTGCTCATTAAACTGTACTTAAGTTGTAACTGTACAGCCGAGGCTTTTGTTGGCACAACGAGCTCTCAGCCGCAGATCCATCTGACTGACTGCCTGTCTTGTTTGTGCTTTCTTCTCCAGGCTCTTCACAGAGCAGCGTCCCAGTCAGACGTTCACCTATGTGAACCAGCTGCCTGTGGCTGAGATCATTCACCAGGTGAGCTTTTGTTTCTGTCTCCAGAAAGCTTCTTTCTGATTGCTAACATGTGGGTGTTTGTTGGGGTGTCACCTTTAGACATTTAGGAAAGGACACCTACATTGTGCACATTTGTTTTATTAAGAAATTGGCACTGTAAACATAGATCCCAGTACAAGTATTTATTCCAACCAGACAGATTCAAAACCAATTGATCATAGTCTTTTAACAGTTCATCAGTTGTGTTCAGGTTAAGATTGGCTTGGATAACCGAAATAGCTGGATCAGAAGTAGGTGACAATGCGGCCAATCTATGTGGACAAATTATTCATTTTAATTCTACAGAACTCTATGTTTATGTATGCATGCTACGTCATGCTTTTGGTTTGAGTTGGTAGACCTGGTATTTTGCTAGAAGGCAGCTAAAAAGAAAGGGCTTGTTGCACTGCATTAGCTGATACCCAAAGATATAAATATCATTACTGGGACTGAAAGGGTTACGTCCCTACTTTACATTTCAGTGTACAGATGCCATAACCACAAGATATAGTTCTCAACATTTCCACTCAGAATAAGAACACACAAAAGTGCTAAAGTAATACATGTACAATTACATGTTTCATCAAGTATGAAATAATGATGCCTTGCAGAGAGCCTCTTTCCTATGTAATTCAAATGTAGTTCTGTTAACCTTAAAATAAAGGCTGCAAACTTATTTTGATGCCACACTGACGTAAATATGGAGAATAGAGTCCCTGACACTGGTGGTCGATCTGGAATGCACTATGTACTGTTGTTGTCTCGACTCGCAGGTAAGAGCCCTTGGTGCTAAATGGGTACCCACTATGTTGGAAGTTGGCGATAAGAGGAGTTCCTACATCAAATTAATTTAATTGAAGTGGAATCTAAGACACATCTACAGTACTAACAAGTCTGATGGATATTTGTACACTGAAGTCTTGAGATTTAAGAGGTGCCTTAGCAGCCTCTCCAGGCGTACCCAGATGGGGCCTTAGCAGCCTCTCCAGGCGTACCCAGGTGGGGCCTTAGCAGCATCTCCAGGCGTACCCAGATGGGGCCATGTGAGTGGACTTTGGGAGAGAGTGGAGGGGGGATGAGTTTGAGAGATTTTTTTTTGTGGCGGCAGGTGTGTGGAAAGTTCTGGTTCATCTCCACCAAGGTCAGGCAGATCAGCGTCTGTCTGCTCCGCTTGCCCCTCACTCCTTATGAAAAGACCTCCAGTCTAGTCTGTCCACCTAATGCAGCTGGGATTTACAATGAGAGAGAGAGAGAGAGAGAGAGAGAGAGAGAGAGAGAGAAGAGAGAGAAGAGAGAGAAGAGAGAGAAGAGAGAGAGAGAGAGAGAGAGAGAGAGAGAGAGAGAGAGAGAGAGAGAGAGAGAGAGAGAGAGAGAGAGAGAGAGAGAGAGAGAGAGAGAGAAAGGGGAAAGGAGCAGAGAAACAGAAGGTGAAAGCTGAGGAGATGGGGGCATTTGCTCTCACCACCAGTTGTATATTTTTCTGTTCCAGTACGAGGACATTAATTCACTCCAGCAGGGTACGTAGGTTGATGTGAATCAGAGAGAGAGAGAGTTCTCTCCATTCTTCCTCTTCTCATTCCCTTTTCTCTTTCCCTCTTTTCTCATTCCACTTTCCTGATTTTTGTCATTTTCTCATTTGCGCTACCAGCAGGGCGCCCTGGCTGTTGTTGCATGGTTCAATTATAAGCGCTAACAATGTAATGAATGACAGCAGTGCAGCCAGCGGCCAGCATCTGGCGAGAGTAATGTCTAGCTTATGAGTATACTCCAGATTCATCTGTGCAGGTCAGCGTAAGCCTCGCCTCTTCAGTCTGGACAATGCAGCGTGGCCCTGAGTCAATACAGCATTGAGATGGAGCCTGTTGGGCAGTGTGGGCTGCATGGGTGAGGCGGCAGGGTGGTGGTGCTAGTGCTGATGGTGGTCAGAGTTAGGACTTTGACCAGTGGTCATGATTCCCAGGCGCCTGCCCAGCAGTCTGTGGGGTCCGGCTCCATCAGCTTCCCCCCAGCTGGGTTTCAATCACATGCAGAGCACAGCTCTCACGCCAGCGGGCAGGAGTTCACCTGCGGGAGGTCGATATGACCTACGCTCTCAACAGACACACACACACACACACACACACACACACACACACACACACACACACACACACACACACACACACACACACACACACACACACTTTCACCATAGTCTACACACACACACATAGACACATGGTCTACACAGACACACATAAAACTGCACGTTTTGATTGACTGATTTATGTGTAGCACTGAGAGCAATCCATTCTCTCCACTGATTTGTGTTCCTGTTGCAGCTACTTTGGAACAATGTGTCAATGCAGCTCAAACAGGGCAAGAACACAGGATGAGGTTTAGCCTTGACTAAGGGCCAGCATACATCACCTTTCCTGGAAATGCAACACCAAGGACAGGTGATATTGGCAGCAGTCTTAGTCTTCCTGGTTGCTAAGATACCAAAAATGTTGCTGTTGACCCAGAACCAAAAGTATGGATTCTCATTGTTAAGCTGTTATTGTCATCCTCTCAAATCCAGAAATTACAATAACTAAACTTCACAAAATATACTGTCACAGTGTTTGTTTTGAACTGTTAATACTTTGCTAGAAGTATGTTTTTGAGTCTTAGCTATTTAGTTTGCAGCTTGTATGAGTTGTACTGTATGTACACACACCTAAACTACAATCTGTTTCAGCTACTCATTCTGCAGCTCAGCCTTTTCTCTCAGAGCAAAGCATTTAGGCTCAAGGTCACTGGTCCAATTACTGCTATGAACATGTACTGATGGGTCTGATTCTGATATTGTGTGCCTTTAATGTGCTAGTTTGCTTTGGATAAAAGCCTTTAATGCATAACTGAATGTAAATGTGACTGAAGTCCTATGAAAAGTGCTGCTCTTGGCCTGTGCCTAATCCAACATTATGTATCTAATGGACCAGTGCTCCTTTTTAATGCTGCCTATTGATGTGCCATCTAATGTATGTAGATGAAGGGCTGTATTTTCCATGGCGACATGACGTGTTATGAGGCGTCTACATGTCAAACAGTTGACATCTGCAACAGACCATCACGGGGTGGGGCAAAGCAAGACCGTTGCTCTGGAAGCACTGAACATTTCAGGGTCACTGTGTGGTTCAGGCATTTGTAGGCTGTGAGTGAAAAAAAACAACAAAAGAAAGCCCACATCTTCTTGTTATGAAAACAGCAGTCCAGCGAGTGAATGAGAAAGAGCAAATGTGATTATTTTGTGATATTTCTGAGACATGATTCAGCTCTTATCTGGAGTCCCTACCGATTGGATCCCCTTCACCAGCCCCACCCCCACACTCACCCTGCTCTTCCTGGACACAACATTGGTTTGAGGATGTGAGAAATGGACCGACTGACTGTAAGGCTTTCGGCTCATCTGTGGCACTCACATGATTATTTAGCCCAAAGGTGGGGCTTCAGTAATGTCACTACCTCAGGCTATCTGGTAAAATCACACCTGCCTTACCATTTACATTTATTCATTTAGCAGACACTTTTCATCCAAAGTGATTTACATATGTCAACTCTATTACAAGGGACTACATTGTCCCCGGAGGAACTTGGGGTTAAGTGCCATGCTCAAGGGCACAACAATGGAAGCCGGGAGTTGAACCCACAACTTTCAAGATATTTCAAGCTAAGAGAGTTGATAGGAGTTTTTATCAATGATGATGCCATTGTGGATTCTGCTTATATCGGTACTATTCTTAATGAATTTTCTTCTCAATGTTCTGGTTGGAAAAGGTAGTGCTTTTCAGCATCAACACAGTTGTTATCTCTATGTCTGAATACAGTGTAGGATGTCTGGTAAATACATAACATTTGAACATTTTAAAGATGTGACATACAGTACCCTCCAGAATTATTGGCACCTCTGCTAAAGTTGACTAAAAACCGGTATAAAAAATAATCTGTTTGTGATTTATTGTAATCTCACAATGTAAGAAATTAGGAAAAATCCAACCTTAAAGGAAAGCAAATTTATTTTGAGAAAAAAGAAAAACTTATAAAGAAATAAATATTTTTAACAAAAACACGGCACCCCTGCTTGTAATACCTTCTTAAGCCTCCCTTTGCCAATGAAACAGCTTGTAATATTCTCCTATGACACCACATAAAGTTAGAGAATACAAAGGAAGGGATTTAAGACCGTTCGTTCTTACAAAATCCCCCCAGATCGTCCAGATTCCTAGGTCCACACATGCTTTTACCTGGCATGCCCTCTAAATAATCTATTAGCAGTGAGGTCACTTTTGAAGATTGTTTTGGGGGATTTGGTGACCCCAAGATGATACCTTTGTCTGTAACTCTCCAACAGTGGTTCTTATGGAATTTTTTGCCTATCTTACCATCCTCCAAACTGTACGTGGGGGCAAGATAACCATGGGTCTTTGCCCAAGTATGTTTGTCACATTTCCAGATGATTAGAACCTTTTAATCATTGTTTTAACTGTGAATATAGGCATTTTCAACAAAGTACCTAGTTTTCATAGACATTCTCTGACTTACAAATGTCAACACACTTTCTTTTTATTTAAGTTTAGTGTATTATCTTGTCTTTCCGATGTTGAAAAATGACTAGAGGATTTAGCCTCTGTGTGACTTTATTTTCATACCATAGTGAAAAAGAAAGTCTACTACTTCTGAAAGTTAACAGACACTCTGATTAACTTAAATGAATTGAAATTAGATAGGAAAATGCTTTTGTTAGGTTTTGTATATGCCAATATGAGCAACGTGTTAACAAAAAAATATTTATTTCTTTATGAGATTTTCCTTTTTCTCAAAATACATTTGCTTCCCTTCAAGGTTGGATTTTTCCTATTTTTTTCATTGTGAGATTACAATACATCAGCAACAGATTCTTTTTTTTATATTATTTTTTGTCAACTTTAGCAGAGGTGCCAATAATTCTGGAGAGTACTGTATGTGGTAGTTACCTGTCACTCAGTTTCCCTAGCATGTGACCTAACCTATCCTAACGCTGACTGACCCAGATGCTCTTCTGTTTCATGGTATGTGTTTGCGAGCCCTCCACCCTCCAGGCTCCCGTTCCCTGCCTGTCCCTCACCGGGTCAGTGGTTGGTTCATCGCTTATGTTCGCCAGGGTCTGCAGAGACGTGTAGAAGTAGCATCACCAGAGAGATAAAAAAAAATTTTTGAAGACATCACACAGAACGTTCTTAGAGTTGCCTTCATTAGCTCATGAAAAAGATGGAGGAAGAAATGACTTCCGTTTGATATTCATAAGCAAAGGTGCGAGTCGTGGTATCATAAAAGGGAATGCGAAACTAGGCTGAATATGCATGTGGTTGCCACAGATGAGCCAAAAGGTAGCACAAGGGATGATTGGACCCCTGATGCAATGGCTCTGTAATTTCAGTCATAATCTAACAGTCCTCTCTATGAATGGTGATGTCCATCTCTTTTCACCTTCTAAGCGTCCATCACAGTCTTTTGTGTCATTTATTTGAATTTTAATGGGATTTCCTCTGACCAGAGCGTAAGACCTTGTAGTTAGTAAGAGCTGTATTATGTGCTGATGCTCTGAATAGTCTTCTGATGTACAGTAATGCTTCCATCCACTCTATCTACTGCAGCTATTCGTGTGATTTAGCAGTTGGATTGAGATGCCTCATACTGTAAGTAAGGGATAATGTATAGAACACCGGTCATTACTGGGAAAATAAGTCCTGACAGGGCGAACCGGACCCCGACGCGTGATGACGTCACACACTAATTTGCATATCAATTACGTCACCAGGTCGTGACCCCCCCCCCCCCCCCCAAAAAAATAAATAAATAATAAAATAAAAAAATAAAAAAACGGTGATGGCCCTTTAATTCAAGGACTGGAACTTCATTCAAAACTGAAAGCAGACGGTTGATCAGCTGTGTTCTAAAGAATG
Source organism: Alosa pseudoharengus (assembly GCF_046254945.1). Classification (NCBI taxonomy): domain Eukaryota; kingdom Metazoa; phylum Chordata; class Actinopteri; order Clupeiformes; family Clupeidae; genus Alosa; species Alosa pseudoharengus. The sequence goes on along the minus strand of NW_027468663.1, from coordinate 47,266,339 downwards.
TTTGATTCAAGTTCAGCGTGTGTTGATGCCACATTATCCCTTACATATTTTACCGTAGAACTTTGGGAAATCCCATTCAAGCCAATGGAGCGTTCTACTTGTCTTGTGAAGAGCCGTGTAATAAGTGTAATTAAATAGTGCTTGAGAATTAATAATGGCAACATTTAAAAACTGTATCCTCTTAAAAAGAAATCACAAAATAAAACAGAGGAGGGAAAAACACTGTATAACTTACGTTATATCGGTTCAACTGCTAAAATGAAATGCTAGAATTGCCAAGTTGTGAGTTCTGTGCTTTGAAAGAATAGATTTTTATGTAAATTAAGGAAATCGCTGTGTTCCAAGTTGCTTTGGAGGCACTCTGTAAGCGTGTAAATCAATGTGAACGCATCAGGCCCATTTGTGAACAGCCATTGCCGCGTCTCATGCTGCATCTCTCCACCCTTGGAGCGTTTTGGGCTCCAGTCAACCAGCCTTTGTTCTTTCTCTCCATACAATGGCTCCCTCGCTGAGCTGCTCACACTGCTTTGAATGTCATGCATATTGACGTATAGGCTCCGAAGCAAACCTCTCTTTCACTTGCACACACACACACACACACACACACACACGCAAGCACACACACATACATACATACACACTCAGATTCTCTCTCACTCACACACACAAACACACAGACACATACATACATACACATACATACACATATACAGTACATACATACAGTATACACACACAGATACACACACACACACCTCTACGGCTGTCTCTTGTCTGTGGCAGCGGCACGCCAGGTGCTCTCCATCTCAGCTGTCCCAGCTCCACTGTTCTATGGAACAGCCCGGAATCCAACCTGCCCCTTTCCATCTCTCCGAGCGAGTGTGTTGAGAAAGGTCCCGGATTCCCACGATGGTGGTGACCAGGCACTTCTGTTCCTTGTGGCGGCTCTTCGGGTCCTGATGGTGGACTGGCGGGGCTGACGTAGTCCTTGTCTGGCCTGATGGTGATGGGGTGCTTGGGAAGTCCCATCAGCCATGCAGGCTTTGTTTGTTACACGGGCAGAACGACAGCCTGTTGTTTTTACCATATGGCCATCAGGAGAGAAGGTAGAAAATGGATAGTTGCCACTTGTGTCATGTCTGGTACGAATTTTAATTGCTTGACATTGTCAATTTTCTGTGTGTGTGTGTTCACTACTTGCATATCAAACATGACTGAACATCAAAGCATTCTAGCCATTCATGTCCTAATGGATCTATGAATCTGTAGCGTGTATTTATTTAGTATTTTTTGTGGGGTTTGTTGTGATTCTGACAAGGGCAGTGGAGGTGGTGTTGTCAGAAGTAGACTGTGGCAACTATGAAAGCTTTCTATTATCTTTTACTTTAGTAGGATGTGATGTAGTATTCTCAGCAGTAACCTTGCACGCATGCCAGCACGTTCACACCCACACACGCATGTTAGTAGGATGGAATTATAGGTCCACACTAAAGAGCGCTGTCTGATTGAGTAATTATCCGAGATGCAGCTTGTGCAGGCCTACACAGGGTCTATATCGATCAGGTGGTTGTCATGGAGTTACGCAACCCCAGGTTTGATTGGGTTGGGGGTCCTGGAGTGCAGGTGCGCGCTGAGCGGGGCTGAAATGGAGGGCAGTGGGGGGGTTCCATCCTTACAGGCCACAGGCCTCTGGTCCTCATTTGCTCACATCCAGTGAGAGGCTGAGGTGTGTGGGGAATGAGGCTGCCAATTGGAGTAGCTGCTCTGCGCGTGCGTGCGTGCGTGCGTGCGTGCGTGCGTGTGTGCGTGCGTCTGTAGCCTACAATGAAAATTGGAGCATCTGCCACTCTGCATTATGTGCAGATATAACTGTGCTGTCATGCATTTGTGATTTGTTTTGTGCGACCGCATTTAAGTATATGCCATGAACTATATATGAATGAGTGTTTGTGTCTGTGTGTGTGCGTGTGCGTGTGTCATGATAAAAAATTGAGTGTATGCTATTCTGTATTGTGTGCTGATCCATCTGCTTCTTGTTAGCACCATGAGTGGTGTGTGAGAGCAGACTCTGAGCTCTGTGCTTTTCTGCTTCTCAGTATGTGTCTTCTATTGTGTGCTAGGCTATTGTAGTGTGAGTGTGTGTGTAGTTATTTTGATGAATGTGTGTCTTGAGCTTGTGAAGCTGCTCCCGTCGACCGTAGCCACTGCTCCCTGTCATGAGGCATCAGTCAGACCACTCCCGGCTGCCTGTGGTGCTCCTGATGGTCTACACTCAGTCACACACACACACACACACACACACACACACACACACACACACACTCACATACCCCTTCTCGCTCACATGAAGAGAAGGTCAACATGCTTTCTCACCCCTCACACTAGTCATCATCTGGTCTCCCAGCGAGCGAGCGAGCGAGTGAGTGAGTGAGCGAGTGAGTGAGGAGTGAGTGACAGCCTGCAGACACATACACACACACACACACACACACACACACACACACACACACACACACACACACACACACACACACACCTCAGGGCCAAGGGCCCGATGTACTAAGAAATTTCCACACGTGTCAGATGTTATGTACACCTTAAAACGTAGCATTGTGTTTTGCCTGCCACATGCATTTGCAATGCAATGCAATGGGAAGATCGAGGGGAAAGTGCAAAAACATAAGAGGAGTGTTAATACCCATTGATTACGTAACCCAGCATATGGATGAAAACAGCACATGTCTGTTTTGCAGTGAACACTGTTTTTACCTTATAAAAGCAGGTGTGATCCAAATTGCGGTTAAATGCATCAACTTCCAGAGACAAAAGAATCAGTATTCAGAGCACCAGTAAGGCTTCTTTGTACTGTCAAAAGCAACCTTAACTTTTATTTGGCTTTCTATTGTCTTACTTTCACATCATTCACTTTCCTACTTGCTAGACTATTAAATCTGTCATAGCCTACGTGCTCTGATAGTCTTTTTTTCAAAGTGGAGTGGAACTACAGCTCTGCATTATCTCTCTGCTTGCTGACATCTTTTTATCATGTACTGTATTACTTCATGACCGCTAAACTTTTGATTCCTTTTAATGTTGTCATTGGTTGACTCCATTCAACTGCGCTTGTGATTGAATTATACCGGTCATGGCACCGTGGCCATTGGCGGGCAGTGATGAGTGCCGTTATCTTGATGAAGTGAAAATGTCAGTCAATTCCATGCGATTCCAGCATTCACGCGGACAGAAAAACTTGCTATTTGTGCTGTCTTGTACATCAGCCCCTCAGTCTCATTGGCCCCAGCAGATAGTGTGTGTATGTGTGTGTGTGTGCGCGTGTACACTCAGGGTTCTCGGTGGTGGAGAAACACCTTAGCGGAACAAGTCCATGTCTCTCTAGTCTCAAACAGACTCACTTATTTTCGTGTTGATTTCTCTCCACTCCACCTCTCCTCTGGTAATCTCTTCTCGCATCTTCTCTTCCCTGCTCTCTCTGCTCTCTCTCTCACACCTTTCTCTCAACCTCTTGAGACATTGTGTGTGTGTGTGTGTGTGTGTGTGAGGCTCTCTTCTGGCTGATACTCACTGGCCTCACCTCATGGGGAAATAAGTGCTTTGTGTGCGCGTGCGTGCGTTGCATGATGAGGATGACGGGGCCGTCTGTACTACAGCGCTCCAGCATGTCCTCCTCCTGGCTTTATCGGCGTCTCCCATGCCGGCCAGCATGTTGGTGTCCTCCCTTATCTGCTCTCCCCTCTTACATCTCACTGCGGCTAATCACACTCTTCCTTTTTTTGTCTTGTTTCTTCTTCCCTCCTTCCTGTTTTCTTGCTCTCTCTACTGCCTCCTTCCCTCCCTCCAACCCTCCCTCTCTCTCTCTCTCTCTCCCACGTGCACTGCTTCCTTTCTCTGGTAATGTAATTGGAAAAGTTATGAGGACTTTCCTTTTAGAGGTGAACTCTTTCTGCTTTCAGTGGAATATTCGGGCTGCATTAGAATGTAAATGCTCTCCTGCCACTGCTTGTTTAATGCACAGGAGAATTTAAAAGTATAATGACGATACACAGGACCATGAGGAGGACTCAGGAGCTGGATGCACACATGCCTATGTGTGTGCAAAATATGTATGTGTTTGTGTAGGAGAGCGAGAGTGTTTAGGTGTGTGTGTGTGTGTCTGTGTGTGTCTGTGTGTGTGTGTGTGTGTGTGCATGCTAAGGACAGTCCGTGTGAGCTCTGTATGCCGTCTTGTCCTGGCGTTGGCACCACAGACCCTGAATGCTAATCAGCTGTCCCCCCCCCCCCCCAGAAACCCAAGCAGAAGGACTGGCACCCGCCCGACGGCTTCATCCTGGGCCTCTGGACCCTCATCCTGCTCGTCTTCTTCAAGACCTACGGCATCAAACACCTCAAGCACATCTTCTGAGAGAGAGAGAGAGAGAGAGAGAGAGAGAGAGAGAGAGGAAACTGTGTGGAGAACGAGTGGCATGGGCTGGAGAACTGTGTGGAGAACTTCTCTTCACCCTTGCTGCTTCTGTGTCCAGTGGCGAACACAAAGAGAGTCAGGTCTCTCAAGGAAATACTTGAATACCTTTCGGGAACTGTTCAACTTTGTTTTTACTCTTTCGACTACATTTCTGACTGTTGTTCCAAGTCCCACTAAACTGTAGTTATCTTAATACCTGTGTGTCAGCTGACAAATTGACTTTGCCCTCTTCAGCAGTGTCCTTTCATGCCTTAGTGAACTGCAGGGAGCGTACCCTTTTGCTGTGGGATTTTAAAATGCATTTAGAGCGCTGAGGAAATGGATCACTGGCCTGCGGTGTTGCTGCATATTTACTCAATTAATAATTCAGTAATGGAGCTCTCTGTCTTGCAAATCAGCACCTAGCATCAAAGAACACTCTTTTCTGTACGTTTTCTCTCCCATTTTCAGACCATACCGGTAGTGCGGCCACTGACCCTTTTGAATATTATTCTTGCCATATAGAAATGTCATAGCTCCTGAGGAAGACCCGGGAATGGGGTTGAGTCCTGCTCTGTAATACTACTGCAGTCTACAGAGACTTTTGCACTGTATGTCAAAAAAATGTACTTCTGTTCAACGTTTAAGATATGTATTATTTATGTAGTTCAGACAGTCTGTAATGGCTTGGGGAATGTAAGTGTTCCTACACCAGATGGATGCATTTGAGCTCTGGATTTACTAAGACTTTGAACACAAAATATAAAATTAAGGAATGAAACTGATATGCTTGAGCCATTTTTTGTCAACCGACACTGTTTTTTGTTTATCTCTAAAGAGCTGCAGTTGAATGTCTTGGGTGTGGGTGAGTGTTTTTTTAGTGCTGTGTCAGCTTCTTGGCTGTTGCAAACAGTTTCAGACCAATGTGTGAATCTTGTACTGCATGTTTTTCTTTTTTTCTTTCCTTGCTCTTGCTGAAGGTGATGTTTTATTATTTCTCTGTTGAGTGACATTCTGACGTGTCACTTAAAATAAAAATGAAAAAAAAAAGTCACTTGGAGAGCTCCTTTGAGTTGTGTGGGCTTCATAATAAAAGGAACTAGATGTACCGCATAGTGGTACAAAATATGACTGCCGCCCAGTCCTGTCATCCTGCATCCTCTGCAAAAATAAATCACGCTGGTCAATTTGTTTCCATTTCCTACTCTTGCAACTTTTATGTATGCTTGTTTGTGCATGCCTGTGTGCATACAAGCATACTTGCATGCGTGCGTATATGAGTGTGTGTGTGGGAAATGACTGCAGGTCGGATTCGAACCTTGGTAGATTTTAAGTAGATTTTTCAGATATTTTTACTTTAGCCTACTTTACTATTTATTTTTGAGGCGACTTTTTACTTTTACTCCTTACATTTTAACACGAATATCGGTACTTTCTACTCCTTACATTTTACAAAACTGGCTCGTTACTTTAGTAATAGGCTAAGCCGCTATTATTTTTTTGCGTCATCAATAGCGGATCGGAGGCCTACGTTGCACTTGACGCACCACTACAAGATGACTCGATTTGGGCGGCATCCATTCGCAGCAAATCATTGCAGCTTGATGGCAGTAACGTTAACGTTAGCACATATATGTCTCAATTAAATTTAGTCAATAGCCTAATGCCCTCCTCATCTCCTCGCCTTTGGTGCTTCCCTAACTTCTAGCTGCAGTGTAGCCTAGGCTATATCCTTAGCAATAAGTAGGCTAGCCTTGGGTCTTAAACAGGGAGGCTATGGAGGCCGAACACAAGCAGACTAAACGCAGTTTACCCACCACTGAAATTTCAGAAATAGTTTCTCCACTTCTTATTAGAGTTTATCCACCCCTCAAAAGAGTTAAATCACACTGTATTATCCACAATAACAATATGTACACTCATCAACACTCTGACCACTTAATGCCACTTGTATTGTTATAAAGATTTGACAATAACCGCACCATCATCAAAGATGTTCTGAATGCCTTTTCTAAAAATCTGATACCTTACTGTGATCACAGAATTCATAGTTTACCCAATATTAGTTGTGCAGATGTATAGTCCATCTTATACACATGAAGGCAACAAAGAAAATGCAAAAATAGAGCCTTTTGTGTATTTTTTCCATTTTGTGTAGTCATTCTATATCAGAACCTGACACACAATCCAAATAGTCTACAAGAAACCTCAGAAATGCAGACTTTTATTGTCAGTAAGCTATGCATTTTGGGTAACCAAAAGTCCTATGAGGAGTTTCCATAAGGCATTACAAAACGCATGAGCATACCTTGGCAAATAATGGTCTAAAATACTGATTTTTCATTTTATATTGATCTACTTTTGCACACAGATTCGCAAGACCTGGTGCTAGGGCTCAATTGTGTTTCTAAAATCATATCAAGTGACCTAGAGGGCTGAAATGTAGTCAGTTCAGAGATGCTTGTTATCTCGCAGAAAGAAAAAAAACAATATTCTAGGCTCTGTAACTCTGTGACAGTGCTTCCTAAGAAACTACAGGATCTTAGCTTTCTAAAGATGTCCAGCATTTGATGGTAGGCCAAAAGAACACACTGCCCTCTGAAGTAGGCAGATGCAATGTTGGAGGAGAAAGCCAATAAATGGCCAAACAGGTTATGGGAAGATTTAAAAAGAGAGACTGGCACTCTTGCACTCTGGTAACATTTGTGTGGTCCAGGTGCTGTTGCATAAAAAATGGTTGTCATTCACAAGACTACTTTTACTTTTATACTTTAAGTACATTTCCAATTGTACTTCTACTTGAGTATGGATACTTTTGCCATCTCTGTTAGAATATAGCTCAGATGAGGGATCTGTCATACAGTAGATGGACACAACCCCAGGTTCTGAGATACAGCTGGTGTGAAGATGAGGAAGACACATGGATGCTGTGACCATGTCATCTAGCTGACGGATGACATGTGGTGGAGACTATAGGCAATAAAATCTAGTTAGTTCAAGTGTGTTCTTGGGTTACCATTCTGAGACTAGCCTATGGTTTTTTGCACTGAGAGCACAGAATTATGCTTGCCTTTTTCTCTCTGCAGACCCCAGGGGGCCTCCTTAGTATAGAAAGGATCTGTAGATATGGAGGAGAAAACACTGTTCACAGCTCTCACAGAATTCACACCCCATATGGCGATTAAAGCAGGATGTTGGAGAGAAGCAATATGTTTCTTGTGGTAATTCCTCAGGGTGATTGATGCTGTTTGATGTTTGATTCCAGAAGAGATAGTTACATAAGCAGTTAAATCATACCTGTCAACACTCCCGTTTTTCCCGGGTTCTCCTGTATTTCAAGGTCATCTCCCAGCACCCTCCCGTTTTGTTATTTCTCCCGGAAAACTCCCGTACTTTGCATGGCCATCAAACTTAATTTTTAAATTATTGATCCATTAATTTTTTTCTGTTAGTCTGACATCTCTCAGATTGCCAGATTGCGTATAAACTACACATACATGATCACTTACTTTCAATTCCAACCGTTTTGTCATAGACTAAAACCTGGCAACCCAAAACCCAAATAAGGAAGCGGGTGCCGACTGCGCAGCCTGAGTCTCGCAAGCAAGCGGGCTAGTAGGCGGGTCAATATATAACCTCAAAAAAATTGATACAAAAGGTTTTTCAACTGATTATGATACCTTTAGATGTACTTACATATATTTAAACATATAAAAAACATAACATATTATATATTAAAACATATTAAAAATCTAGTAAAATCTGACCCCAGTAAAGGGGTCATTTTCAAGATGGCGTCCAAGATGGCCACCAGAAGCTAATTTGGGATATCTAAAGCATATTCAGCCTAGGAAAGTGTTTTTCGTGTTTAATCAGATTTAGAGGTCATTGATTCATATATGTCAGACTAAAGTATCAGTTCATCATTTTCAAAGACTTGTCATTTTCAAGATGGCCACCAGAAGCTAATTTTGGCTATATCTGAAGCATTATTCAGCCTAGGAAAGTGTTTTTCGTGTTTAATCAGATTTAGAGGTCACTGAATCATATATGTCACACAATCCTTCATTAAATCATGCCATCCTAAAAAGATGGTTGTGGCGTAACAAGAGGTCATGAATTAATTATAATCTATTGAATTGTAATTAGTCCCTCCTTTTCCACAACTTTCCAACCATGCTGCCAATTCAGTCTACTTAAAGCATAGAGAACGATAGATGTCATTTCATTCTACTTTTTTATCATGACTTTCTGTCAGTTCAGTCACATACATACGACAGACTATTAGGGCCACACATTAAGAAGACAAATATTTTTGCCATGATGAGAAGCCAAACCCAACATGTCGTTTAAAGTCGACATGTCAACATTAAACACAACATTTTGAGAATAAAGTTGAAATATCATGTCAACTTTAATCAGGATCTTTGGTGTCAGCAAAAGACAGCATTCCAGAAGAGGAGATTTTTTCCTTCAGTCATGTGTTCACTATGCCTTCACTATGCCTTCACTACTCCCAATCAGACAACAGAGGTGATTGGTCAATTAAGATACCAAGTGATGGCTGTACTTTTTGGTGGGAAGTCCACAGACTCTCTTACAACATTACGGCACAACACCCTGAGTAGGAAGGTTGTCCTTGCGTCATTATTTGTGACTCCAGAACGTCTCCCTCCAACTGAATCTGCTAGTAAGCTTCACAGCTTTTGAAAGTTATCCGCTGTAACTGTGTGCATTTCTGCAAGACACTCTTCTGTTAATGTAGATACGGATTACGCTTCACTGCTGCCTGTGGAACATGTCAAAATGAACAATGTGACAATCTGCACAACTTCCTTTCAGAGGACTGGGGATGATGGATGATGATGAATAATGATATAGTACTGTAATTATTTCTGATATACTAATAAATATAGTTTAATATTAAGTTTAATTAGCTCCCCCCTTATGATAGATGGCAACATGTATTTGATGCACACAAATATAATGCATGCCTATGCATGGGTTATGGTTCACTAAAGTCATAGAACAGCCAGAATTATATATATTATAAAAGCATATATACCCTGTACATGAAATATAACATCAATCAATTTATATTCCCATCTTCCACCACACTTTGCATAATACATAATCTATTCTGTATAGGCGGATCTAGTGTGCAGCTGATACATTTTGGTATGTACAGTCCAGGGGAAACAAATTAAACATCCTATATTTTCTGAAAGCATATAACCTGTAGATGAGATAAAACACCAGTTAAGACATGTCAGATCTTCCTCCATGCCATGAACAATACATTGCCCTCTATTCTGTATAGGCAAATCTAGTGTAAAGCGGATACATGTTGGCCTATATTGTCCAGGGAAAACAGATTAAACACCCTTAACTATATATTTTCTGAAAGCATATAACCGGTAGATGAGATAAAACACCAGTTAAGACATGTTATAAGGCATAGTTTGCCGGCAAACCACTGTTTGATGTGATGAGATAGTTACATAAGCAGTTAAATGCTGTAGGCAGTGGTTTGCCAGCATATTGAGTGTTGACTATTGAATGCAGCCACACACCTCGACTGTAAGTGGTCTTTGGGAAAAAGTGCCTTAGTGGCGCTGAGACAGGCCAGTGGTCATTAAATATAAATAGCCAGATCCAACCCTATTTTAGTAGTATGACCACTGCCCTGCCTCTTACATAATGCAGAGCAGAGGGTGCTGCTCTGTCAGGCAAGTGACGACTCCTAACAAGGCATGGGACCGCAAGGCTGGGGCACTCCACTTCCTCGCATTAGAAATCTCACATTCATCACACTCATTTAATCTCCGCACCGACCACTATTTGTCCACACTGAAAAAAAAAAGCTTTTAAAATCTGATATGAACCTATCAACAGTAGGCTACAGACAGACAGACAGCAAGTCTACTGAGGTCTCAATGAAAACAATCCTGGGTGAGGCTCCATATGAAGGAGCTCACAGGAAAACTGTGGATCAGCTCGGTCCTTAGAGAAGATGGCTATTATCTCTTAAGGAACCTCGCAGGAGTTACGCCGAAAGCAGATCAACATGAAATATACCCGTTTCCAGGCATTTAAGTCCCTCACCAAATATATTTAATCTTGCATTGCTCAGTAATAGGCACATTAAGGGGATCGATTGAGACCCAGGGGATCTATTAGGGTAATGATGTAATTTTTTAAAAGCAACATTTTAAGGTTATTCCACTAGAGTAAACCATCGTATAGTCTGCAGATCACAGGCTACACATCTAAGCGAAGACAAAATGTGTTGATCCTGCGCATTGCTGTTCCTACCCTGCTGTCTGCTGCAAACCCACAGCCAGATGAATGCCTGTTGATCCTAATCTCCTTGCCCGTCTTCAGCGACATGCTCCAGCATTCGTGTGACAATTTCCTATCTCCTCCAATAACTCGCCCCATTAGCTGTTGACAGGTGCCAGCCTGAGCGCGCGGCGCGGCGCGGGCTAGGCCGGGCCGGCAGGAGTCGGTAAACGTGGCTCCGTCGTCTGAGAGGTTGACACACACCTGCCTTTCATTTAACCCGAGGCCACTGCATTAATCCCGAAAATGTGTTTGACATTCCTGACACGCGCGTGCACAAGCATGACTGACAGGAGGAATGAGGCCATCGTGTATGATGAACACCGCCTCTGCAGGCGAGGAATCGCTGCTTATTGGAAACACGGAAAGGTCCTCCCTAGTATAAAGGATTGTCAGAGACTAAGAGGAGATTGTGACATTTAACAGTGCTGTGAAACTCAGTGGTGTGTTGTTCATGCTTGAACAATACATTAAGTACTGAGAAGAGACGAGAAAACACTGAATTTATTTTTTTATTCCAACAGAACAAGCATGGTGTGTAGGCTATTTCACAGCTAACACCTTTCAGCTGCATTCGGGAATGTGTTAAATAAGTTAAATCTCTTTAGTTGGAGTGTTTGCACTTCGGTCTGTGGCCTGTGGTGAGGACACAGGCTTAGTGTCCGTTCACTGCCACTTTTATCTTCACTTTTTAATATTCACAGTACTACAATGAACAGAAAAACAGAAATGCAAGCAATACTGAAAATACTGGCAAAGCAAACAGAAAGTTAATGTTCTTGGTTCTCATGAATATCCCATTGTGGTCAAGATAATTGAGCAGTATCTTTATGGAACAGGTCTCCCATATCATCCTCAAATGTAATGACTCACATGTTTGGGGATGATGCTGACTGGAAGATACATCCTTCTTTATGAGAAACAGAATATTTAAGGCTTTTCTTTGCTCTACATTAATCCCATACGGATATTCTCACATAATGCTGAACACGTAGACATTTGAGTGCAACATTTCCCGAACTTTGGAGTTAATGTCATGTTGTTTCAGGGGATTACTAGACAACCCAGAGTAAACATTTTGGGAATGTTGGCATTTATCCTCTGTGTTTATGCACTCTCTCCCCTAACTCATGTTGACAGAAGTGACTGTAGAGCAACTTGAGAACTCTTCCCCCCCCCCCGTGCTGTGAGGTGCAAAGGCTTTACTGACATACATACAGAGGCGTGAACCCAAAGGCTGGACCATTCAGTGCTTCTGCCTCTACTTTTGTGCTTCAGTAGGGGTAACCTGTTCTATTCCTCACCACCTTTTGTGGCCAAAGCGCAAGCACACAGGTTGCACAATGAAGCCCACCTGTCCTCAAACGATAGGATGACACAAAGTCAAGTACAAAACTCAGTGCAGAGGTCACAGTGTGGGCCACAGTCAGCATGTCCCAAGCGAAGATGGGAAGCCGGGATCTCCAAACCAGCCTGGACAACATTCGTCCAGTTTTAGGCATTCAAACTGAGACAAAGCGATAGCCAATGGGATTGCTGCAGACAGACACCAGATGACCAGTTCCCCCTGTGTCTGTCTGCAGTGCTGTCCATGAGGCTTGACCCCCCCACCCGCCCCACCCGCCCCACCCAGAGCCTGTCAGAAAAGGGGCCAAGAGACGCCCATCAGGTCACGTCTCCTGAACTCCTGATACGATGGTGGGAGTGGCCGGCGTGTCCAGGGCTGTCTGGTTTTGGGACAGGGGTGGTGGGCTCCAGTCGGGCTGATAGAAGTGGATGTCGAACGTCTGGGCCCACTTGGCGAAGACGCGCTTCTCGGTGATGAAGCGGTGGTGGCTGCCGCGGCGACCGCGCTCGTGGGAGATGTACATGGCACACTCGTCTGGCCCCCGAGGCTCGTAGTAGTGGTAGGGCACAGAGGGATGCTCCGCCTCTCTAGAGGGACCGAGAGAGAGAGGGACACGGATTACAATAAATGTGAATGTGAATGTGTGTGTGTGTGTGTGTGTGTGTGTGTGTGTGTGTGACAGAGAGAGAGGGAAATGGATGATAATGAGAGGGGTTAGAGTGAGTGTGTATGTGTGTGTGTGTGTGTGTGTGTGTGTGTGTGTGTGGGTGTGTGTGTGTGTGTGTGTGGGTGTGTGTGTGTCTGTGTGTGTGACAGAGAGGGAGGGAAATGAATTACAATGAGAGGGGTTAGAGTGAATGTGTGTGTGTGTGAGTGTGTGTGTGTGTGTGTGTGTGTGTGTGTGTGTGGCAAAGTGACAGAGAGAGAGAAAGGGCAGAGAGATTGTAGAGTGATGAGGATGCTGGTTTATTATGCCCAAGCATGGAGAAGATACTGACGGATGGCCTTAGGTGATGTGTTTAACCTGCATTGGTTCAGGGGATCAGGAGGACATTACAGCTGTTGTAGTGAGAAGCTAATAACCTATTAGGAGGGCACTGAGGCCAAATGGGAATAAAATGAACAATTTCACACTGGTGCCAGGGTAAGGCAGTTGCCAAGATATGTGCTAGGGGATGTAAGTGAAAAATTTCACACTGAATTGATAATGTCCAGAAAAAATAAAAGGGTAGACATTAACTCACTTTATTATTTCTTAATGGCAAAAAAATCAAAACATCGAAACAAAGTCATATCACTGTCACTATTCAGTCCCGCAGATGCAGATGAGGCATGTCGCAATAAACATCTGGAGACAACGGATGAGGTAGAGACAAACCGTGGGTGAGAATGATTAGCTAAATGTCACACTGGAAATCTCTGAACTAATCCAATTTGAAGGCACAGCACAAACTAATCCCCTGATCCAAACTACAGGAGAAAAAAACAGCAATAACAAAGTTGTGGGCAAGTTTAAGACTGACAGCCATCCTTGTTTCCACTGGATTTCATCAGATTCCAATACCCAAATCAGCAAATTGTCCCCAGATGTCCATTACTGTAACACAGCCTGAAGGTCATGTCTGACCCTGTGAGATGTGTCATTATTAAAAAGGCACACACACACGCACGCACGCACACAGAGTTGCTTTATATTCCCGTTAAAAAAAGGGCCCCAGCACTGTCACACTGTGCACTGTGTGTATGCCACATCCTGTGTTAATGACTGCCTGTGTGACAGACTTGGGCTCACCTGCAGAAGTCTGGAGGCACCATTCCATAAACATTGATTCTGTCACACAGCTCCAGAGCTATGGTCATGGTGAACCAGCCGGTGCTCAGCCACGAGTTCGAAATCCGCCTTCAAGAGAGAGAGAGAGAGAGAGAGAGAGAGAGAGAGAGAGAAAGAGAAAGAGAGAGAAAGATAGATAGAAAAGAGAAAGGAAAAAAGAGAGGGAGATGAGTTGCCTCAGCTGACTGTTATTGACAGAAGGGATGAATGCCCTGCGACACTCCCAACAACATCCTGTCCAATAACAACTCAGTCATAATGCCTCTCTAATGCAATGTGCTACCGTGGCATAGTGGCACACAAACAAACACCTTTTATGAACAGGGCCTCCAAATGTGATTGATTGACAGGAACTGATGGATCGTAAATTACTGCAGTCAGTTCTCCATGTGGCGTTTGTCACATTAATAATATAACGCAACAGATGGCAACAGGCAGGCTCATGGTACATTCTGGCATCGGTACAGTATATGCCCACATGAAAACCCAGAACATGCTGCAAGCACAATCTTCTCTATAATAACAGCTTTTTGATGTCTGACTAATATTATAAAGTAATATTTGAACTCACTGTATAGCTCATTCTGTGCAGAAGAAAAAAAGATGGCTAAAAAGCACTAATCGTAATCGTAATCGTCTTTGAGACTCACAGCGATACCTCTCTATTCTGACTGCTAAAATCAGCAAAAGAAGGTTGTGTACTGTCAAATTATTTTTGTGTCTTTAAGCAGGAATAGCAGATTTCCACTGTTGTTGATCAGCTGGGTGTTGTCTCTCCTGTGTCTTTGAACTATGGAAGACATCTTTGCTAACTACCTGTTTTCCTTCCACCTACTGTAGCAGATAAATAGTTTAAATGTTTTAATTCAGGCTGTGTATTAACAAGAATCTGTCAATATGATACATACAGTATCATGATACAGGCTTTAACATATTGTGAATATATGACTGCATATATTGTAACTATTAATTAAAAATCAGCATCATGTTTTTGATATAGTAATTTATATAGTATTGCAAAAATAAAATATCATCATATGAAAGTGTATCGATTTCATTTATTTTTTTATATACATTATTATCAATGAACCAACATTTACCTATGTGACAATTTGAATGCATAAAACAGAAAAACATTAGTGGCACACAATATTTGGAATAAATTATGTTTTGAGAGCTCTTTCAACAGTGGCTCATATTTATTCTTGAAAGCGCCTCTAGCATAATGCACTCTATTCAGGGGCAGCTTATTGTTTGATCTCTGTTTACAGGAGGAATTCAAACCCCATGACATTTAATGGCAAAGTTTTCCCTGCTATATGAGATATGCTTTTTTTTGTAACAAAGTTACTTTCATTAAAGGCTTGCCATTTTCTTTGTTTTTACAGGGGCTTGCCAGACTCAATTTGCGGAAATGTCATTTTGAAATGGTTGTTATTTTAAGAAAAGCAAATGTTTATATACCCTCAACTGTCTTTAAACCACTAGTCTTTGTAACTATGGAGAGATGTGCGATTTTGCCAGAGAAGAAGAAACCATAGGCTCTCTGAACCAAGGTTGTGTTAAATTGATGGCATTAATTTGACATTTATTTGGCATTTGATATTCTGTCTCAACTTGAAACTAAGAACAACAATCCAAATTGTTTTGCAGTTGAGTGCACTGCTGTAATTAAGTCACACGTTTTATCCAAAGTCTGTTAATTGTACGAACGTCTGGGTCAAACAGATTACTGAAAGAGACTGACGCACAGATTCATTACACTGAAGCATTCCAGTAGGCCACAGAGCATAGCAGGAGAACAGAAGGAGCTAATTCAGGCAGGTGCATGAGTTGATGTGAGCGATATGCTCTGCGCCTCTCCCCACTGCTTCAGCAGCTCTCTCATGTCTGTTTCATCACAGCTCCAGGCCTTTACTGCTACTGTAAATGCTGGAGAATTAGGGCACAGTCAAGCACTTGCCACAGGGATCAATTACCAAGGCCCCAGCCTCCATGTTAAAGTTTCATGAGTGGAGCAGGGAATTAACACCGAATCAGCACTGATCTGACTGCACCCTTTTCCATTATATGATGGCGCACTCACAAGATCACGGCCTGCCTCTTCCCAGCTCTACATGGATCCAATTTAGTGTCTGTCTATTAGGTTCGTTAACCAGGGGACGAGGAGAGCATGAGCATTGATAAGAACAGGGAGTTGTATACGCACGTGTGTGTGTGCGTGTGCGTGTGCGTGTGCGTGTGCGTGTGTTTGTTTGGCTGCCTGATGTGCCTGTCCAACTTGGGCTGGATTCCTGCGATGTGGCACCAGGAGCAGAGGAACATTTTTAAGCACCGGAGCTTTGCTCTGTCCGCTGGCCACTCCTGACCTCCTCCCTGCAGCTGTGTGTCTGTGCCTGGGAGAGGACAGGCTGCTCGAGTCCACCAAAGGGTGTGGAGCGTTAACTGGCCAAATGGGCCCCCCGGCCTCCCCGCGGCTCTCTGCTGGCACTGGTTCTCTGTCGGCTCCCACCTCTCCTCTCCTCTCCTCTCCTCTCCTCTCCTCTCCTCCTGTGCTTAATATTCTGGATCCTCCCCAGGTGTAATCAACCTGCACTTTCTGCCACATCCAACTCCAAAAGCATTTTACCTTTACAGTGAGGTCCAATAGAGGCTTCAATACAGGCACTTCTCTCTTTCTCCTTACCTTTCTTTACATTATTCACTTTCTTTCCAACTCTCGCCTGCTCTCTCTCTCTCTCTCACACACACACACACACATACAAACAGACACACACAGATATACATACTGTACACACACACACACACACACACACACACAGAGAGAGCCTTTTCAAACAGGTGATCTCAAGGAGCCTGACTGCAGGCTGTGGCGTTTGGGTGGCCCTGAGCTTGTTATTTGTGGATGATCATGCCTGACAGAGCCAAATTCCTGCCCAGTTCTTTGGGAGAGGACGCAAGGCCGCCTCGGCAGGATGGTCATGGTCCCTCTGTTCGGGGTAATACATAAAAGATAACTGCAATTACAGAGGTCATCCGACCAGAAAGCTACAGAGCAGCTTTGGGTGCTGGTTCCAGGAGTTATTGGTGGCCCTAAGCACCGTAAAAAGCACAAAACTAAATATTTAAAATAGATTAATAAAAGGAGAAAACTCTGTTCAGGGCCAAGTTTTTTAAAGAAAAATCACCTTAATCTACTTTCTTGTGAATAGTTTTGTTTTTCCCCAGTTGATTTTTCTGAGTCAAACAAACATGTGCATCACCACCGGCCTGAAGAAGCTAATCTACAGTCCAAGCATTTCATGTCAGAGCCACTGACAGGCTTCTCCATAAATGGATTATTGGTGACCTGGAGCGCTGCATCCAATAACCAGATGATTATTTCCTGGGGGTCTAGCACAGTATAAATCCTATTTTGTAAATACATATCCGTGTTTTCCTTTTTACTGGCCTAATAGACAGAACATATAAAAATAATGTCATAATAATCATTAATCTTATGGAGGAATGTTTCTTATGTTAGGCAATGTTTTTCGTTTAGGTAAACAAGCCTGAGCCTAAAGGATCTAAGAAGCCAAGATAAGTCCTTCTCTTTGGATGGCAAGCTGACTGATGCAGCAAGCTCTGTCTCTGTGTTCAGAAAGTAAACACATTCTTTTGATTACCAAGATGAGAGGAAAACTAGCGGTTGACGATATAATGAGGTGGAAAAGAAAAGTAAATAACACCATAAGCATGTTAATGCATGGTCCAGCCTGGGGTGCCAGCACAAGGGTTATGTAAAGGCCTGATTGCACTAAACAAACTTACTTGTTTACCTTGCATACTTGCTTTGTTTCTGCAAGTAATCACCAACCCATCCATAGAGGATGGCAGTGCTTAGTACTTTATTGACATTGCATTAAACATTCACTTGGGTGTGGTAAATGAAATCACAGAAGATTCAAGATGTAATCTGCATCCATTGTTCGAAAATGGGCAAATGAGTGTTTGTACTTCTGTTGAAATACCATCAGGGGCATCCACTTTTGAGCCATATTCAGACATTCAGCAAGACCTAAATACAATTTGCATAAGGATTCTTAAATTCATATACTGTACCTCTTAGTATTCAGTTCTGAGACCACCACAGACACAAAACTACACTGTTTTCCCAAAACAGTTTGTATGTGTGTGAGCGGGGCATGTCAAAACAACTTCTGACAGGCAAGGTTTAAACTTGAAAGTGTGTCAAATGAACAAAAGGAGCAACCTTGTCAATCCTGCACTGAACCGACTTTGACATGCGGCTTTGGCAGCTTCGGCTGGGTTGCACCGACACGCTTTGCATACTTCTCTCCCTTTTATCACAGTCCTTGTATTCTGGTGTTTTGTCTTTGTCCTAGAGGGTAAATCCATTTTCATTTTTTTGAATATTATGCCAGAACAGAAGTGATGACATAGAAATGCACGGTGGATGTGTTCCATTACTCAGACAACCATAATGGCCGAGGCCTAACTGAGAGTGAGATTTTAATGGGCAACTGGGGCTTAGTGCAGTTAGTGCAAGCCCACTGCTGTGAATGAACAATGGTAGGCTAGATAGAAGGGTGATAATAGCCAAAACCTCTCTCTCACACAGACAGACAGACAGACAGACAGACATACACACACACACACACACCAGGTACTATTAAAGTATGTCTCATAATTCAGTCTGGAGCTCATTCAAAACTTGCACTGTGTAAATTAGACAATTATCTCAGTGGTCAAAACTCCAGTGAATTTAGCACCTCAGAGTCCAGATACTTCACTAAACTCATTTCCATATCTTCTGAATCTCATCTCCAGTCAATGTGTTACCTGAACTGACTGGACACAGCAACCCCTCATGTGCTTCGTTAAGCTGCACTGAGCTCAGTATCTGCTATTTACCTCAATTTCTCTTTCTCTCTCTCTTTCTCTCGCTCTCTGTCTGTCACTCTGTGTCTGTCTGTCTGTCTGTCTGTCTGTCTGTATCTCTCACCCATTTAGAGAACTAAGAGAACTGACCTCCTGCAGATGTTTGCTATCACAGCACCTTCAGGTTCTATTTGCTGCACAGCTGTCCAAAGAGAACATCAGTAGAACACGGATGTTGCAGACACAGATGGCTGCAATCACATTAAACTGTACATTGTCATTGCCGAGATGGAGCCACACTGTCCTCTTTGTGTAGCTATTCTTCACTACTTGTAATCCTACCAATAGTATAATCCTACTGGTTTAGACTTTTCTATCACTTCTCACAGAAATATCGGACTGTTGAAGCATAAACAGAACTCTCGGTCAACCACGTGATAGAATAACACGGGACACGCAGGACCTTGACCGACCGCCCCACCCACCCCTTGACCTTTACCTGTCCTTGCCCGTCTCCTTCTTGAAGAGCTCGTCGAACTGCAGCATCTTCTGCCAGGAGATGATGTAGACCTTGAGCTTGGGCAGCACCTGGTTCATGAGACGCAGGTTGTTGTAGACGAGGCCCTTGCCGTCGCGCCGCATGTAGCTGCTGGGCCCCCAGAAGATGAACACGGCGTCCTGGCTGGCGTTGAGCAGCTGGTGGCGTCCGCGGAGCACGCGCTGCATGCTGGAGTGGGCCACCACGCGCAAGCTGGTGCGCCGGCCCACGTCCCCGCCGTAGGTGCCGCCCGCCGGCGCGTCGTTCATGCGGATGACGCACTCGGCCGCGTCGATGTCCGTGCCGCGCCCTCCGCCCGTCAGGTGGCCGGAGCTGGTGACCAGCGCGCAGCTGTTGCAGTGCATCTTGAGCGGCTATGAGAGAGAGGAGGAGGGAGAGAGGGTCAGTGTGGTGCGGGTGGACTCCCGCTACGGCTACTTCCACTCAGCAGGAAGAGATGCAGACAGCAATGGCTTACAAATAAACCATGTAGCATTCAAAGCATTCATTCAATTCAACCTAGAAGATCGACAGTTCCTGCTGGTAATTTTTTAGTGGAGAGAGCTCTTTGTGCGATTACTGACTATTACTCTATGGGCCAAACATTCATGAGTCAGCTCAATGCCATGCCATAGTTCATGCAGAAGTACATTGCTTGCTGATAGACTTTGCACTTTACACGCCATTTGAATCAAGGCCCTATAACTGTAACTTCTCGAGTGTTAAGTAGCAACCATTACCTCCTCACACTCTGAACACTCGGGCACTTTGGAGAGAGCTATGACTAGCTGATTCAGCTCCAACACACAGCTAAATAAAGTCTTCCGGAGGTTGAGGACGATCTCCAGGAACAAGCCTGGGTACCCCTGGGCTATGAGTTCCTCCTTTACATGGCAAGGAAATGTAGAAGAAGCATAGTGCTCAGAGATTCCCCTCAATAAATATGCCATTTAAAAGTGAACTCGCAACTCTTTACATGAGGTGCACACAAACACACACACATCCACAAACACCATAGCTGACCACACACACGAGAGCAGTATATTTATAGAAATGCTCTCATGTATGAGATTAAATACTGGAAAATGCTGCAGCCATTGAGTGGGGCTCCTAGACCTGCAGAGCCTGTCAGCAAGGTTCCTCTGCACAGCTGAACAGCGCACATGCACCTGAACCAACCCCCCACCCAGAGAGAGCACCTCCTCCCTCTTTCCCTCACACACACACACACACACAGAAGCCTGTCTGAGGTTAGGCTATCTGCTCTCATAAGAGCTCCCATGAATCATTCCCAGGCCTGTATATATGGCCGCATTGGTATTCCGCCTTTGATAAGCGCCGGCTAATATGGATAAGGGGAGCAGGGGGCCTGGTGAGACAGGATAAAGGGCCGGCTCTGGGGCTGTGGGGAGAAAGGGTTGCGTCTGCTCTCTCCCCCCGCCCCCCCGCCCTGCACCACGCCACCACGACGCAGCGCTGTTTAAGTCAATGAGATGCAAAAAAGCTCCACGCCAAAGCTGCTCAATTTGTCCTGGATGATGGCATCTGCTATGGAGGCTGGGGGGAAAAATGAAAAACAACAACAACGAAAAAAACTCCATACAAAAACTCTAATAACAAATGGTGATGGTGTTCTCCCATGGATCGGCTCTCCCTTAATGGCGCATTTCCACAAGGGGACGGGGAGCCTCTCCTGGTGTGGCGGCTCAATCTAACGGAGAACTCATCAGGTTGGGGGCCACAGGGGGAGG
Source organism: Alosa pseudoharengus (assembly GCF_046254945.1). Taxonomy (NCBI): domain Eukaryota; kingdom Metazoa; phylum Chordata; class Actinopteri; order Clupeiformes; family Clupeidae; genus Alosa; species Alosa pseudoharengus. The sequence continues at coordinate 47,245,189 of NW_027468663.1, read as the reverse complement.
CGGCCTTATTTATGTGTGCATTACATGTGTTTACAGTCGTACTTCTTGATCGAAATACAAGCATAGAAATGCTAGGGTGGGTGTGAGGCTGTGCGCCTATGTGTAATTAGAGAGAGGTTGTATGTGCATGCTTTGCTTTGTTTGTGTGTGTGTGGTGAGAAGTTGTATTCAATTGTGTGTGTGTGGTGCCAGGCTGTGCAAGTGTGTGTGTGTGTGTGTGTGTGTGTGTGTGTGTGTGTGAGTGAGAGAGGGTGTGTGTGTGTGTGTGTGTGTGTGTGTGTGTGTGTGTGAGTGAGAGAGGGTGTGTGTGTGTGTGTGTGTGTGTGTGTGTGTGTGTGTGAGTGAGAGGGTATGTGCGTGTGTGTGTGTGGTTGAGCTGCTGCACTGACATGATGCTTAATGAAGGGGGGAGTTAATGAGGTCCCTGAGGCTTGCAGCAGAGCACAGGCGCCTTGCACCTCCCAACTCCTACCTATCAGGACAAAAACCTCTCCTGGCAGACACACAGACAGACACACAGACAGGCACACAGACAGGCACTCAGACAGGCAGAGTGGGCTGGGGGCAGTCGGGGGGACGGCGGGCAAATCTCAGTCATGAGGAGACAGTTTAGGCGGGTTTAAAGTGAGCACATATAGGCCATTATCCCTGCAGACCTGATGTGGGAGGACAGCAGATGCAGAAGCAGCAAAGCTTAGACCTGATCTGAAGACTTGATCCCGTCCATCCTCCATGTGGCATGCTGGCCGGCTTTCAGACTTGCTGAGAGCACCAAATCAGCCTTATCTGTATTCAGCTGCTTATAGGTTAAAAAAAAAAAACCTTCCAGTGGAAATAGTGGCATCTGTGACAATGTGGAAGTGTCCTTCACACTCCGTATTACATATGGCGGCGTGATGGGGAGGAAAACATGCGCCTGGGAAGCCATCACCCGCAGGTGTGGAAATAGATTAACCTTGGGTGATGATACATACGACACAGGCGGCAATGTTCAGATTGGAGTCACTTTAAATACAGCTGACACAATGCCAGTGCTCAGAGCCAGCGGCAATTTTTAAAACTACAAAGCGCTCCTAATCATGCAATTTGTGCAGAAACGGAAGATATTTCAGTGTCCTCACATTCCAAGCAGAGCAAACTATTATGCTAGTTGTGGGTCTCAAAAATTGCAGTGTGGAATTTCTGCATCACTCTACACACACGCACGCCCCCCCCCCCCCCCACACACACACACACACACCCACACTGCCCCTCTGCCCCCCAACCCCTGCTGATTATGACAATGGATTCAAACATCACAGCCAGAATTGTTCACACTGCATGGAGGACATTTATGATGCTCATGCATTGAGATGAAGCAAACACATTTCCTGTCAGTGCCATGGAGTATGTAGCACACACAGGCGCCTCCTGCCTCCAGTGAGAGAGAGAACCAAAAGAAAAACATTCTTTTTCTCTCTTTCTGGTGAACAAATCAGTTCGGGGGGAAAAGACGTGTACTGCCTTAAAAAAAAGACCGCCCGTCCAGCACACTCGCGGCACACCAGCTGGGCCGAGGAGGAGATAGCCAGTGAACGGTCCACTAAAAGGCTGCAATCACATGGCACAGCAGGCCCCAGTTATCAGACCTCCCCTCCAAACACCTTTCAGCCCGTTCATTCTCTTCCACACGGACCTCTCATCATCACAAAACAGCAGTACGCCCAAATTTTGTTTCCAGATAATTCTTTTCTCTCCAGCTAATTTTTTTTCTCTTACAGCTATTTCTGCATGTCTGAATTTGGACAGCGCATGAATCATGACTACACATAAAAAAAAAAAAAGAAATCTAAAAAGAAGAAAACCAAGGAGGTGCAATTAGCCTTGACGCAAACCCGCTAATGGCAAGGATGGGAGGGTAAATCAAATATAACCCTAAATAACCTGTGTCATCGAGAGAAGGAAAAAAAAAAAAACCCACAAGATCCACATTTGCATTGTGAGAGCCGAGTACGGGTCCTGATGGGACAGCTCCGTCTGTGTGCCCGCCGCTGGGGCAGCGAGAGGAGGGGAGAGCAGCGTGGAGCTCCACGGCTGGTGCAGGGAGCTAATGATGAGGGGGCGATGAGGCATACCAGAGGGGTAGCGGGGCCGCTGAAACAACAGCAATTAGCGCAGTCCCGTCGGCCAGAAATCATTCCCCTCTGATGGCAGCCGCTGCTTACCATCCCACCATGAGATCTTAATTAGACTGTGCCACCCCCACCCCCACCCGCAACCCACACCAGCAACGCCAGTACCAGCAGCAGGTCTCTTTCCCTCTAACTACCCAAACCATTTCTCTTTCTCCCTTTAAAAAGTCCTCCAAGAACGAATGAAAAGCAGCCCAATTATTCTAGTGCAGAATACGGCGATGACCTACTGTACAAAGGGCTGATTAAAACCTGTGAGAACAGAAAGACGGCCCTTTGGAGAAGCGGGGTCCAAAGGACAGGAGGAAGACACGATGACAGGCGACAGAGAGAGAGAAAAAAACACAGACACTTTTATGGTTGCTCTCCTGACGCAGGACGGTGGGGATTTTTTCCCTTCTTTTTTTTAAGACAGCCCACCTGTCAGATGGCTTAAAGGGAGTGTCTGATCTAAGTGCGAGCTTAGAGGCGACACAAACGCAGGCAATGAAATGGAGAGCTGGGAATAAAGTGGATTTTCTGAGCAGAGGAGATCTGGCCCTGGCGGCACCGATTGATTTATCTCCTGCGACTTTGATCACGGCAGGGCCATTTAGAGGCAGCTGCGTCTCCAAAGGATCACAAGATCCCATCAGACCCCTAATCCAGCTCTCATCTCTGAGCAAACACCGCCATCTTTACACACCATCACGGCCTCCCGACTGACACTCCAACACCCGCGGTTTACTGCAGTCCATTCCATAGCCAGTAAGGTTAATGGCTGCCATTACACAGGTACGTAGTCCAGGGGGTCATATTTAATGTGCAGAATAAGGGAGACAGATGGAAAACATCACTCCCCTCATGGACAATAAGTGATTTCATCTCCCGATTTCTGCTAAGAACTCTAATATTACTCTGATCACATTAGAAACAAAATACAGCCTTCACTTACACAAAGGCATGAGTCATATAAGTAGCACTGTAAATACCAATAATGGGCAATAGTTGAAACACAATGGCAGAGAGCAATGTGCCCAATTCTTAATGTGTCCAATGAGGTGAAAATTGGCTTAGTTAGTGAAAATGACAAAGGGCTTTTTCAGAAGAGATGGTGAAAGATATAGTATAGCACACAATGTGACTAGACCAAAATTAATGTTGGTGCAGTGCTTCTCCAATCTGTGAAATGTCTCAACTCTCAAATAGTGATATCTGTTGTATCTTACATCGAATGCATATACATTTTTAATATACATATTTAACTGAGGATCATATCTATATTTTCTCTGGAAATTTTCCCAAATCTGCCAAACAAATCACCTCAAAATGCAGGGCATGTCCAGCTCCACAAGTGCCCGAGTGAGAAATACAATGTATGTGAAAACCCCATGGTAACAGCTAATTTTTCATTGTCCAAAGGAAGCAGGTTAGCCAGGTCTGCCTTTCCTCATTATTGCATTCTGCTTAGGCAATCTATAGTGTGATTTCCCCCTACCGTCAGGTCATGGGTGGCCTTTAATTGAATAATTAGTCACAGAGCCAAACCAATATGATGCCAGGAGGGACACACTGAGCCAGCGATTGTCTTACAAGTGCAAGTGCATGCAGCTTATGCTCTGCCTTTGACCAGCATTTACCCTGTGGTAGTTTGCAATAGCAGCGTAGAGGTTGTCCTATGTGTAAGGGATTGCTACTATTGGTGTGACAGAACTAGACACAGTCTCTTGGAGCTGCAGAACTTCCTGTCCTTCAGCATAACAACAACCAGCAGTCGGAGGTGGGGTGGGAGACAGCGAACAGCAAAGTGACCTTGGGGTGGACTAGCTGTCAGGTTCAGTGCGGCGAGACCCCTGCCGGTGCCTGCTGCCTCCTCCTCTTCCTTAATCAGCGCGTGCTGGAGGCTGGCCTCGTCCAGCCGCTGGGCTGCTGTCGGGTAGCACACAGCAGGCGGTGGGGAGGCGGGAGCCAGGCGCCAAGCCGATGAAGACGGCGCCAAGATGATTGCCTTGGCCTGAATACAAAAGGTGTCCCCCTTTACAATGGTGCCTGTGTGTGTGTGTGTGTGTGTGTGTGTGTGTGTGTGTTCGCGTGTGCATGTGTTTCTTTTCTTTTGAGCCTGGGATTAAGCAAGCAGCCCTGACAAGCGGCATCCGTTAAAACAAGGTCCTCAGGGGAGGAATTAGCATCCATCGTGGGGCTTATAAGTGGGAGATGGACCACAATGATAACAAGCTCCCGTCAAAGAGTGCCGTGGATGGCAGAGCACAGCTGACTCAGAGGGGGAAAAGAGAGAGAGCGAGAGAGAAAGACAGACAGACAGAATGGGAGACAGACAGGAAAGAAACAAAGTAAACTGGGTGAAAATAGACATGCAAGCAGGTGAAGACGTGCTGGAAAAGTATGCACTGCTGTTCCTATACGGCATCTCCCTCTCTTATGAGATTCCTCACGGGATCAAAAGAGTATATATACTATATAGGAGCTGAGCTAAGTATGCACTGCTGTTCCTATACGGCATCTCCCTCGGTTATGAGATCCCTCATGGGATCAAAAGAGTAGGAGCTGAGCTGAGTGAAATGTGGGAGTGGATTTGTGATTCCCGCTGCAGCACCTGGCCCACTGTATCATGATGACTAATGAGCAATGCAGAACATGAATTATGAGCAGAGGAGATGAAAACCATTTCATTAACTAATGACCATCTTCAATTTCAATTTCACACCCACATTAGGCCACAAGGACAAAGGCCAGCCACAGCCTATGGCTCCTCCCCACGCATTCACATTTTAAAAGAGCCGCAAGCCTTGTCAAAAGTGTGAATAGTCGAAATATGGTTCATTTGATAACCAAGAGGAAGAATCTAAAGAACTGAAGTTGGTGAACAGGAGCGTCAATCATTTCTAAATATCTAATATACCTCCATCATAATGGCATGCCGTACAACACAGGGCTCTGACTAGGCCAATTCTTTGAAATATGGCCAAAAAGCAGGGGCTTATTAGAAAAATGACTGCATTCAGCTTATTTCAAAAAGAGGTACCGTATTTTCCGGACTATAAGTCACACTTTTTTTCATAGTTTGGCTGGTCCTGCGACTCAGGTGCAACATATATATATTTATATATATGTTTTTTTCCTCTTCATGACACATTTTTTGACTGGTGCGACTTATACTCCGGTGCGACTTATAGTCCGGAAAATACAGTAGTTGCCCTGAATGAGGATGACAATCATTAAACCAATACGGTGACACTTGATGGGACCAGATGCACATCAGACCTTGATCTAATGCACAGCCCAGCAGTCCACATATGCATACAATTAACTGGAATCATTAGGACCAGCCAATAGTGAAGAGGTCTGCAATGCTCTAGCATGCAATGTAGCTGTAGCTGGACCAGTGGCTAAAAATACCCCAAGTGATAGAAATGCGGCTTTCCACTTCTCAACTGACAGTGAAAACAAAAGTTGATGAAATGCCAGATCCCCAGTGGAAGGTGATTCACATTGTTTTGCTGCGCTGCTTTTGTCCGAGTGGGTCACGTGTGGCTGAACAGCAGTGGTCCCAGCCAGCGCCAGTGATTAAGCCCCAGAAGAAGAAAGCCTGGGTGGCTTTAACCCTGATGATGTCGCCTCCCGCACACACCGATTTCTCTTCTCATTAGCCGCTTCCTCATGGCTTCCTCAGCGCGGGAGTCCGTGGCCGCATCACTATCCCAGCACTCACCTCTTCATCTGATAATGATAATGACGCTCATCTCCGGCGAAGGCCCGCAATTCACGGGGATAGATTTAGCCGCAGTAATTGTCTGATGGTCCAGTGCAGCATGTGGTTCTTCATTACCGAGGGGTGCATCCGCCGCACTTTACCTGCACGCTTTAATCACACAGCGGCTACATTAGGCTGCGGCTCTAATGAGTATGACTCACATTAGCCGCTGGCAATCAACTGACGCCGCACTTTGGGAATCGGGGGATTAACTGATGCAGGCGGTGATTGGGACAGAACTGCACCTTTGAGAATAGGAGAAATGAATGTGCCATGAATTGAGACTTCCAAAGTGGTTCATTAACCTCTTAGGTAATCACGGATTGCACCGTCGAGGTTAAACTGTGATTACATGTGCTTGCTCTAGTATTCAGCTACTACCACCGAACACTAGCAGCCAGCAGTTTGACTCTGTGGAGGTTGATCTCAAAGGGGTAACCTGTTTGACTGACAACAATATTCTTAGATGTTTGCGCCTTGTCATTTCTAAGCTGAACAGATAAGTTGTCTAATTCGGCAGCCAAGGACCTACTGTCTCCACCACGTTCTACATATATTTCCCAAGTGACTCACGAGTGTTTATCCTCCAACACCGAGCTTTATCCTGAATAACTGAGACTTATCCTGAATTAATGTGGAAACCCCATGGAGGTTGAAAGGATGTGCATACGATATTAAAGTATGTGCTCTCTTTACAGATAAGAACAGTGGAAGAAAGTGTCTGCAATTGCCTGTCAATGATGCTGAATTCCAAGGCGCTTAACTTTGCCGCATTGTCATATTATCTCCTCTAGGCCGAGAGAGCTGCCAACAACATCCATCAAGGGTTGTGCTCATTAGCCAGCACTGAATTGTGGGTAATGGCTGAGAGCTGTGGAAAACTTCTGTTGCTGGGATAGATGTGTCATATTTTTTTCTCCGCTTTCTGAGCAGCACAAGACATGCAGCATGCGTCCATTACTGTAAAATCCGACTTAGTAGCCTACTCCTCCCGGACAGAAACTGAGCTGGTGCCATGTAAGTAACACACTGAAATTGGTCTCCTCACCACAATCTGAAAGTACTTCAGTATGTGACAGTTCTTCTTCAAATTGATCATCTGCTGTCCTCTATGTACCAAAACAAACACACACACACTCTGCTTTGGAAAGGCTCCAGAGTGATAAGCTACCAGCTTCGCAGTTGTAATGAATGGCCTCTACATGCAAATATGTTAATAATCTCCAGGGAAATGCTATCAGAGTAAGGACTTATCACAGCCAGATCACACTGAAAACACAAATAATGGCTTGATCATTCCTTTTCTCAGCATGGGAGACAGGCTCATCAATCACTGCTAAATGGCTGGATGGTGCTTCAGGCTCACTGCACAGTGGGGACGAAAAAGACAGTTTGATGTGACTCTTTTCATCAGTTTGTTCCCCTCCTCTGCATTGCTCTGAAGCACAAGCCCACTGATGAGCTATTTGTCTTACTGAAGATATAGTTAAAAATACATCCATCACAGTTTAACCTTTCTTTGTGATCAGGACTTTGGCATGGCACCCAGGGTGAAGGGACTCAATCCATCCGACTGGCACTTTGCCTGATCTCCGAAGTGAAACAGGATGGTGGTGGTGTTGGGGGGAGGGCGTGAAATCTCATTCTAAACACACACAACGGCACGGAATTCTCCGGCGTCTTACTATTGTGCCAAGATGTATAGGTTCAGCCGCAACGCCACGATTCCCCACCCAAAAGAGGGAGCCAAGAGGCACCGTGCAAGTGATTACTCCGTCGAGGGAATGCTTATCGAAACAGAATGCGCCCTACATCCGTAATTGCTTTTCAAGCCAGCGCTGGATAGCCTCAGGCAGTGTTTTGTTTGCTACTGAAGGACTTCATAGCCGCGCTGTTGCAATGCAGAGATGAGGATGCCATAGGGACCTGGAATAATAAAAAAAAAAACTTTGTGCAACCGTTCCGCTCACGCTCTCGAGACCAATGCTCTGAGTCAGAGCACCACATCCGTCTGCCGCATTTACGAGAATAAATGCACAACACACAACAGCTCTCGCTTCCCTTTTTCTTCGTCATTTTAGTAACCAGTCAACAGAACAGGGCTTTCTTCGGATTACTATCATGACCCAAGTGAAGTACAGAAAGCATACTTTGTTTATACTAATCTCGGAAACTGATTTTTTGAAAACACACTAACCTAAAAAGAACTACTTCAGCTACAATGCCACAATGGATGTGACAAGCCACAATGGTAATAATAATAATAAGAAGAAGCTTTATTTGTATAGCACCTTTCATACACAGAATGCAGCTGAAAGTGCTTTAAATCCAATCAGCAACATATATCAGCAATGGACACAAGCCACAGCTACAGTACAATGGATGTGAGGGCAGTTATCATGCTCATGACAGGCTGCTTTGGGAATGGACTGCATTAGTAAATACAGAAAAGCAGAGCAGAGCAGAGCAGCAGTAAAACTAGTGATCTCACAGTGGACATCACCCCAACCCCTCAACCAGCTGCTTGGACAGATGCGTAGGACGGCTGGGGGTCATGGGTGTGTGCTGACCGTGTGGATAATATTCTGTGCTTAGCACAGAAGCGAATTACTGGCATATTACAAACGAAACAGCAGAACAGAGGATGTGATTCAGTATTATTTATGTTTTACATTGTAATCATTATTGTGAGGTAGGACATGTCAGTGTTGTGTGAGGTTGTGCATCTGGACATTTCACACATTTTGAACACATTGTTATAGCACACATTACATTACATTTATTCAGGCTACACCATTCTGAGCATCCCGGTAACCTATAGCAGTGGAGCTTAAAGTTTTTGTCTGGCGACCCCCTTATCTCTAACCGGTGGAGTTTGGTTTCAGATGTTGTGAGATGGGCATTGGAAGCAGAGACAGAAAATGTCTTTTCTCATAGGTAGGCTATGTCAACACCAAAGGCATTATGTCAATGGAGCCTTTGACTAAAAACCTTTAGAAAAAGGTCCTTAATCCAGACTGCAAATCATTTCGCGACCCCTCCAATGTTTTTGGTGACCCCCCTGGGGGTCCCGACCCCCAGTTTGAGAACCACTGACCTATAGGTTACTGTAACAGTCAACAAATGTATAAAACAGCCTGTCATACACCGCCCAGTTTACAGGTTTAGCCTTTTAAACCCACTGTAGTGCTTTGAACCCCCACAGTACATTCCCTTAATGGCTTTATTACAGTACAGTACATCACATGGATAATGTGTAGCTGTGAAGACGGTTTCTTCTGACTCATCCACCAAAAACATTTCCCCGGGCTCCGTTTTCCCCCCACACTTTGTATGCCATGTTAGTGGTGTTAACAGTCTTTCACGGCTGGTAAATACACAACAAAGTGAACACTTGTAAATATGTTGTATGTGTGGTGTACGCCATTAGACTTCTCATTTGGCTCTAACGGATGTAGCCATGAGGGTTCCTGTGTAAAAACAGTCACACACGTCTGTTTTGGTGCTGCAATCTTTGACAATGCGGAGCTCAAAGAAAGGTTGCTGCTTTTGCATGGATATTGAATGGCTGTAGATCTTGCCCACACTAGAGACATCAGACAGCTTGAGAATACAGTGAGGATACCCCTGAGAATCGCACCCTCCTTCTCCTCTCTCTCCCTCTCTGAGATGTTTCTTCCCCTCCTCCCTCAAACTCTTTCTTTCATTTCTCTCACACTCTCACATAGCTCTCTCTCTCTCTGTTCCTCTGTCATCTCTGGCACCCACACACACGCACGCACATGCAGACACACACACTCACACTCTCCCTCATTACTCGATCCGCTGTTCTCTTCCCCACAGCTGAATCTCTCTCTCTCTCTCTCTCTCTCTCTCTGTCCCACTTCTCCCCTGACTCTCCCATCAGTCCTCCACTCTCTCTCACTTACTCTCTCTCTCTTTCTTTCTGTCTCTCTCACCTCATCCAGATTGCTCTCTGATGCTCACTCTGTGCTTCAGGATGGGGAGGATTCAAAGGAGCAGCCATCCAGCAAATGAAATGCAGAGGGCGGCGGCATCTCATCCACCCCCCCCCCCCCCCCCCCCCCCCCCCCAGCAAAGCCCTAGCAGCCAGTCCCTGGTCCCTCATCTGACTGCTCTCCCACTGGATGGCCTCCTTTACCGTGAGCATAACAAGCTTCAGCTAGCACATCCCATTACAACATGTATGGGCCCAATGGAAGACATGAAACATAGCAAACTTGCTTAATCTCTCTCTCTCACCTGCCTGCCTCTTATGCATATACAGTAGGATAACCCAAAGAGGAGAGGGGCGATTGTGCAGCCACTGCACTGGAGCTGTGTGACTTCACCATATGCTCTCTCCCTTCAGATCTGAGGTCTGTAGGTGCAGTGTGGCAGGAGCAGATTCTCTGTCTGTTCCCTGTCCACCATTGTGAAATTTGCTCAATGATACTTCAGCTCAGATTGCTATTTTGATGAAGTGCCAAGGCAAGGGTGGTGCAGGAGGAAACCAATTAGCTCACATATGTGGAAGGAATATTACGGGATTCTATCTAAGCAGTACAGGGGAGGAACGATAAAGTCTTCCTGATTACCATTTCAAACAACCCGCTCATGGTAATCCTCTGTGTTTGGTTCATCGCTGTTTAATATGTAAAGTGTGTATTATGTTATTGGCAAGGCTCCAAAAGGATGGAGATTTCAGTGTAACAAAAATGGAAAATGCTTGTATTCAGGTCAAATGAGCAAGATGAATCTTGAATGGAAAGACAGCCTTCCTCTTGCTCGCTTAGGGAAAATATGTGCCACTGACATTTCTCAAGACTCCACATTCAATGAGGATCTGTCTCATAATGTAATTTACCAAAGAAGTAAATGTGTGCGGAAACACATCATAAAATATTACAGAATACGACATATGTCACAGCTTTTAAAAAACTGAAAATTCACAGTAATCCTAGTCACAGCCATCAAGAACACAATATTCATTGCTGACCATCCATTTGAAAGCTTAAAGCTTCTTAGAGGTTTATATCGGATGAAACGCACTTTGATGCATTCCCTCAGATTTAAAATGTCCAGTTGCTTTTTTACTGCCCCATACCCTTACTTTGTTGAATAAAGCACAAGTTGCAAGAAAGCTATTTCAAAACAGGGCTTTGAGACAAGGGGTGTTTTGAGTTAATATTTAATCCAGCAAGACATCAATTTTAAATGGTCACAAAAGAGAGGCATTCAGCCATACTGGGCTGCTTAAGTCTGTCCAGGGCTCAGCTCAAGCCAAGGACTACCCCTCCACATCACCCCAGGATGTCAGTCAGTTGCACCAGTGGCTTCTCTCTACTGAAAGGGCTGCCTGTTGGATGCCGCTTTTAGCCCAACTGGCCAGGAGCTTGTCTTTTTGTGAATCTGCAGCTAATTGGCCGGTTTGTTTTGTTGACCTATTAAGTGACTTGGAATGACTTGGAGCTACACCAGCTGTTTGTGGACTGGCTTGCAGGACTGTTTGTCTGTCTCCCCAAACACAGAGACACTCTCAGTCCCTCTCTATCACTCTGAAGGTCGTCCCCCGTGGACAGACCCAGGTGACCACATGTTCCCTTGTCACTCCAACCACAAAAGATTTCACAGCTGCTCATCACCTTCCACCACCTGGCCTCACCTTCCTGTCACACACACAAGAGGCGAACGACACTTTGTTCCTCATAAGGAATCATTCAAATTGCAATGCAATTACTGTCCTGGTGGGAGATTTGGTGTGGAGGAAGGAGTCTCATTTGCATCTGCAGGCTGTAATTTCTGTGACAGGTGAGTATCAGTTGAGTTTAGTCATGCTGGGTCAAGCTAAATTGTGATTAATGGGTATGTGGGCAAATCTTCCTGGGGTCTGTGAGAAGAGAGCTATAGAGTCTAATTCTTCAAAAACATGCTCACAACAGCATCCAACACACGGCGTCTAATATAAATTGATACAGTGGCGGCGGAAAAGCCTCTAGCCTTGAACTCCGCTGCTGGTAAATTTTTAATTATCGGGGCTCTGAGCATACAGTAACTCATCAGCTCGTCTAAGCTTTCTCACACAGTAGTTGTAGGCTACACCAGCATTAAATGAAATCATGAGCAAGAGCTTATCACATTGAAGCCACTCTTCCATGTACTCTTGTGCTACATAGAGCTTTTCTGTGATTATTTATTTATTTCAAGTGTCTTGATTATCTCTTGATCTGTTAATCTTAAATAGCACAATGTCTATGACCAGAGGTCAGTTACTGCTTACATTCATCCTGGCCACACAAATAAACAGTGGTTTCCAGTGTTCCAATTTATGCATTGCTAAGGTAGAAATATAATGCTGTATTAAATATGGGAACATTATTACGTGACACTGATATTATCACCTCAAAGTAGAATGGTAATGGTTAGATAAAATAATCATTAAACATCTATGGTCTTTCCACACATTTAACACAACTTTGATATTTGTGACAGCAGGAAATTATTGGGAAGCATCCATTTCACAAAGATTAATTGCACCTGAGAAATGCTTTTTACACAGACCTTGTTCTGATTTTTTGTCACGGAAATGTTGCTGCTAGGCGCCTACAAGCTATTTAAAGACACTAGCAATATATCACGACACACACACACACACACACACACACACACACACACTAATTGGGTCTTTATTCTTCAGTCGCAGTTGTCTGTATCGTTGTATCAAATGTATATGTAGGCTCTACTTTAGAAACGCACATCACATTCGAAGCCGAAGCAAAAGGGTTTTATGGGCGCTTTCCCTGCTCACCTTGTGGTCAATGATGCTGTTGTATCCTTGCAAGACTGAGGGGGGAGATTTGTGCGCCTTGACAGGTGTACTGGGGGACAGCTCACTCTTACGACTCGACGCATCGTTCGAGCCCCTTGAAGTGTTGCTGCTACTGCTGCTGAAGCTGGCGTTGTACACGAAGAACAAACTGGTGCACATGGTTATTGCTAAAAACACTGCTACCCCATGACGCTAAGAGAAGAAAAAGAAACCCACACGAGATCCGTGTTAAATTCCTCTCACATGTGTACAATACATGGTATGATCAAAAACTAAACACATCTAAATCTCTTTTAGCTTTCAGTTATCATTTCATTAACACTGTCAACCACAGAAACAGAAAGCGTGTGTTCTACGTTAGTAGTTATTAACCACTGATAATGTTTTCAAAGACATTTTGTATATAAACATTGGATGATGACAGACATGTTTAAGGTATCTGGTTTGAATGAAGTGCTTCTCAAAAGCTAAAAAACAATAGGCTAAACTTTACAACAATACGCGTTTTCCTTAACACAGGTTAGTTACCGGTTGCTATTCCTCATATTTCAAACAGGTCTATTTCAATTACTCGAACATTTCAGCTGCCACACTTTTCGTGCCCAACTCACCAACATATTTTAAAATACGATTACATTTAGTCGATGACATTTTTGCAAGCAACAGAATTTGTTCTCCATCCTAAATAAATTTTTGGGACAAAAGCTATTTTTTCCTCATGTCTAAATATAGGCTGTTCGCTCTACCAAAACTCTCCCCAAGCGAATCTAGATTAAAGATAGGTTCTATTGTTCCAGTCAACCTAATCCTCTTTTTATTGTTTTATGAAGTGAAAACACAAAACACATGTCCAATAACAGTTTCTACAAGAACAACCCCGCTGGTACCTGTGCGCCCTTAGGAAAATACCATCCCCACACAATAGTTATATTAGAACTATTACCATAGCTGTCTTCATTTTTCGGCGCGCTGTTATTCCACTGATTTGCGCATGTAAATCCACTTTTCCGCACAGTACTATGTGAGATTATTCTTACTTAAAATCTCCATCACATCACATAACATCAGCTGGAGAGCTAAGGCAACGCGCTCTACTCCTATGTCAGATTAGCGTTTGTACGAACACAGCCTAAACCCATTCTTATCGCAGAATTCACAAACCAGGGGCACAGAGCAGATGCCGTCTGCTGTAAGACCTCATGGTCTTAAAGAGCATTGTGTTCCACTGACAAACGGCACACAGTATTTTCGTGTTACTCTGTAAGATAAACAGTTAAGATCCCTACTTAGAAAGGTTCAAGGAAATATTTATTTTATGTGAATGGGTGCTCATGGGGATGTGCCATTTTACAAAAAATATTAATTGCTGCTTTGCGTGGTTTCAGAGCAACCACACACCATCCATTTTCAAATCCCACATAATGTAAGAAACACTCTTCCCCCAAACACAAACTCATCACATTACTTCGCCAATTTATATCGCTTTAGGTATCACTGATTATTTATATCTTTATTCCATGTCTGGTAATTCATTGTCAAATTTCAGCAAAGCAAAAGCATGCTCAGATTTCTATTTTCACACAGACCTTCATAATCTTTTTTCAAGCCTGCACACAAAAGTCTCAAATGTGAATGTGAAAATGGACACATATGCATGCAGTCATTTCAGCCAGACCTGCTGATGATCCAATAAATGATGTCCCATTGCTTCTGTGTTCCTGCTTATATAGGCCTACATAGCATTTTGTTTACATTGCTACAATAGAAAACTCACATGCCTGTGGCAGAGATGGGGAAACTTAAGTCTGTGTCGTGTCTGTGGCCATCCTTATTGGTCATCCGTATTTCTGACAAGTACCTCACAGTTATTGTTCAAACATAATTGAAAATATATAATAACCTTATACCTTTGTGGCTCATTTAGCAAATGCCTACAATTAGATGCAGCAAGAACAGAGATTTTAAAAGCTTCCACCATTCCACTTATGAAAGTTACATGAGAATCTGTCGTCAGTGACCTTGACCTACAAAAATACAATGGAAAAATCCCACAGCACCGGAGTGACTAATTTTGATATTGAGAACTGAAGAGCAGAATGAAGGTCATAGACAAACTGTTCTCTGGCTGCGGTTGCTGAGGATATTCTCTCCATCTCTCTCTCTCTCTATTTGTAAATGTCTCAGTGGCAAAGAGGTAAACAACCAGGTAACGAGCTGCACAGGCAGACAGCACCTCTGTCTAATTATGGATGGTTCTGCTGTGGCCCGCAGACACCAGGACTCAGAGGGTCAGACTTACCTCCGGTCTCCTCGACAGACGCTCCACTCACTGATGGGATGTGTGAGGAAAACTAGAGGAGTCACTGGCAGGAGACTTGCCAAAGGCAGTTGTTTAGGCAACGGGAAGTTACTGGAGGCCTTTTAAAACAAACAGCCTGCCATAAGAGAGCAACATTAGTAGGACTTTGATACATCAAAGGCAGACTGATAAGATTAATGTTTAATGATTAGGAAATATTTCATAATGTTCTGCCTATTTAAGTTCCTCTTCATGACACTGTGCAGTGAGTTTTGTCTGAGCCACTAAACCTCCTCAGACAGAGAGGATTGTATGTGCTACAGTATAAGATTCAGCAGACAGTGTGTTTATGGGTAAGTCCTAAGATTCAGACTAACTGGCTCCTTGTTGTGTGTATGGCCTACATGTTGTGTATGCATTCTTTTATAGATGTCATGAGTCTTAAAGTATGCAGGGTTATCCATGATTAAAAGACCTATAGATCTATACGAGCAGATGAACGTAGTGGAATGATGTGTTGATATCATGTCTTCAGGTGGCTTAGAGATAAATAAAAACCCAGTATAACACAGTCAATTATACTACCAAAATGCATTAAATAGTATTTGAACAAGCCTGTTACCACTGTCATTGCATGGCTTTTTGGTCATTTAATGGCTAGTTTTCAACCAAAACTCGTTGCTGCGGGTACAAGAGATGGTTAAGGAAAAGGGAACGGATGACGCAGAAAATCAGCTAATAACAGTGAATTCTATTCATAGCATTAATAATGAGAATCCACAGTGAGTTTTATCAAGCAATTCTCTGTCAGACATTTTTGTGAAAAGTAATTAAAGGTTACCTCATTAAGATTTATGCTAAGAAAAACAAGTGGATTCAGGACAAGGGACCTTTAATAGCACAGCCAATTAGAGTAGTCTTTTAAAAGTCATTTGTCCTCCTTCAACAGTCTGATTCATTTTCCACCCATAGAAAAATCTAAAATAAATAAAAAAACCCTAAAAAAACAAAAACAAATTCCAATTAATTTGGGCATTTAGTCTTCGAAACAGATACTTCATTACTATCCAATAAATGGAATACCCAATAAGCCACAATGACAGTATACTATAAAATCCAGTATGCACAGCACCTGCATCCAGTGTACTGCCCCATCCCTATGCTACTATGAGTTGGCTGCCAAGGACTTCTTATGTGCCAGGTCATAAACTTCTCCTTCTTCTTTTCTCAATTTTGTCATCTCTCTGATGGCTGTCACGTGTTATTTTTAATCTATAGTATACTAACTTGCCTGTCTTCTGACTTTCTGTACCAGGACTATTGCGTTTAGTGCCAATGGTTTTGACTGTTGCTCCTCTCCATAATGACTACTGCATAAAGGCAATTGTTACAATACCTAATTCCATCCTTTCCTTACATCTCTTTCTTTTCTTCCCTTCCCACTTTAGATTGTCCACTGTGGGGTGTTGCTCCAGCTTCTCCACTGTTCCATTCAACTTCCTCACCTCTCCTGCCCAGCTCCATCTCCAGCGGTCAATGTTATACTACACACTATGTAACACAAACAGACACAGAACCCTTTAGAAAGGTCATATGCTTTCTGCTGCCTACTCCCACCTAACAATTGCATCCAAAGTAGCCTACACACTGCCTGCAGTGCATCATACACACACATTTGGATTGCCACCCTGACCTCCCATTTCAATTAGGTTAAAGGTAAAGAAAGGTTAATATAAAGGTTAATACAATCACAGTCATTCACTCTTTCTATTAACAGGAATCCCATGAGCACATTAACATCACTAATATGTTGTAAGGCCATATTTGTCTGCTGTCATTACCATCCTGCCTTACTATCTCCCTTTCTACACCCTGCAAACACATCCCTTATGTATGTCAATAGATGTATGATTGCTTAATCTACAGTATGTATTAGTTCTTTTCCTGCCTATGCCCCCCCCCCCCCCCCCTTGTGTCCCTCATCTTGGCAAGCCTCAAGCAGATGGATCCCCCTCTGAGCGTGGTTCTGTTCAAGCTTTCTTCCTGTTAAAAGGGAGTTGTTCCTGGTCTCTGTTGTCTGCTGGCTCCAGAATAGATCTTGGGCTCTCTTCAGCACTCTTGACATATTTCTGTTGTCAATGGTGCTACATAAATCAATACCAATTGAATTGAAGTGAAATTAAAAAGCAGACCCTGGGGGCTGCAGCGTCCATACGTCCGGGTCTAGGAGCCCACGGGGGCCTGCGGGGGCCCGCGGGGTTCTAAATTCAACTCAAGATCATTTCCTGATCCCGCCCCACTTCTCTCCGTCTTGCCTCCTGGCATCGGAACACAGGCAAAAGACAAAAAAAATATATACTTGAAAAAGAAATTCCATGAAACATGCGAAATGGTCTAGCTTTACATTTTATCCATGGGCAATGTGACATCCATGGCATAAGCTATCTTTCTGGCCTGCCATCTCCTTTAAAAGCATAGCAATTGCAATGTAATGGTAGGCTAGATTTTTGATAGCTGATCCTCAAACGATCCTCTCATGTCAACCCATCATAGACACAGGCCGCCTTGTGATGACAGTGCAGTGATTCTACTGAGAGCAGATCTGGGGGGAAATGCACTGTATGTTTTTCCCATCATGGCCACGGCTGCTCTCACACGCCCAGAGCATCGGCTTTAATTAAATTGCTCCCTCAGGCATGTTGCAGTCAGGAATCTAGTTTCAGGGGTGAGTACACCATGGAGACCACTAGAGAGCCAGACCACATTTGACTGCTTGACTGGGCTATGTATACGATGCTCAGCTGTCTTCTTCCACTTCTGCTGGGATTCTGAAACAGCCTTTGAGTCTGATCTTTATGTAAATGATTATGATGTTTATTACAATTAAAAGAAAAAAAAAAGAATTAAGAATTGTGATTGTCAGTGCCAGTGAAGGGTAAGCTCATAGCTATAGACCTCCTACTTTTTGCCTAATACGTAATTAAACGTTCCCTCCGACAGCTCTGCACATTTTGTTATCATTTGTCCGCTTGAGAATTTTGTGGCCATTTCATTTGTAATTGTGTGGTCCTGTAAATATTTTAGATCAATTCAGCTATTTGGTTTTCATGGCTCTCTGTTCAGTCTTTGGCATGAAAAACAAACACAGTGGCCCGGACCAAGCCACAAACAATTCCAGCCAATCACCACAATATGCCTCTGGAGCAAGAATGGGATGGGTATAAATTGATGGGCTTAGTTTTGAGCTTATATATCAACAACCTTTCATGAAAATGAATTGCAGACTGAATCTTTGCACTCACAGGATTCTCAGTCCAACTCACCCTGGACAACAAGTTCAAAGCCTTTTTAACAAGCAGCATAGTCAATTTAGGATGTATTACAACTTCCACATCTCAACTTGCACATTACAAATTATTCATTAGAGATTCCTTAGGAAAAATCCCATTTCCCAGGATTGGAATCAAATCGGCCTAAATAATTAGTGTGAAGATAAATATTTCATCTTATATACTGCCTTGGTGTCCCGTTCACTGTGCGGTCTTCAGTGCATCTGATGGGTGAACTCCTCCCAACATGGCAGATCCATCCTGCTGTGGTACACGCCACCCAAGCAGGTGTCTGACAGTGTGAAATAAGTGTCTCCTCCTGTCAGAGCTCGGCTCCCCCACAGCCCTCTGTGCAGACAGCCAGGGTGTTGTGTAACTCCACAACGCCGTTTACCCCCCATGCTCAGGACAAGGACAGCAACTCCTTGCCAGGCCCTTGCAGATAGAAGAATGACATTGTGTACGCAGCACAGAAGTGGCTTCATAAGTCAGTGAATTACAGCTCTATATTCAGACTGATTCAGGGCAACCTTCCATCCCAACAAAGAGATATAAATAGTCTTTATCAATTTATGGACTGGCTTATTCGTAAAATTTGATTTGTAAAGGAGGGTTGAAACATCCTTTGAAAAGGCTGATGGCAAGTGCATCTCAGTGTGCATTTGAAGCACAGTCTTTGGCTGGCCGCCGTCCAGCTCTCTGATGGTCCGGTTAAAAGTACATCAAGAACGTTTTGGTCTCTTACCTCTGAAAGGGAAATTGACCTAGCAAAGGAGGCCGTTTCAAGATAAGGACATTCAACAGCACTCATTTGATACCGCTAAAATCAAAGAGGGAAGCTGATAAACCAAAATCAAACAGATATTGATTAGAGTCACCAGCTCTTTCTGAAGAAATCATTTAAAGTAGCTGGACATTGTTTCTGTTTAGGGAAAGCATTTGGGATAACAAAATTTGCACTCTGTCAACAGTGTGGGAGTGCTTGATTGTTTGACTCTGAGTAATTAAATTTATGTAAATGTAATTACAGCCTCTGTCAGTCAATTTGACCACCTTTGCTGATGATTCCAGATAATTTATGGAGTCTTCTTCGACCCTTGTAAATTCTGAATCTCGTTTTCCTCTTATTGACCTTCTGTCAAACACTCTGAAGGCTTTACCACAGGACTACCATTTTTCATGAGACTCAACAGTTAAGCTATAAAAATGCAGGTATAGGGATTTTAAACATGCATTTATGTGTCACATTTAGGATGCTAATACAGGGCAGCTCATGCAAATATTTGATTTCGGTAGGCGTTGTGTTGTGTGAGTGTTAGAAACTTGAAACTGACTTATTTTTTAAGTATATTTTTTTGGGCTTTTTTTGCCTGGACAGTGAAGAATGACAGGAAGTAAGTGGGAGAGAAAGATGGGGTGGGAATCGGGAAATGACTGCAGGTCGGATTTGAACCTTGGTCCCCGTGGGCACTTGGACCCATACATGGTATGGACGCTGTAGCCTGAGTGACTACCAAGAGTGAGCTGTGATCTAACTCACACCCTCTCAGTAAGGAGCTGCACACTGAGACAATATTAACTTCCCAGCATTACTGATTGCTCATTAGTGCATGGTTTTGTATGCCTTATGAGGGTGTGGATTATAGCCACTGTCTTTGCCATTCTATTTGACATTATCCACATACAGTAGGCAGTTTTATTCAGGCCATTATTACAAAGGGCCAGCAGTGTCTACACAGCCTCCTGACCCCGTAAAATTACACACGTCCAGTAATTACCTTTGGCTAGACGATGTGCACCCTCGGAGACATTCAGAGGATGAAAGAAAAGGAGGACTCTGGTTCCCTGCAAAATGAAACCCTTTTACCAACAATCGGTCTTCTCCTTTTGACACTCACATACAGTAAAATGTCTCTAGTTTTAAATGTGACTCTTACGTGATGATAGCAGCAAAAAGATGAGCTTTAGATCTTACAATAAGTGTGTATGTCCAAAATGTTTGTTTCATATTTGAAACATATCCCGTCAGCCAACTGGTTACTAAGGCCTTGTGTTACCCAGGATCATGCAAATATGTTTGGATCCTCCCTTATGGTACAGTCCAAACCTGATTAATGACATTAAAATCTTGGTACCACTTTACAGTAAGGGTACATGAATTATCATGAATTCATGCATGAGGTAATTCATGATTTATGCATTACTTCATTCCTTTATATCTTATGAATCATCAGGAACTGACGTGAGTTCCTAGTCTCTCATTCATGACCTCATGCATGAACAACACATCAACTAAAGCATTAGGTACAATGGGTACATCATTATGATTTATGATTTCTTAAGCATGATCATCATTACATGAATTTAAGGTTAATTGCTATGAGTTCATCATGTCTGTGGCCCCTCAACTAAAGTAGTGAATAGTGACATGTGTTTAAAGAACGGCAAAGTTGTGTTCAAATCAGAATTTGAGCAGTGATGACCACATTTTTGGCAGAAATAGAAATGATCATGATCATGCTTAATAAATCATAATTCATAATGATGTGCCCACCGTACCTAATGCTTTAGGTGATGTGCTGTTCATGTATGAGGTCACAAATGACAGACTATTAACTCATGTCAATTCCTGATGATTCATGAGATATTAAGGAATAAAGTAATACAGAAATCATGAATTCATTCATGCATGAATTTATGATAATTCATGTACCCTTACCGTAAAGTGTTACCGTGTCTGGTAGAAATGGTCGATGCAACACACAAATTATAACCTTGATTTTGCTTGAGCATAAATACACAATTCTGCTGTTTGATTATGTATGGCTTTGCAGAATGATGAAATGTGAGATGCACCTGTCTTGTTTGTGTGCATACTGAGTAAGCAGTGCACTACTAGGAGCACTGACACTATTACAGAAAGAGATGTCAGATGGAGTACTGGCAGAAAAAAACAATTTATTATCATTTATTCATTGTGAACATTAGGCTGACAGAGAGTACAAAAATGCAAGTGGTACAATTACTGAGGGCACAAAACACACAAAAGTGTAACAGACAAAAAAAAAGTAAAATGACAGACAAAAACACATAAATCAGCTTCAGCAGAAGCAGCAGAAAACTTTCTGACAATACATACTGAACACAATACAATAACCTCAATGACATCAAATGATGCAAACATAACACAGATTCTTTCAAAAGATATGTCTGAGATAGGGAAAAAGAAACATGGCAAAACATTGGCAACATATTTTAACACTTCGTTGTGCTTCAGAGAGTCGCGTGGGTCCACAAGGAGAACAGATGATCCGCAACTTTGTCCTCTGACAATTTTGGACACATCCTCTCTTTCTTACTGGCCCAGACATGCACTGCTCTGTTTATCTGTTTATGTTTACTACAGCTCAGTCCAAAGGCCTAGGTGGTACTTAAGTACATATGGTAGAGCCATCTGTTCTGTTTAGGGCAGAGGGACGCTAGAACCTTCTAGCTAAAATGTGTCTCTCATAATGAAAGGAGCCAACAAAATAAAACCACATGCGTCCACACCGACTCAAACAGTCAGTTCTACGCAGTGGCGGAAACACAAGAGAGTGGCAAATCGACATTCTGTAAGACTTAAAATTATGGACGACGCTTCACAGGAAAAAAAACATAGTTTAAATCCAGAGAATGAAAGACTGAAGGGTTATGTTTGTTTGAAAGGGAAGATATGTCCAAGGTAAGGCGAACTGAACATTTAACAAAGCCCATTTCCCTTGGCTGTCCAATGGTTCATTTGCACTTAAATGAGAAGTGAGTGGAAAATCGCCACAAAGCCATCGATCACATAGAGTCTCTCTCAAATACAACCTGGACAAAAAAAAAAAAATGGATGGAACCATGAACTCAAATAAAAAAAGAAAATACAATAGAGGCTTCATTATCAAACATTGGACACATGCAATCAAGAACATACAGAAAATCTATTCAATTTAGTGCAGCTTTCTTCATTCCTCAGCCTTCAGTACGCCTTTGTCTCTGGGCCTTTTTCTTCGGATGCGCTTCATTAGAGCCTTAACTTAACATTGAACATTCCCCATTTGTCCGCACTAAGGTAATTGCAATGCAGGCCTTTCAACCTCCAACACCATACAGGCATTTATTTAGAGCAGTGGATTGTCCTAAACAGAATAGCTGATGTGGAGGTGGGTGTGTCTGTGGCGAGACACTGCCTGGATGTAAACACTGTGAGTCTGATTGCAGAGGAGAGGGGTAATGCTGGGTGAGGATGAAGCAGATGTTCAAATATTTCTGTGAGGTTCTACAAAAGAGTGCACCAATCACGCACAGCCTTAAATGATGCCCAACACACTGAAATAACGTGTGTCACAAATAAACCAAAAGACAAAATTGCTTAAGATCTGCGGAATTGGGATGATAAAAGGTACACAGTGTTCACCTTTTAAAGAATCAAAACAAAGATGACTGGTTTTCAACAGTAAGGCAAACATGAAATCACTATCACCATTTCAGTCTACAGTAAACAAAGTCTTCTACACATTGACCATCTGTGTGATGGGAGCAGTATACTTTTATCCTCAGGGATATTGATGAAATAATGAAATGCACAACTCGTGAAAATGTCAGTTTCATAGTAGACATAAAAATTAAAGAAATCATCACCAATATCATATTTAGGACACCCAGGGGATAAGAATGCGAAGACCTAAAAGTCCATTAAAAATACAGTTCACATCTTAGTACAGCTTGCTTCATCAAACTCAATCAAATAATTTACTGAGAAATTCAGTAATCCTTTTGCTTACATTAAAGCCAAAGGTAAAAGGTCTATAAGAGACTTCAGATCTTTTCGTACTGACATGAACACAATGTGCCATTCTCCCCATTGAACAGGCATAGGAAATAATGATATATATACTGGGAATACTATAACCTTGAAAGAATTACATATTGTTTTATTCTTGTGAATGCCAGAATAGTTAAGAAGTGGATGTTAACTGAAGACTGATTAATACATATTCTAGCACAAACAAATAAAGAGAAAAAGGACACTTATGAATGAAATAAAAGTGCTTGAGTCTAAGCCTTGCACCCTTCGAAGAGGAATAAAATGCACTTGAGTCTGGTAAGGGCAAAATCATAACTGTCACCTCTGAATTAGAAGTCAGTCATCCATGTCTGGGCATGGTAAGAAAACTGCATTTCTATCAAGCAAAAAGAAGGACAGAAACAAAGAAAGAGGGAAAAGAAATGTGAAGACAGAAATGTTAAATTCATAGCCTATTTCTCTTCTCTTGGCTGGTGGCCCAACCAACAATGCTACAAATATGTGTGTGTGTGATAAAAGGCATACCACTGACAGTATCTGTGAGGAAAAGTGTAGGTTAGTAGTGGCAGGCCCTTTTGACCTGTCCTGATGGAAGCTTCCAGAGCCGCCGGGTGACCACGTCCCAGTTGAGGGTGGACAGAGCGGTGGGGTTGACCCAGTGCAGAACGCAGCAGTGCCTCCATGCTTTTTTACCCTTTAGCGTCTCCATCCATGCACTTAGCCATCTGATTTCACTCATTAGCTACACCGCCTGGCTGAAGAACTGTGCCAATTAGCAGAGCCAGATGGGTTTTTTTCGCACAGAATTCCTGCAGTGTGTGCGCTTTCTGAACCTGCGATCTCCCGTCTCCGCCAAAAAGAACGTCCTGGAACAACGCAGGGTCGATGCCGCTGCTTCACAGCAGGTTCCCCAAGCGCAAGCCCCTAAACCCGCTCGCTCCCATGGCAGCAACACGTCATCGAGCAAACCAGGGGGCGCCGTTGCACTCAGCCTCCCCTTTGACGTGGCCACTCTCCTTGCTGTCTTCATGAAATGGCTGCCTTCCCGGCCCAGGGGCCCTGGCTCAGCTTGGGCTGGGATGGCTGGGGGGGGGGAGGGGGGGGGGGGTGGGCTGCTGCACACCTGCTCACAGCGCAGAGAAGTGGAGGGGTGGTGGAGCACGCGGTAGCCGTGGTGGTGGTGTGGTGGTGGTGGGGTATTCATTTTATTGCAATCAGAGAGAACCAAGTGAGCTGCCAAACAATGTCACAATCACAGGCTGGTCAAAAACCTATTTACACAGTCCACACAACAAGACTTCTGTCTGTATATATATGTATATATATATATATATATATATATATATATATATATATAAAAATGAAAGAGAGAGAGAGAGAGATGGATCAGAGAGAGGGATGGAGCGTGCCTTGCACTAACAGATAAGAAAATGGTTCACGGAGCAAAACATGTTCGTTTTTTTTTTTTAGATCCCCGTAAAAGGTGTACTGTTCATTGTTACCGGGTCAGGAGCTTTGGACAGGCTGAATAACAATAATGTTTTTTTGGGGGAATATTTTGAAGAGTTTGTCCTCGATTATAAATAGCTGGAAATGACAGTTCATGTACATCCAGTGGGTTAATGGCTCCTTATAAATAAATAAAATTGGAACTGAATAAGGTATGGGTTGAAAAAAGCCCACCAAAGCTGCCCTTTAGCGTTCTTCTCCTGTATCCAGACTTCTAATGAACCTCTCTTTTTCTTCTTCTGTGAATGCAGAGCATATGCATCAGACAGGTGGACAGCTGCTGGACGAGAGAGAGGAGAGAGAGAAGAGAGGAGAGAGGAGGGTAGAGGAGAGGAGAGAGAGGAGGAGAGAGAGAGGAGAGAAGTGGGGAGAAGAGGAGAGGAGAAAATGAGATGCGGAGCGTGTGCAGATGAGTCGGGCCGCCCAGCAGGGAAGCCCCGGCTGCTCTGCATCATCTGCTGGCTGTACCACGCCACCGCTCCGAGATCTGCAGAAATGATTAATCATGCCGCGTGTCTGCGAGGACCTTCTGGACCGCTCCTTTGAGCATCACCCTTGGGTCCAGACTGCAGCCGTGGGTGGGGTTGGTGGTAGCAGGGAGTAAGCCTGATGTGTCCCACCCTGCCCCAGGTATTTGCTGATTGGTTTAAGCATGTGTCAAGGGGAGATGTGACAACCCAGCAAAAACTGAGAATGCAATGCAATAAGGAGAAGCAATAGTTTTTAAATTCCTGGATAATTTATGTGCAGATTAAAGCAGATTAAATACATTTAAAGGCACAAATGGCCCAAAATGAAAAGGGATTTCCAGTCTTTTGCCAATTGAACATTTAGTTAATTTGTCTTTTTTTAATTCTCAACCACATAATTAGCCTAATGAGTGAGAATGAAAGTAAGTTCGGAGGGAGCTTGAGCTGGAACTATGGAACTATGGAGCTTAGAACAATCACATGAAACACTAGCCTGGTCAGCGCATTTAGTGGACATTTAGCATTATGGGCCTATTCTCACTTAGAAACATACTCCTTGATAGCCAAAAGCCAAGAAAAGCCGAGGACAGAAGAGAGGAAAAACAAGGAAGGAGACTAGAGAGCAAAAGGGAAGGACTGAGGACTTGTGCACACGGACACAAAGGCGTGGCTCAGAGAGATGGCTGATGATAGTCCGGACTGGAGGGGTGGGGAGGTGAACTGCACTGCACGGCACTCAGTCTGCAGTGGCTGCCATGTCATCCAGGCACATGCACATTTGGATAGAGGAGCCCACACCACACCACACTGCGGCATACCACGGCATGGCTCAGCTCAGCGTGGCACACCAGGGTCGCGCCAGTGATACTGGTCTTCCGCTCGGGCTAATGGATGCTGTGACATGCTGTTTGTACCACTTGACCCCATGCTGTTAATGCTATTAATGTCAAAGAGATGGCACTTGGACGAGAGGGCTCTAATGCATTGTGACATATTGCTGTGAAGTGTGTGTGATGATTAATGTAGAGGGGGGTGCGGTGGTGGTGGTGGTGGTGGTGGTGGGGGGGGGTCATGGTACCATCAAGCTAATATTGTTCTGGAACCAAAATGAATCAATCGCTATATTTTTAATCATTGTGGGCATTTTGAAGGGACGGAAAGGCAAGTCTTGAAGGTTGCTCACGTGGCACTGGATTGTAGATGTGGGTTCTTGAATGATACATTTCAGATTAAGATAAACAGATTCTGACATTCCTAAGTCTTGCTTGCCAAAAGACTGAATGAGTTTTACTGTATCTCTGTGTGTGTGTGTGTGTGGCTATCTGTCTGTCTGTGTGTGTGTGTGTGTATGTGTGCGTGTATGATAGTGTGTGTGTGCACACATGCATGTGTGTGTTTGAACATGTATAGAGGTTTTGGTCAAGGGAAGGATGAAGGATTTCATCCACACACAAAGAATATTAAACTTTTGATCCGTGTGATGCCTTGATCACTGCAGGAAAAAAGCCTTTGTGAGAAACAGTCTGTTCAGCTAAAAAACACTGACAGCAGCCCAGAATATTTCATATTTCTACGAATTGGTAGTGCATCACATGGAGATTCAAAAATTCAGCTTTTTCTTGTGAAAAAGAAAGACAGAGTGAGAGAGGGAAATAAAGAAAGAGAGAGAAAAAAAATCTATGATTTATGATTGCACTTCCTCGTCATCTTGTGAATGTCAAGCAGCAGCTCTTTCAGCTCGATGGCCTTTGCTTGAATGACCTTCCCGTGGCTGCTCTGGTGCGGAAATCGACAGCTGGACAGTGTACGAATACAAACATTCACAAGGTTACCGCCTCACTTTTGCACACCACATGGTGTCAGCGGGCATTATTTGTTCGACTGAGTGCATCAGTCCAAACAATGGTGCTTGATTGTCTATTGGAGAGAGAGAGACCAATACACTGCTTCCAACCGCAAACAGTACAATCGGTTCCTGACCTTGAAAAGGGACTGGATCCTCACGCGCTCTTCACAGCAGAGGGGGCTTGGAGAGTCTCACACACAGGACGTCCTGCACTTACGTGTCAATGTCTCCTTTCTCTAAGGTGCATGCAGACAGGAGAGTGCCGTCCCTCACAGCTCAGAGAGCTCTGTGCCAAGTCACAAGGTGGTGGTGGTTTTGGTGTGTGTGTATGTATGTGTGTGTTTGTGTGTGTGTGTGTGTGTGTGTGTGTGATGGGGGTGTGTCACGAGAGCTGCCACTCTGGGTTGAAGAACTTGATAGTGTGCATCTTGGCCCACTTGGCGAAGACGGCCTTCTCGGTGATGAAGCGGTGACCGCCGTACGGCGCGCTCTCATGAAGCAGGTACTCGGCGCACTCGTCCCGGCTCCCGGCCTCGTAGTAGTGGTACGGAACCTTCCGGTAGCCCTCCATCCTTAACCAGGGGAGAGAGGAGAAGAAAGGGAAGAATGATACTGTTAGGGCAGGCGCACAACAGCATGCTGAATAAATCATTTAATTGTTTTTGAGACTTTTATCATTTATACTAAACGAGGACGCATTTGCTTCAAAGTCGGGCTGCTTCTATCTGTCTTTCCTTTCTTTCTTTGAGTTAAATAAAGACCAATCTTCCCTAGTTCAGAATGCTCTTTTGTGGAACGCGGGTGACTTTAAGAGCTGATTTGCTTTTTTTTCTTATTATTCATGGCTGCAGGAGCCGTGTCACTGTTGCCCTGCAACAAATGAATTCAATTTCACTCTCCCCATCCACACCTGTTGAATTTCAATTATGAGAGGGCTAGTGGGGTCAATTGCTGCCTTGGCTTGGCACATTATGTTAAGACAGATACCTTCCTGACACATCGCCTTGCATTAAAATGACTTTATTGTTGGTGTGCTTCCCTCTGTATCCTGGCTAAAAGAAAAGCAGCGGCCAAACATATCTCAGTGGCGGAAATGAAACAGCGTGCTGTTTCTTCAAAGAGAAGCTTAGGAAATGTGTGCTTGATATACCGAACATAGATTTCAGGGTATAATTCTTCAGCTCTGAATGCATCATAAATATTTATATCAGCCTTGAGTGGATAATGTGATTATGCTCAAATATTTTACAACTCATGAAAATTAGCCCCGAGACAAATGGAGGAGGCTGAATTTTGGGTAACTGATATTATTATGCAGAAATAAAAATTCACCTCTCCGCTCCCAACCAAGCCATTGTGTTCACTGTGCTCCTGCTCTGGGATAGGGAGCGCATACTGATCTCGCATGCAGGAATGAAGGAGAGAGAAAAAATCCTGAGCTCTGTGGACTGTAAAGAAACTGGACGCCATGCAGACCACTGGCTGTGGAGCAGTGAGGGGGTCTGCGAGGTGGAGAGCGAGCGAGGGGGAGAGGCTCTGGAGCCACGAGGCAAGAGCAGACCCCATTAAAGCTGAAGGTGAGGCAGAGCTACCATGGCAATTTGATGCATCCAAAGTACTTCCCTGCCCCCTTCCCGGCACACCAGTATATATTTACATTCAGACAACCTCCACCAAGGCGCGTGCAGGGCTGTAATTATGGTTCATTAACGGGAAGCGGGGGATAGGTCATTCTGACAGCGAAACAGAGCCAAGACACAGGATTAAATTATGCTCCTTGTCTGAGCCCTGGAGAAATCTTTTATCTTTCTGCCGAGGCGAATTTGGCAGAAAGGGTGAACCCCTGACATCACTTTCCCCGTCAACAAAAAAAAAACGACGGCATAAATCCGTAAATATGGATTCTCCAGCTAACGAGGGAGTCAAGGTTTTCATCTGTGGTAAATCCATAGTAAATTAATTACATTAAACAAGATGCTGTAATATCCAGAACAGCCTACAGTGCAGGGAAACTTGTGACAGCCGAGGATGATAGACCTGATGGCAGGGTTTACTTTGGGATTTCTGATGTGGGCGCCCTCTGTGCTGTCAGGGTTCACATGGGTGCAAATGAGTGTGCGCATCAGCAACCGTGACAGGCAAAATATTTCCACTCACAAAAGCCAACATTTGAATGAAGCAATCACAAAAATTGACTTATTTTAAAATGTCATTTTCACAATTTTATAGATGTTAAAAAGTAGGCAGACTGTGGTCTTGATGGAACATAACAAGGTCTGATCTGTGGTGACAACCCTCTGCTCTGAATGTGGGAGTGTCTATGCAAAAGCAAACTACTTCCTTTAAAGTGATTGAATTCAAAGCAAATTTCTTTTGGATAGCTGCATGTCTTTGGTATGTGTTTTGGTATATAATGCCTTTGAAGTAAAGCAAAGAAAGTTTGAAAAGAGACCATTTGATCTTTATTTTACAAAGATATTCTAAAATGGTACTCCTAAAAGATGATAAATTATTGGATTATAGTGATGTTTCGCCTTAATTAGCATTACAGATGTATTCGATGTTGTATTCAGTCATTCAGCGTATTTAAATGAAATTTAGAAAATTAGTCACTTTACAGTTTGGTATCATTGCATACACCAAATGATGGTGGACCAGAAAAACTAAAATGAAAGGAAAGAGTTGACTGAGGAGATCAGAAAAAAACAGACAAGCATGTTAAAGGTAAAGGCTATGAAAACCTCTCCAAGCAGCTTGATGCTCCGGTGGCTACAGTTGCACATTGTATTAACAAGTTTAAGGTGCTTGGGACTGTGGCCAACCTTGCTGGATGTGGCTGCAAGTGAAAAATTAACCCCGACTGAGCAGGAGGAACGTGTAAATTGGAACACAAAGAGCCAAATAAAACTTTCAAGGTGAACTCCAAGGTCAAAGCATATCAGTGTATGATCACAGCATCGGTCACACCGTAGGCCATGAAACTAAACTGGAACTTTTCTGCCCCATGCATCAGCGTTATGTCTGGAGGAGGAAGACAGAAGCAGACAGTGAAAAGAACACTCTGCCTACATTGAAGCATGGTCGCTGCTTAGCTTCCTCTGGCACTGGACAACTGCAGCGTGTGGAGGGCAAGATGGGTTCAATCACATGTCAGGAAATCCAAAGAGGAAGCTGAAGCTTGGGCATCACTGGACCTTCCGACGGGATAATGATCCCAAGCATACCTAAGTCCATCAAGGCTTGGTTACGGAAGAAGCCTTGGAAGTTTCTAGAGTGTCCATCAGTCACATGACTTAAACCACATAGGAAATCACCTTGGTGGGATTTGAAGAAGGTGGTAACACAGCACACACACAGCAAAGAATTTTAGTGAAGTGGAGGCCATTGCCAATGAGGAATGGGCTGAGATTCCTCAGGAACGCTGACAGAAGCTGGTGTCTGGCTTTGCATCACGTTTGCAGCAGGTCATAACAGGAAATGGGTGCTTTACTAAGCACTAAAAACGCTTGTCATGAAGATGTTGAATAATTCTGAGACTGTAGTAGTCATTAAAAATGGCATTTTGTGTTGATCATGGAGAAAACACTTGTAAATATTAGGTGTGTTGAGCTATTTAAATTACTCTTGTTTGGGAGGATTGAATAATTTTGATTGCAACTTCTGGAGAAAGCCATTGACAGTACAAAGGCCCTGTGAAAACTCTGATACATTTTACATGCTCTACAGCTACATAGCAGTTGCTACAAATAATCTAGCTTTATTAGATCTAATAAATGGATGATGGAGAGTGTCATATAATGTGGGTTACAAATGTTACACATGTGTAATGTCGAATATTGACAAGATACCATAAAAGGGGGCGATGTCATAATGTGATATGGTTGGCTTTGTGTTCATAATGTTGATGCATCACCACGTGTGTAGAGTGAAGTCAGTCATGTGTGTGCGAGTGCGGGAATGTACGCAGACAGTTGAAGTCAGTCAAGTACAGTTCCAGTGTGTTGTTTACCAGAGAGTGGACATTCCTTTATTATTTATATTAAGAAGGATTTAATACAGAGAGCACATATGTTTTGGTTTGTTTCTCAACTATTAAAAAACAGTTTTTTACATTTTTTGCGTTTACAACAATTACAACATTACAGAAGATGGCGAGGATGAGCATCCTGTGATGAAACTGAAACATGTATACCTGTTTCATGCACTGTAAACCCCAACAGGTTCAATGAACTCAAAATGTTTGATGAAACTGATTACCTCAAAATATTTAGCTATGTTACAAAATATTTTAAGTAATTTCTACTTAAAATGAGACTTTTTTTAATGCTCAAAATCTTTAAGGACAAGGATAAAATTAAAAAGAATAATGTGAGAAATAGATATTTTAAGTTATTGTTACATTAGTCAGACAAGCTCTTAAGACTCCAAATCTTTGAGAAAATGAACAACATTAAAACAAATAATTTCAACAAACAAATATTTTAAGTAATTACTACTCTAAACTAGAAGTTATTCACACTCATTTTTTTAGGAAGTTGATGAACTGAAACATAATAATTTGACAAACAAACATTTTAAGTAATCGCTACTTAAATTGTTGATAAGTTCAATGAACCTGATCATTTTGAAACCATTGTTAAAACTAACAAAATTGACACTGGAAATGGAGTTTATGTTTTTAAGTTATCACTCCTAATAATATATTCATGTTATCACCATGACTCATTCAGTTTCTCAAACCTAAACATTGTCACTTCAGTCTCTTATATTTTTAAGTTGACTTCACTCTATTGAAACACATTTTTTGACTGTTTGGGTTTACTATTTACCTCAAAATCAAAAATATTTTATTTGTATGATTCAAATAAAAAACTACTCAAAAGACAATTTCAATGCAGATTCCCTTTATTTAAGAATTCCATTAGAATTCTAACAGAACAACATCCCCAGGAATGTGGTTAATACAGAACATCAAAGAAATAACAACCTTTTACCACTTCAACAAAGGTAATACTCAAATAACAAAATAATAGGCCAACATAAATAAAAGCGAAAAAGCTCCATTGCTTGCTTGAGTATTAACATGCTGGCAGTACCAACCATGAGATTTGGAAAACAGAATGCTTACTCATCCATCATCAGCAATTTATTTTTAAGGCTAAGCAGCAGTCTAGGAGGTAACCGCTTCAGGTCTTCCAAACCCATTATCATTTTTTGAATGAAATGAAATGTGTAGGACAATTGCTTTGGATAATCGAGATGAAGTGCATAAATTAAGGCAAATCGCCAAATTATGTCTCTGTCAACTCTGCTATATCACACACAACAATATATCCGTCAAGAACTATAGAATGGATAGCAGGACCAAACTTCACAAGGGAGTCTGTATCACCCGAGACAGTGAGAATAGCTACAGCTGCATCGGAGAAGTCTGGCAGGTCAATTTCTTCTGCCTGAAGAACATGACAGTAATTAGTTAATGAGTAGAGTAGTCAATGAAAAACACTACATGTGTATTTAATATAATATGAAATACCAGTGAATGAAAAGTTAAGGTAAAATTCCCAAATATGACATTCTTGGTGAATTACTGTAGTATTATTTAATTGCTATTCTGGTGGCTAGGAAGATGGTTGTGGTTGTTGTCTTTTGGCTGCAAGGTAGTATCAAAGAGGGCTGAATAGAAATAGAGATATATAGAGAAGACAAAGTAAAAAAGAAGAAAGAGTGAAAGAGGACACACAATTTAATCAAAAACTTACATTCCAGGTCTTAAAAAATCCATCTTCCCACAGGAAGATGGGAAGGGCCTGCAGAGTAATTTTCCTTCTGCTGTTGACATTGACGTCTTCCTAGAAAGACAGAGGGATTGTGGGGAAGACACAAATCAGCAGAATATTAATCCTATGCATATATTAAATAAGACTATAGTACAGGTGACATGTAAATACAAGATTAACTCCTTCACACTCCTGATATGCACATGACCTGCATAGCCAACACATTTTGAAAATGCCTAAAAGTCTAAGGTGTCATCCCTTCTTTGATACAAAAACATCACTCAACCCTAGCCTTTGTATCCCTGTGGAGAGATGCAAAGGGATAACATTAGGCTAGGCTATTCTCATTGGTAAATAAATGCTTACAAAATATCCCTATAACTTATAATAATATAGGCTACACGTTGGCTACATTGTGACACTAGTAAATGGAGGACAAATAAGTTATCACTTACCATGGTGTGATGGTGGTTCCTTGCACAGAACTGAAAACATGTCACACAGCCATCTGGTCCTGAGGTGAAAAATATTATGAACAGTATTATTTCACTTTTTTGAACAAAAGTCAGTCAGACAGTCTCTTCATCTCTCTGTATAGGCAGGCCTATCAGAGTCAGACGTTGCCATTGATCATGCTTAGGCTATTGTCAGTAAGTTCGGAACTACAACTTGGCTTATATCCGTGTTAACAAAACTGGAATTGACGTTAATATAAGACATATGCTATTGCTGCAGTAGCATTCTTCAACTATGGCTCTCATTGACCTGGTAATTTTCAGAAAATGTAACATCTTTCAGTAAAAATCTTTTTGCATGGTTTAATTATCTACTCTTTCTAGAAACTTCCCCTTATAGTGGCTGTAAAGATTTCACTTGAATAATATATATTTTTGACATTTTATTCCAAAAGTCTAACTGTCATTTCCAGTATAAGTGATCCCGTGAGGGAAATTTGGTCTCTGCATTTATCCCAATCCGTGAATTAGTGAAACACACTCAGTACACAGTGAACACACAGTGAGGTGAAGCACACACTAATCCCAATGCAGTGAGCTGCCTGCAACAGCCACGCTCGGGGAGCAGTGAGGGGTTAGGTGCCTTGCTCAAGGGCACTTCAGCCGTTCCTACCGGTCGGGGTTCGAACCAGCAACCCTCCGGTTACAAGTCCGAAGCCCTAACCAGTAGGCCACGACTGCCCAATCACATGTTTCCAAAACACAACAAAACGTGTGTTTTCAAGCAAAAATAACATCTACTGTTCCAAATGTATTTTATTAAATATTACACATTTCAGCCAAAATATATACATTTTCCAGAAATGTTGTATGTTGTATTATTTTTACATGTTTAACTTAAAATATGTGTTGTGATGGAAATGACAAAGTGTGGTGGAGATGACATGACATACATAGACAAATTTAAGATTTAAAAGCATTAAGATTTAAAACAAAAAAATGCGTCCCTGCCATACGTTATGTAATTATGATGTTTTTTTCTACTAGATTCTTTAGTAGGCCTACTATGAAGCAAATAAACTGTGTTTTTAGGGCAATGCCATTTCCACCACGTCACCATGTCATTTCCACCACCAAAAACCAAAGTAGTCTAAATATTTTTTAGTTTTCTTCCAAGGACAAGAAAAGTATCATAGTTGAAGAATTACCCTGCAGTGTTACTTTGCATTACATCTAGCAGCTAATGCGAACCATATAGCTTATGGCAGTTTATAGTAGGCTACTAATAAAATGTTTAAAAGTGCGCTGCCTGTTTGTGCGTGTCATGTGTTTGATTTCCAACTTATGAAACGTTGCTTTGGTGTCTTACCTGCGTGGCCAAAGTAGGCCACACCAGAAACTGTTAATAAAGGATCTTTGGTAATGCTAAACCATACTGTTTGTCTGTCCAGTTTCCACTAAAGTAGTGCAACAACAGGCTGGCTAGCTGGCTGGCTGACAGCTCAGACAACACACTTTACTTAACTCGCTATAAAACATGCAGCTAGCCCGCAAAAGGTCTCTCTTACATAGCCTAGTCTTTAGCTGAGGTCTGCCCGCTGGAAGACGGTACACAAATAAATAAACAAAGTACACCTTCATTAAGGCGCGTTCTTACCTTTGTGTAGTAGCAGTCTGATGATAGATGGATCATCTCACTGATTGCTTGCAGCTTGCCTGCCTACATCCGGGTGCGCAGCAGTCCTTGCAAACAATTAGTCTTAGGCCTACGATGTCAAAGTGTATCAATTTACTAACTGCCACAATCGATCGTAGACTAGTTAATTCACAATTCATTGGGATTTCCGATTTTGTTATTGGTTTATGTTGGTTTGTGTAGGTTATTAGGTTATTTGCCATGTTGATATGAACCTAACCAATGAAGTTGCACGTCTTTATTACGTCAGACGTAATTTCAATCCACTCTTGAAATAAATGAGTTTGGGGGTCAGTTCTACTCATATACTAAGAGGTAATCTTTTCAAAATAATCAATAACTGGGAAACTAGTTGAGTGAACTTAAAACTTTTGTGGTGCCTGAACAATATGGCAGCTTTGAGTACAGCTTTGCAATTTTATTGAGTTAACAACACTGTTGGGGAATACAGTGTGTAAACATGTTCGTTCTTTCTTTCTATCTATCTATCTATCTATCTATCTATCTATCTATCTATCTATCTATCTACGTATCTACGTATCTATCAGGAGTCCCTGCCCACCCCAAGTCAATTCATTCCCTGTCTAATGGAGAAGGCACTTGGGCCTGTCTGTGAAATAAGAACAGTCTGGAAGATCACATGATCAGTGATTGAGAAGAGGCAGATGGAGCTGCTGGTCTTACTTGCAGTATGTGTCGTTGATCATGCCGTACACGCGGATCTCTTTGCACATGTCCATGGCCAGGATGAGGGTAAACCAGCCAGTGCTGAGGTAGGATCCCGACTGTATGCTGTCAACAAACACACAAACACACACACACACAGAGGTCAAAAGATCTAATCATACAAAAAACACAATGGAGTTTCAAGTCAATTATTCACACACAGTGAAATAATGCTAGCGTGTACAAAAAGCAAGCAGTCGAGCAGTCTGGAATACTGGACCGCTGCATGCCATTTATCTTTGAGAGCCCCACGTTAACTCATGTATGACTCCATAACTCTCTGTAGCCACACCTTTAGCTCCTGAGGTCTGTAAATCTCACGAGCCTCTCAGGGTTCACCGTACTCTGAATGAAAAATGCTGGACAGAAGCGAACGCTGTGGCTGGCTCCAAAATACAAAAGGACCAACCTTTCAATGACACTGACAGCTCCTCATAGGGGCCTCTCTCTTTCACACTCTCCTTCTCTCTCTCTCTCTTCTCTCTCTCTCTCTCTCTCTTCTCTTTCACACTCTCCTTCTCTCTCTCTCTCACACAGACATCCGTGCGGAGTGCCGGTGATTGAGAGTGACACGGCTGAAGCGCTCACTCGCCTCAGTGGCGGGAAATGAGGGGTGGAGGAGAAACGAGCTCTGACAGTCAGAAGAGGCTGAGAGGTAAATAATCGAGCGCCGACGCAGGCCCCGGCACCTGAGGCGTGACGCGTCGTACAGCGCCGTTCTGCACGACGAGTCTCGCTCCGACTGCGGCAACGTGCGGCGTATCCTCCGCTTGATTCACCGCTGCCTCGCACATCTAAACGACACGCCAACCTTGAGGGACACAGCTGCATGAGCACAATGAAAGAAAATGCAAGAGAGAGAGAGAGAGGATGTGAGAAAGAGAGAGAGAGAGAGTATCTGAGAAAGAGAGAGAGAGAGAGAGGATGTGAGAAAGAGAGAGAGAGAGTATCTGAGAAAGAGAGAGAGAGACAGAGAGAGGATTTGAGAAAGAGAGAGAGTGTGTGTGTGAAAGAGAGACGAATGTCTGTCATCTGAACAGATGAGGAGAGTGGACAGAGAGAGTTTCAATAAGCCTTCTTTGCGCACCCCATGGAAAAACCTATTTGAGGCCAGCTTTGTACAGGGCACACTCTTCATCAGGGGGAGCAGACTCTCTGAAGTACAGCCATTAATTCCACACTCCCCACCTGTACTTTCAGCTGCCCCCCCCCCACACCCCACACCAGCTCCCTGACTCCCTTCACCTCCCCGCACCCCCCACACCACCTCTGCTCTCCTGTGAGCCGCACCCCCACCTTTACTCCACCTCTCTGAAATTGCTTTCCAGCTGATATGCTACAGAGGAGGTATCACGTGGCCGTGTGTGAGTGTGTGTGTGTGTGTGTGTGTGTGTGAGAAAGAGAGAGAGAGAGAGAGAGAGAGGAAGGGAATATTGGGGGGCTAGAGGCACACCATTTGCCTGAAGGAACACAATGCCGTCTTAATGGCATTCCTCTGGAGGCACGGACAGTTTAAAAGCAATGCATATATTTGGAGCCAAGACAGACAGACACACACGCACACACACACACACACAAACACAAAACAATTACAACCACTCACCTTAGCCCACATCTCTTCCTATTCCATACTAATAGCTCACAAAACAGTTGGCGGGAGAATCCTGCACTAAAGCCCATTCCATAACTATTTCTCTGGTCTCTTCGTGAGAATCCAAACATGAGCCCAGCGATCTGATCAGTAGAAGCCCAAGATCCCTGTGGGCCGTTCAAGTGCTTATTGTTTCTTCTTCGGCACTATTAATAGCATGAGAGGCTTTTATTCACCAGTGGCCTCTGGTGAAAAGCAGTGCATTACCAGCTTCATTATATTCAGGTCTTCAGCATGCTCCACATAATCTTCATAGGAACCAGTGCACAGGTCTGACCAGCTAATGGCCGCTTTGGCTCCCAGAAGGGACGCACCAGTAAAAAGGAAAAGCGCCAGGGAAGAAAGAATTGTTTTTGTAATTTGTTTGTTGTATTTGACTTTAGTCTTTTCAGCAATGGGGCAGCTGTGGCCTACTGGTTAGCGCTTCAGACTTGTAACCGGAGGGTTGCCGGTTCGAACCCCGACCAGTAGGCCATGACTGAAGTGCCCTTGAGCAAGGCACCTAATCCCTCACTGCTCCCCGAGCGCCGCTGTTGTCGCAGGCAGCTCACTGCGCCTGTTCACTGTGTGCTGTGTGTGTTTCACTAATTCACGGATTGGGATAAATGCATAAACCAAATTTCCCTCACGGGATCAAAAGAGTAAATATACTTATACTTATACTACAATTTTCTGGCTGTTTGTTTGTTTGTGTTTGTGTTCTTTCTTTCTTTGGTAATATTCACATTTCTATAGACCACTGTAAAGAACAATAACCAACCAGCCAAAATGTGACTTCGCTGTAAAAGTGGGAAGTCACCGGGGCAGCACCATTTTAATAGTCACCGGAACAGCACCATTTTAATAGTGACCAGAACAGCACCATTTTAATAGTGACTGGAACAGCACCATTTTAATAGTGACTGGAACAGCACCATTTTAATAGTGACTGGAACAGCACCATTTTAATAGTGACTGGAACAGCACCATTTTAATAGTCACTGGAACAGCACCATTCTTCCAGCATAAACCGAAACCATATTGTCTGCAGACATCTCATTCTGTAATCTGTGCAAGCCCTGGAAATGCACACTCTCATAGACGCACACACATCTCCACTGAGGCCACTAGCATTCTTGTCTGCCCTCTGCCACTGTGCTGCTGTTCTCTCTAGAGCCATTGGCTCTTCATTTCAGAGGAAATGTAGTTGGAGGCTCCCCAGATGGCCTCTCACCTCTCCCAGCACCCTGGCTCCCCAGATGGCCTCTCACCTCTCCCAGCACCCTGGCTCCCCAGATGGCCTCTCACCTCTCCCAGCACCCTGGCTCTGCTGACCGAGCACTGGCCTCATGTTCATCCTCATGTTGACGGGACAGAAACACACTGCAGTGTCTGACAACCCTCCAATACCCCACTCTGCCTTCTACACACGGACACACACACGGACACACACACACACACACACACAGTCCGTGTCTGAAAGGTGAACCTGAACACAGCTTTCTTGCAGTCTTATTCTATCTGCACTTCCCCAGGCGCCCCCCCCCGCCCCCAGCCGATAAAGCATGCTGTGTACTCCAATGATTAGGCAAGACACTGCACTGTGTGGGGGCACAGCCAGCCATCATCCCTCATTTCAGAGTGACAGACTGAAAAAAAGGTAATTACTACGGTAAACACTGGTGATGCACTTCAAAAGCTGTTTCATTTAACCTGTAGACATTTAAAGATAAAGCAAGAATCGCAGGCTTTACCTTTAAATATCTACAGATTAAATGAAACAGCTTTTAAACTGCAGCACCAGTGCAACTTCTCAACTGCAGAACCATTGTTGAACTGAGAGCACAACATCAATTTAAATGACTTCACTGCTCCAGAAGCAACACCTTGAATGACCTGAACAGTGTATGGCTCGAGTTTCAGCAGGCGAGTGTATTCTCCATTTACAATGGCAGAACACAGCTTTTTGAGCACAAACAGCCAGAGATACATGAGGAGACATTCACCGAGTTTAACGAAAATTGTTTTGTATCAGAATTATGGACCTCACCTTTTGTTTTCCAATATTATGGAATGCACTCACATATCATCTGTTTAGAATGCACAATTCTATTAGGGAGGTGTGCAAATGCAACAAGGATGAGGGAAGGGGGACCATCCCACTCAAGGACAAGTTAATGGAGAGCTGGGTTCCTGGGCAGGCTACCGCTCCCAGCACCGTCAGGCAGCGGGCTACATTTAGACAAACGGACCTCAGAAGGAGGGGATAACGGCAGAGTTTAGGTTTAATTATCATTCTGTCATAGATTCAGAGGGTCAGTTGGATCAGAGAAGGGTTAGTGCATGATAATTCCCCTCTCTAAAGCATCAGGGTAAGCAAAGCAATTTGCCCCTCAGCAATCCACACGCAGATAAAATTAAATGCATGACACTTGGAATAATTTATCCGGTGACCCAATACTAAATATGTCTCAGATAAGACATAGACAATGGTATGCACTGGAGTGAAAACTACACTCTGGAAAAGGCTCAGGATGTTTTGTGTGCTTTGGATGATGTTCTTTGTGCAAAGATTTCTCAAATTCATAAGGGATTTAGTGTATAATTTCTTTTCACAATTTGCTAGTATATGCAATTCCAACTCAATATTGTTCTGTCTCATGTTGTGAATACTTCTCTTATTACAATGGATTGACGAAGGCCTCATTCCAAGTCAATATGAAATGTGGCTGAAGGCTTGATTATGCCGGATATTACTATTTGCTTAATAATGGCTGTTCATTTGTAATAAAACCATAATTAGCCTCTCAT
This sequence comes from Alosa pseudoharengus, assembly GCF_046254945.1. Taxonomy (NCBI): domain Eukaryota; kingdom Metazoa; phylum Chordata; class Actinopteri; order Clupeiformes; family Clupeidae; genus Alosa; species Alosa pseudoharengus. Next base: position 47,205,053 of record NW_027468663.1, on the reverse strand, counting down.
TTTGAAATGAGCTTTCATTTAAAGTTTAAAAACATGACTAAAGGCATTACTGTGCTGTTGCTATACTGTGCATATTAACTACATCCTCTCACTCTTACTTACCATCAAAAGACCATTTCTCAAGCCTTGTACAGGTTTTGTGAAGCAATTTTACATCATTTATGTAATGGGAATTGTGGTTGTCAGTGCATTATTGCACATTTGTCTGTATGCATTCCAGTAATTTTTACCACCTCAGACATTTAAGTATTTTTATGCTCACATTAAATGTATATCGGATATGTTTTGTATGTTTTATAGTTAATGTAGGTGAGTGAAGGGTTATGTGAGTCAGCACCATAATCAGGGGTTGAGATAGACCAGTGTTGTCCAGGGCTCAGCCACATCAGCCTAATTCTACTATGTCTGGTGCTGTGCCCCTTCACACACTTAGCAGGGGGTAGTCATTCTTGCGCATACTCGGCAATACGGCTTCTTGTTCTTAATGATTGTAAATGTATAATTGTAATTGAAATTGGGGCAGCCAGTGGTAGCGTAGTGGTTAAGGAGCTGGGCTAGCATGCAGTAGCTTCCACTGTTGTGCCCTTGAGCAATGCACTTAACCCAAAAGTTGCTCTGGGGACAATGTAGTCCCTTGTAATAGAATTATGGCATATGACACATTCACATATGCACGTTGTCAGTTACTTTGGATGAAAAGTGTCTGCTAAATGAATAAATGCAAATGTAAACACCAGGAAATGACTTCAGCAGTAGCCTACTTATACGTAAGACCTCCATGAAGATAATATGTTATAGGCCTATGATAGAAATACCCCCCACCCCCAGCCTTACCACATGACAAATCCCAATGTAACCCCCCTGACCATAATTACCCTCGCCCCTGGTAGTTGGGAAGAGGTTACTGTTATAAATGCAGCTGCTGGAATTTGGTTTCACTTTGGTTAATATTGCATGACAGGGGCCAGGATCTGCAATCTAATGACTGCTCATGTTTGTAAACAGTTTTCACTTGACAGCACTAATTGCCACTGTGTAATCTGGTATATGAAAGTCCTACTGCCTCAGAACACTGACATTCACCCTTAATTATCGTATTTTATTGCGGTACGGCATATGACAAGCACTGCATACCAGCATGTTAAGTCTAAAAACAGAAACCGTCATCACCTGTATCTGTATCGTTTGAGATCGTCACTGGAGATTTGAACTATGGGAGTCTATACCGTGACCTACTACTCTTAAGGCACTTATTCTAAGGTGTGCAGAAAGCATACTGATCACATGGAAGGGACATGCACAGAGTATAAGGAAGGACAGTGAAGACATTTTAAATGAAACTCGCTTGGCTGCATCAGGGGTCAGTTTTGTCCATCATTATTTCTACAGAGCTTATTCTGAGGCTATGCACAGCTTGTTACAAAGTCAAGCGGCTTTTCAAAAGGTTTTTAAAAACCTTTGTTCAAAAGCAAACGGGAAATAAGGAAATTTTTCAATAAGTAGGCCCATAATAGGCATGCCATGTTGTCATCATAATGTAAGTTAATTGACAGGGAAACAGAAAAATGACAAATTGAATAATAATAATAATAATAATAATAAAAAAAAAAATTAGCTCAGCAACAAAAACAAGTACAAAAAAACTCTTTCAGAATGCTGGAAGCAATGGATTGGGTAATAGTATGTAATATCATTTCAAAGGTTCGAACCCTCATTCAACAATATTAGAACAAGAATTCAATATGTTCACCTCCAGACAAAGCCCTGCTGGGATCACCGTAATTCAATATTTTCCTTTCTGAAGACAGGCCAATTTCCCCCTTCCATTCTCAGCATGACAACAGCCGCTGGATAGATTCCATTTTGCATTACTTTAAAAAGGAGAGAGGTGTCAAGTGATGCATTGTGCTGGGTGATATGGACCGTAGGTATAAAATGAGGATTTTGGTTTTGGAGCTTTGTATATAGTCTTGCAAAAAAATAAATGGAAAATCTCATGTGACTCAGAATATAATAGCAACTTAAAAAGGAAATGCAGGTTATCCAAACCAAAACTATTTCCTTACTTTTCATATTTCACTCAGTAACACCCTCCTCTACTCTGATCAAATACGAACACAGTACTACTACCATGATGATGATATAATAGCTATCCACATGTTTTAAATCCCTGATTTGATGAGTTCTGTAGAGAATGCATTCAGACATCTTTGTCTATTGTAAAAATAACAGTATCGATGCACTGTGTATGGGGTGAAGAGGTCAGATGCAGGAACCAATGGGGTGCCCATAAACTACCAAAATGCATAACTAATTTATTTTCATGAGTGACAACTACCAACAAAGAGCCCTGGACATACTGAAGGGCTTACTTCCTTTGTGTAGGTATCTCTGTGGTTGTCAGTAGCCAACTTGTGAGGATTTTTTAAATAACATGCTAAACATACTTACTGTCAGAATCTGGCCCGGACTACTAAGTTTGTGCCACCCTGGTGGCCATTTTGTGTATTGTCCTGTGTTTGTTTTTGCCTGTTCCCCATGTGCTTTGTGTTACCTGCCTTTGTCTCCGCACGATCTCCTTATTTGGTCTGTGCTTCCTGTCTTGTTAGTTTTCCCTCCTTTTCTGCCTCCTCACCTGTTCCCTGTTATTGTCTCGTTTGGTTTCGTCCAGTCCTCTGTCTTTCTGTTAATTGGTATGTGTATTTCTACCCTCCTGTTTCTCTGTTCCCTGTCGGCTCGTCTCTCTGTTTGTCTTGTCAAAGCCCATACAGTATGTATATATGTAAGTAAGTCTAATTGTTAAGTTCGTGCTAAAATAAATCGTGTTTTTGTCTGTAATTCTGCCTATTGGAGTCTTGCATTTGGGTCCTCCTGCACAACCGTGACAGTACGAGCCGACCAAGTATGGACCCAGCAGACTTCCCAATGGAGGAGCTAAGTCAGGTGGATTACACCCTCAGCAGGCTCAACGCTGAGCTAGTGAAGTCCACTGACTTGGGGCGCCAGCATGCTATCGTTACCTTGATGCAGAGGACTATTTCCTCAAGGCCCGGGCTACTGAAGGTTCAAGGAATGGCTACCCTGGCCGACCAGCTCTCAGGTCTGGGTAAGAGCCTTCAGTCCCTCCTTGTTCCCTCCGGCAATCCAGTTTTTGAGGCTGCTAGTCTCCCGCCTGCCCCTGCCCCTCCAGCTCATTGCCAGGGGCTTAGGGTGGGCGTGCTGCGCCTGCAGCCGGTCACTTCAGGTCCAGAACCCCAGCCTGAGGAGTTCCAGTTCCCCCCTGAACTCATCCAGGTCCCTCAGGCTCCCTCCAGGAGGAGACGTGCTAAGCGTCGGCCAACCCGGTCATCCAACACCATGCCTCCTGTGCCCAGCCCAGAGACGCCCGCTCCTGTGCCCAGCCCAGAGACGCCCGCTCCTGTGCACGCAGCCGAGTCCGCTCCCCAGTCGCCCGACGCCGCGCCTGCAGCCCAGTCGCCCGACGCCGCGCCTGCAGCCCAGTCGCCCGACGCCGCGCCTGCAGCCCAGTCGCCCGACGCCGCGCCTGCAGCCCAGTCGCCCGACGCCGCGCCAGCAACCCAGCCTCTGCCTGTCTGTCCAGCCCCGCCTCTGCCAGAGCCGGCCCCACCTCCCTCTGACTTTCCGGCCCCGCCTCTGCCCGAGTCGGTTCCGCCTCCCTCTGACTCTCCGGCACCGCCTCTGCCCGAGCCGGCCCCGCCTCTTCCCGAGCCCTTCTCTGCTCCTGTCTCTCCTGAGTGGTCTGTCCCTGTCCCCATCGCTGTGCCTGTCTTTGTGCCCGTCACCGTCCCAGTCACCGTCCCCGTCACCGTCTCTTTCTGTGTCTCTGTCCCAGTCACCATCCTAGTCACCATTCCAGTCACCGTCCCTGTTACTGTCCCAGTCACCGTCCCAGTCACTGTTCCTGTCACTGTCTTTGTTCCTGTCCCTTCTCCTGCCCCTGTGTCTGTTGTCCTGCCTGAGTCTGTGTCTGTCCTGCCTGAGTCTGTGTCTGTCCTGCCTGAGTCTGTGTCTGTCCTGCCTGAGTCTGTCCCGTCTGAGTCTGTCCCGTCTGCATGTTCCCTGACCAAGCCCTCCGAGTCTGCCCCGTCCGAGTCTGCCCCGTGTTTACGGTCTGTCGTACCAGTCCCTCCGTCCAGGCCCCCTCCGCCCACCCTGGTTGGACTTTTCTGGGGACACCAGGAGGCGTCCGTTGAGGGGGGGGTACTGTCAGGATCTGGCCTGGACTACTAAGTTTGTGCCACCCTGGTGGCCATTTTGTGTATTGTCCTGTGTTTGTTTTTGCCTGTTCCCCATGTGCTTTGTGTTACCTGCCCGTCACCTGTCTTTGTCTCCGCACGATCTCCTTATTTGGTCTGTGCTTCCTGTCTTGTTAGTTTTCCCTCCTTTTCTGCCTCCTCACCTGTTCCCTGTTATTGTCTCGTTTGGTTTCGTCCAGTCCTCTGTCTTTCTGTTAATTGGTATGTGTATTTCTACCCTCCTGTTTCTCTGTTCCCTGTCGGCTCGTCTCTCTGTTTGTCTTGTCAAAGCCCATACAGTATGTATATGTAAGTAAGTCTAATTGTTAAGTTCGTGCTAAAATAAATCGTGTTTTTGTCTGTAATTCTGCCTATTGGAGTCTTGCATTTGGGTCCTCCTGCACAACCGTGACAACTTACTCATCATTTATAAAATAGCATGAAAAGAGTTTTTTTTTTTTTACCCAATCTAAAGACTGCTTTTTGAATGAAACTGTTTCATGAAAATGTGATTGGGATATTAAATAAAAGTATTACATCTGTGGGGAGTTAAATTATTGTAACCTCCTTTGGATGAGATGCTATGTTTATCTCTCCCTACTAAAACACTGGATAAATGTTGCATTTTGCACTATCACCCACTGGCAACACTTGCTACCTGCTGCACTTGAGTAGAATCCAAACATGAGGAGAGGGACATTTCCGACCAGCTCCCATCAGCTTATTCTGAGCTGTGTGTAATCTAAATGTATGACATTGTGTCACAGCGCTGGGTCAGAATGTGTTGACATGGTAAAAGTTGGCCCATTTTATTTAAGTTGCTAAATCCGATAACACTCCAGTTTGGAGCTGAAAGTCCAATGCCCCTGAAAAGCAGAGAGAAGAGGTGACTGTGATGCCATATCTGAGAGAGTGCAATGGGTGATCAGTTTACCATAACCAACTTCCCTGGCTGCTGACTGTGCCTCTGACAGGCACACATTAATATGGCTTGTAGTTCCTCAGAGGTACAGAGCCCCCATACATGGCAGAAAGAAAATGCTCTGACTACAAGACAAGAAAGAAGTCTCATCCTCTGTGAAAGTCCATTCTGACACTGTGTGTGCGTATGCAGACTAACTGATTGCACACTGCTTGTAATCACATTTGTCACATTAGACATTTGAGACAAAAAGGTGCATAGCTTACAGCACTGGCCAGCGGTCCTCACTGCACAGAGTTTGGACTTAAATGACTGTGAAATGTATTTACCTAAATGGAGGTGACAGGCTCTCAATGAAGGAAATGTACCTTTTAGCAAAGCTGCAGGGGTTGGAAAAAAAGTGGTTTGAAAAGTGGTTGGAAAAGGTAGGAGTAAATGAGTGAGAGAAAGAGAGGAAGAGAGAGATTGAGAAAGAAAAAGAAAGAGAGAAAAGAAAGACAGAGAGAGTGATGACAGCCTTTCAGAACGGACAGATACTGACACAGAGATGATGAGCGATGGCAAGAACAGCAAGGACCTGCCGTCCACATCCATTGAGTGCTACACTGACAGCAAGAGCTCTCCTACTGCAAGGATGAAGGATGGAGCTCTCATTAAGATAAAGAGCACGCCATGTTGTGAGTAAAAGGATGCTACATGTCCAGGTGCTCTGACGTGCTGCACAAAAGAGAGCATCTCAACTAGGGCTGCACGATTATGGCCAAAATGATAATCATGATTATTTTGATCAATATTGAGATCACGATTATTTATCACGATTATTAATTAATTTTAGTGACAAAAATATTTTTTCCCTAAACATATTGGACTTGCTATCTGGCTCATCCAAATTCTTCCCTTCACATTTTCTCCCCTAAATTACTGCAAATATAGACTTGACTGCGACTTCCAAACAAATTTTTTGTGCATGCTACTTTGTTAATATTTGGGGAAACGTTAACGGCCCACCGGGATTCCTCCCAACGCTCCCCATTAGCCAGTTAAGCTCTGCTTCTTGTTCCTGAGTTTAATCGCTTAGTCCAGGGGTTTCCAAACTTGAAAATTGGCCGGCGGGCCACACACTAATAATAATAATAATAATAATAATAATAATAATAATAATAATAATTAATAATAATAACATGTTGTATTATTTAAATGACAACTTAATTTCTTAAGAAATACTGTTAATTTGATGCTGTTTAAATCATTTATAAATGGTGCACTGTCACTTTAAGACTCTTCGCTATGGCTAGTGCTGTGCCTATGGCTGTGTCCTCTTACAGTTTATAATAGTGGGAACTACTGTTGCCATCGCGCTCTCTCCCTCTCGTGCACTCAAATACGTTCCCAAATGGAGTAGCATAACATAGTTAGATCTGCTGCTATGGAGATACTATCTATCTCGATGTAACAAACTGTTTTGATACTGACATTGTAAACGTTGTCTAAGAAGAGTGTAAAGCAGTTTGCAGTAGCCTAAAGTTGACCACAACGTTGTCTATCGCTGGAAAGAAATAGAGAGCAGCCTATGATAAACTAATAAATGCTCGGCGGGCCGGATTAAAGTGCGTGGCGGGCCGCAGTTTGGACACCCCTGTCGTTGATATGTAAACCACTGACGTGTAGGCTACATTTTCATTATTCACTCGTTTTGCGTAGCTGTGTCTTGAAACGCATATGCATTGTAGGTTGCACATGTAGCTTATACAATAGGCCTACATGAATCAATCCACGGATCCCGTCGTTAGTCAACTCTTATTATAGGCTATATCGGAGGAAGCAAACAAGGACTAAAAATGAACGTGAAAAAAAAAGGCATGTGTGGTTTACGTCATGTGATGTGTTTCACGGTATGAGTTGAGAGCCCTGCTGATTTTCGAACAACGGATGATCCGTTTCGGGGGACAAGCTGCCTTCTGCTGCGCCACACATACCACACATTTGATTTTTGATCGTCGTTTTTTTGTATAATCTAACTAGCCTACTAATAGTTAACATAATGCTATTAGTCCACAGTGCATCCAAACTGAGCTAGCAGTGCAGGGAACAGCTGTCATTGGTAGGCTGCATGCAGGCACATGGTCAGACAAGTTTAAGGAGCGCTTCATTTGTTTTGTAGCGGAGCGTTCTATGGGTTGCCAGGTTGGTTCTATGGATAGAGCACGCATTTTTAATGTCGCTCATCACGCAAATTTGATCGTGGGAAGCCAAAATCGTGATCGTGATTAAAATTCGATTAATTGTGCAGCCCTAATCTCAACAGCAACGTCTCTCGGAATGGAGCATGCACCAGCACTTTTTCCTCATGCAGGAACTTGTAGGCTGGTGAACGTCAAGCAAACCTACCACAGTTTGTGTAACAGTTCGTGTAAGATCATTATGTAAACACGAATGTGTTCCTGCTAATCTGCAGCAAAAAGGCTCATAATTCCTGTTTGGAAAACAACAGCCACCCTCAACCACTTAATACAAGCTCAGTAAAAGCTCACATCGAGCTATGTCCTCTCTTATCTAAAAATCAATCCGGAAATAAAGAGCAGTGACAGGGATTCCGTTCTCATAAACACATACTTCCAAGGATTAAAGCTTGCTTACGTAATGAGCAGGATATCATCATAATTCAAGACTATAAACAAAATCCTTTTTGCGGTTTGAATCTGCGTGTCTCAAAATACATGCCTTTGATTGGGCCACATCCATGACTTGGTTTCATAATGTGGGCTCATCTACATATGCTTGTCCAGTACGTTTAGTACACAGAACAGTGCATTGTGTTAGTAATGCACTGTAAGAAAGTGAAAGTTAGGTCTGTCCCATTTACAAAACCACAATACATAAAGCAGTCTAGTTTTGCATAAAGCACAACCTCTTTGTTAGAATAGTCATTCCAATTGAGCATTCCATTTATCTGATTGAATCATGTAAGGTGACATACACTGTAAAAAAGGCAAAGAGGGGCTGTTAGAGTTACTAAACCACAAAACATGGAATTACACTAGTAATGTTTCTCTTTAAAACACAATGCTATTCTTTGACCTAACATGTTTCTCTTTAAAACACAATGCTATTACGTTGACCTAACATGTTTCTCTTTAAAACAAAATGCTATTTTGTTGACCTAACATGTTTCTCTTTAAAACACCATGCTATTACGTTGTTCTAACATGTTTTGGCACAGCAGTGAGCTTATCCAACAGCATTATGTGAGATGAGTGTGAAACACCTACGTAACTTCTGAACCTGGAGGGCAAATGATCACATGGGATCCCTTGGTGGCACCACTCCAATGTGTTACCATAAGCCTTTACAAGAACACTGAGATAATCAAGCAGATATCAATGTTGCCAAAAGTTGATAAGCGTAACATATGATAGTGTTGGGGGGTTGTAACTCTCCAATAATCAAAGCCAGCCAGTGCAGCCCCCCTTAACTATTTTATTGGAATTAGTTGCACAAATTCGGTCACCACAGCATGAATCAATTTTTAAAACCGAAAGAGAAAAGCTGTATTCATTTTAGACATTTAATTTATGTGCAACGGATGTTCATATTAAAATGAACTAAATCCAATGGGCTATTTTTTTTCAATGTGTGACACTAAAGTCATGGCTTAATTTTGCCAAGATGTATGAGTACTGATATTAATGTGAGGCATGCATTCACTCCCACAGTCTGCCCTGGAGAAGAGCATCGCAGCTACTGGGCTAAATGATTAATGTAAAGTGTCAGAAGAAAAAAACAGATTTTGGAGATAAGGCCGACTGTATGTAGCACCATGTATCGCTAAATCTACTGCAGGCAGAGCATCAGACACGGCAGGCTTGGGCTGTGAAACACCAAGACAACAGCATCATCCAAGAACGCTGTCTTATGCGTTATCTGCACATGGTTCACTGGGTAACCCTTAAACCTGCTGACAGGGAGCAGCAAGGAACACCGATGTTCTGATAACGCAGTTCAGGAAGGTCCTCGCTCATCATGGTAAACACTGCCGGTGGCATTCTCGTCTGTGCACTTCACAGGGCTCCAACGCGTGCAACGTGTGTGTGTGTGTCTGTGTGTGTATGTGTGTGTGTGAGAGAGAGAGAGAGAGAGAGAGAGAAAGGGAGAAAAAAAAAGCTCACACAACAAGATCTAGCCATAAGATCTTGACACTCAAGACCAATCTAGATTAATTTCCCAAGAATGACATGTTAATAATAATCCGTCACACACTGCAATGTGCGTGTGTGTGTGTGTGTGCGCGCGCATCTAATCTATCTGAGTAAGCAAATGCTATAGTTTCTAATTCCACTCACATAGCAATCAGGATAATTAGAGTTCTCTGTGAATCCCCGGGCGTTGGCAGATAGGGCTGCCCATTACGGTCTCCACAGAGCTGCATGAGCATACGCTGAGTCAACACAGATGGGCTCTTAGGCTGACTGGGGACCTCTACAGCCACACTGTGCACCTTGGATCGGTTTGCAGCATAGTTCAGACAGGGAGGTCATGCTCTTCTTGGGGAAAACAAGCACCTAATTCTCCAATAGGGGTCTTTACAATGTCTTTCTATTAAAGCAATTTTGTCCTGGATGTACTCCCATTCCAGTCAATTGTTAGACCTTATTCGGTAGCTATTTCCTACGTTTTCTGGCTCATTTCAATACCAGGAGCCAGTAAGGTGGTACGATTAACAAATTGACCACTGGCAACCACTTCTCTGCTTGGGCCACAGCATGAATAAAAAAAATGCTTGGCAGTGCTTTTTGGAAAGGTTTGCTTGAGGAACATGGCGCTAAATCTTGTTGAATTCTACGATTGGTTGGCCTGTCTTTTGTGCTGCAGAGGTGGCCCAAGCCTGAGACTGGGAGAGACAGGCCCATACTGAGAAGCAGACACTTGAAGACCCATCTGTCCGTCTGCTGAAACAGAGAGCTGACTTGATTCTAGTTCTGTGTTTTTAATTTTTTCATTGTTCTCAGTGGTTGGGTGCTTAAAGTGCTTTCATAGTTATTCAACTAGTTATCCAAACACTCAAAATGAGATCTAATTTTGCATAACTGTGTGCTCTCAAAACCACTGTCTTCAGAACATTCACTGTCCATTCGCGATGGGGCTATTACACCGATCAAAGGCATGTGATAGATAGCAGATACAGTGATACTCTCCGTAATGAGGGCTGATCTATGCCTGCCTGCGGCGTTGAGGAGGAGCTGGAGGTGGTCAGACGGGCTCGGGGAACGCTGGGCAGGGCCGGCCCAGCGGGCCGGGGACGACTCCCCGGTGGGGGCCTGCTGCAATGCCACTCATCATCAGCTTCATTAGGCCCGTCATCACACATCCACGCCACTGCGCCGCCCCAATCAGCGAGATGGAGCCCTGACACCCAGAGTAATAGGGTCCCTGTGCGTGTTTGCGTTCACTGCCCCCCTCACCCCGCCTCCAAATCCCCTCTCTCATTCTCCATCATCCAAAAGCCCGCCTCTACTCTGCCCAGACGCTGGTGCAGGAGCATGCTGTCAGAATCCTCCTGATGGATGGGGGAAGTGGTGGGGGAAATAAGTAATGACATGAGAAACCCAGGCCTCCCTGGTGGGCTGGACTTAGTCTGGATATCTTTGGTTATTTATTCCACCGATTGATGATACCAAAGCACAACTACACTCTCACTCTCTCACTCTCTCTCTCTCTCTCTTATACACACACACACACACACACACACACAGTGATATCACAACATGATAGCTGAAACCTATTTCAGTCAGGTTGTTTGGGGCTGGTGAAGAGATATTCTGCATGCTTTTCTGAAATAAAAGTTTGAATGCTGTCGCCACAGCCCTGGAGATGCATTTAAATGACCAGAGGATCGTCCGCCATATGACGAGCTAAAGCTTGTGCTTTATGAGAAAATAAACTGTAGTGTTCTCATAATGACCAGAGTGATTTCAAACTGATCAGATGATCTATGGTTCTGTCACCTTAGTTTTAAAATGAGTGCTGGGATAAAGAAAAAAAAAAACTGCTAAACAACCTTGATTAGCTTGGCCTGACTTCCCCTCATACTAACATATGGCTGAGGAAGATGGCTGCCTAAACACATCTGAACAGGCTGCATGATTCAAAATGCTCTCTAGTCAGATAAGATCACAGAATGTTCCTCCTAATCCACAGTGGCTGGTGGCTACGCTGTAGTGCCAACATTCTGGGGACTGGACCGGTGCAGCTCTTAAGAGCTTTACAGAGTTCAGATCTCTGACAATGGAAGCCTGGTCTCCGGAGCACAAAACAGAATGGATTTGCTATACTGGGTTATTCAAATGGCAAACACGTAACTGGAGTATATACTACAGGGAAATGGCGATGGAAATAAAGCCCTCCTGAGAGCCTTCTGTATCACAGCGAGGATCCATTTGTAATGCCACAAAGATCCGCAAGCATTGTCACGAGTGAAAGGGAGAGTGAGGCTTATGGAAATACCAGTTTCACCTGAGAGAGACACACGAAATACAGACTTCACTGCTCTGTAGATTGAAGCACCATGCAAATATAGAGAAAAATGGATGCTATTGCCATGCAACACGGCAAGTCCCACGCATACCTGGCAGCATGCTGCTTTATAGGTGACTCACCGGTGCATGTTTCCCTCACAGGTGGTGAATTTAAGTATGGCTGCTCTCTCAAATTCAATTCCAAGAAGGGGCTTCTGCAGCCAACTGTTCCCTGACACCCACCCTCCCAAATGGGACTCTGTTAAAGGCAGATTTACAACTCATATTACACGCACATCTGTTCACAGTCTGTGACATGCACTTGCTATGGTCTCCTGGCAGCGAGTATGCAAAGGAAATAGAGGTTCACTAAAAGATGCTTGTTTACACTTGGGGAAAAGGGGTGCTTTACTCAGGACTAGGAAATAATCCCGAACCGATGCACGGCAGACATGTCTATCGCCTGCTCTGGAGAAGACATGGATATAGAGGCTCACACAAATACAGCAAGTCTGCTGGCTCAACAGCATGTGTTGGCAGGGCCTGTTGGAAAAATGTGGAGTAAACAGGAAGAATGGGAGAGAGAGAGAGAGAGAGAGAGAGAGAGAGAGAGATAAAGAGAGCAAGATAGAATGAGTTAGTGGCAGAGGCGAAAGGAGAGTGGAAGAAATGAGGCAAAAGAAAATAAATCCAAGGATATTATACTCTCCATAGATTGGCACAAGGAGCGTTGGCTAACGCAATAATTCAGTGAGAAATTCAAAATGGCACATTTATGAGAACATTGTTTTGGATTGATGACGGTGGTGAGCGGTAATATTGCAACAGCAGTAACAGACTCGTACCCAATCCTCTCATGGCAATAATGCTTGGCCAAGCTGAGTGATGCGTCTATGCAGCAATAACACTGCGATATGAATCTTACTACCACACCTGGCTATGAACCATAAGCTCCAAACACAACCAGAGCAGGCAAACACAGAGCCCACGCATCTGAGGGAGAGATACGGCGTATACAACACACTTGAAAGGATTATCAAAAGGATTGTTCCGTTAGTCATTTCTCTCATTTCTTTCTGCCAGCACTCAACACAAGCACGCACTACAGTCCTTTAAGCCTCAGGCCTGACCATACAACTCAACACAAGCACGCACTACAGTCCTTTAAGCCTTAAGCCTGACCATACAACCAAAGAAAGGGATGGCTGGCCCACAGCTCCCAATTATAAAAAGCGCAGCTCTAGAATAGCCAAGGATACATCATAACCACTGTGTGGTAAACAGGAAATGACAGGTTAACATGTCGCTTCAGGGATGCTCACCGGTCTTTGCCCGTCTCCTTCTTGAAGACCATGTCGCAGTAGTTCATGCGCTCCTCGGTGGTGACGTAGATGCGCGCCTGCGGGTAGTTGTCGGCCGCCTGCTTCAGCATGTTGTACACGATGCCCTTGCCGTCCTTGCGCATGTTCCGGAGCGGGCCCCACACCACGTAGACCGTGTCGTTGGCGTGACCGAAGAAATAGTGCGGCTTCTGCAGGAGCAGCGGCACGCTGGTGTGCGAGACCACCCGCAGCGTGGTGCGGCGGCCCACGTCGCGCTCAAAGCCCCGCGTCGGCGCGTTGTTCATGCGCCAGATGCAGGACGAGCGGTCGATCTCGGCCCCCGCCTGCTGGCCCAACATCTGGCCCGAGCTGGACACCACGCTGCACACGTCACAGTGCAGCTTCAGAGGCTGGGGGGGAAACATGAGGGGGTCAGCATGGAGCTCATACAGCTTAGAGCAGACAATGGCATCACAACTCAACACATCGTCATATCGTCCATTTGTGTGGTCACTGAGTAACTGGAAGTACGTTTCTGAGTAATTTAAGCAAATCATTGAAAATCAATGGTCATACATCTTGTGCACGATAGATTGCCACCAGGTTTTGAAACGGTTTGTTTTAACCCAATTTTGACGTCACACCGACCACACAAATGGATTAATTCTACAGGGAGTCCTAAGGATCACACTATGTTAAACTGAGGTGCTGCCTCACTGTGGTCATTAAAGATCGCATGACACTTATTGTAAAGAGTAGGGGGTTCCCCGGTGCACTGGCTAAATTCCCAACCTGGCTCATTCAATCTGGCCCCCTAATCACCCCCCAGTGTAATTGGCTCATTCACACTCCACCTCAAGCTGGTATGTGGTGAGCATTCTGGCACATAATGGCTTGCTGTGCATCACCCAGGTGGGTGCTACAGATTGGTGATGGCTAGTGAGGTTCCCCCTTCACTCTAAAGCAATGCAAGTTGTTTATGTGGGGTAATAGGCACAGGTTGGTTGCTCATAGCAGACAGGCAGCCTGGCTTCCAGTAGCACACAACCACTCCTGGTCGTTTTTTGTATCACATTGTTCCCTGGGAAAGTTGTGAGGGAAAAGACACATGGTCAGCATTTGCTCCTGTCTGGCAAAAGCAGCAGCATCAGATTCATCATCAGTTTATATTAGTGTTGAAGGGAATGCACATAGCAATTAGTGTTTAGCTAATGTTTAGTTTAATGCCATACTGCTACTGATAAAGTCTCAGAGGCCACAGTCAATGTGGATACCTTTGACACACCAATACGAGCACAACTCTTGCAGCATTTTGGTCAACTCCACACACAACATTCCTGAACTGCCTTTGAGGACCAGAGACATGGAAGGTAACCTCATGATTTGTGCATTTAGCAAACCGTCATTCTGTCTCAGCACAGTAACCTGGCTGGCACATAGAGCCCTTTCGCATTTCATCCAATTCAAAGCTAAGAGGAGAAAAAGAGGTTGATACTCAGTTAGCATTCAGAAGGGGTTCTTTTGATGCACTGCTGTCAGATTCATAGGCTTTCATTAAATGTTAAAGCTTCAGAGGCTGATCAAATTCATCAAATTGTGATTTAGCAGAGGTAATCATCCACTGCAAGGACAGCCGCATATTGAGAAATGCCTGAAGTAATACGGCCCTGACACTCTCTTGTCACTTTTGTCTTTGATTTATCAGCGGGCACTGACAACTCCCAAGGCAAAAACCTTGCAGCAGTACAATCTGAGATGGGGGCCAAATTGTGACACTGCCTTGAAAAGAAATGGTGTAACCTGAAACACTGACTTCAAAAGACTCTTACTGTGGCTCCCACCATACTTGAGTGTGTGTTCGTGAAAAGGGTATGCTATATTTGTCACAATAAGGACATGGGGACATGGGAGTATAGGCGTTACCTAATAGATAACACAAACGGTTTGTTAATTTTCAGTTCTTAAATGGATTAGTGTCACTTGGGATATATGCAGAATAAACAAGCCAAGGGCATCAAAAATGCAAAGAAACTTTAAATATCCTATCAGGCCAAAGTAAATTGCTATAATCAGTGTAGAAAAATAAGATTACATTCATTAGATTGTGTTCTCAGCATTTAGCCAGCTAATGTACCACGGGGACACTAGATTGCAATCACATCACATGAACAAATTACCAATTGTTTGCCCTGCTTGGTTAATCTACGGAATTGAACAACAAATTAGTATGGCTCTAGGGCTGATGGAGAGAGTGCTGATCGACCCGTGCTTGTTCGTCAATTAAAAGGCCGCGTGCGCTCAGCTTGCTGGTGACGCCAGCCATCCATTAGTAGCTCCATGTATCATCTCCGCTGTGATCAGGAGCGACAAGATGCCCCATGCTAAACAGGCACACGGGCTGAGGTTGAGACAGAGGGCAAGATGAGATTCTTCTCTCCGACAAACTTTTGCATTGATGACATTGAATGACTGTACACACCGATTAAGGAGAGGAAAGGAAAGTCTCTGTGCCTGAAGAAAATGTGAAGCTATTATGTATGATTCTGTTTCCAAATCTAAAACAGCTCAGCCCACTCCTGAATTCAGGCACAGAGTCTGAGAGCTTTAAGGGAGACATTTCCTCACTTTCACCTTCTTACTTTAAAGATCTCTTACCAAGCCATTTATCCACCTTATTCCTGAAACCCTACTTCTGATCGGTTTTCATCTTCTGTCCATTCTGTTCACATAATAACTTAGTGCAGTCTCAGCAGGCTAGTCTTCAACTTATATTTCTTTTGGAATGTTGACAATTTTGGATATTCTATTGGATACAAATAGGATATTCTATATAATATATGCCTGACAGAAATATTTAAGTTTACTTTTACATGGCTTAGGATCCATCAGGCACTGTCTATCATCATATTAAAATCAATACAACACAGCTTCAGCCATAAATAGAAAAACATATTTCTGAATACTGAAGTGTCATGGTGATGCCCGCTGTTGGCTCACGAATACCATGGATACCCGAATGAAATTCACCTCCATTTTGTAGCCTACACCTTTAGCTCTTTCCCGTCCGAGCAAAATTGGGTGAAATATGTCTCCTTTACTATATCTTGCTACTGTTGGTGACCTAAGCACATCAGCAGGAAGGTATCTATTTTTCCTTGAAGCCTGATAGTTGAACTATAGAAATGTATGTTTGAAATGCATTATTTATATGTACTGATTTGCATTCATTTGCATAAAATGTGCATATTTCATACACTAATTTTGAGTGTAAAATCCATTACAGCTTAAATGCAGCATGTTATAAAAAAAGTGTTAATGCAGAAAGTTGCGTTTATCTGCTGGCTAAATAAGAGTCAAATTTGGCAGAAATTGGATAAAAGGAACTCTCAAAAAACAACTTTGAGCCAACATGCTCCAAACCATTGCCAATGTATTCCTATGGACATTATGAAAATACTCTACAATATTAAAGAATCACAATACAATACAACCAATATTAATATCTTATTTTTTACACTTTTTAGAGCTGATTATGTTAAAAACAGAGTCAATAGCATAAAAACACAGCAAAAGGGATCCTATCCCTAGATATATACAGGTACCTCCCACATTGAGATACACTAAGAAAGAGTGCACCTTATTTTGACTTTTGACCTCTTTTAGCACACCACACTATTTTTTGGTATCATGCATGTCTCAGAGACCTTTTAAGACTTTTAAGAATTTCAAGTGTTTTCAATGCAGAGGACAAGCATTTGCATCTTCAGTACGTAGGTACTCATTATGTGCATTGGCGGACTGGAAAGAGTTAAACAATATATTACTATATGGTTTACTTTTTGGGTGCCATGTTACATCCTGTCACTACTTGATAGCTGGAGAAAGCAAAGAGTGTGCTCATTGCCAAACAGCTCCAATGGAATAAAACAGACAACACACACCACATGCTGGTGCTCAGTTTTGTAACCCCTCACTGGTGTGTGCTGGCGGAGAGGCACATCGGCGTAGCCTTGGGCTGTCAAAAGGCCCTTCCATTAGCACCCACTCTCACCCTGCCTGTCACACAACTCCATTTTTCACAGCTGCCCGAGCACATTGATCGGTCGCACCCAGCACGGGGGATGCACTGTTGGGAGCAGAGGAGAGGGGGGGGGGGGCAAAGGAGAGGAGGACAGAGGGGAGAACAACGAAAGAAAGGATGAAGTGAGGAGGGGGGGGGGAAAGAGGGCAACAAAGGAAAAGATGAAGTGAAGAGGAGAGGAGGGGAGAGATGAGATGGAAGGAGGGATGAGGTAGGAATGAGGGAAGAGGCCAGAGAAGCAAGAGAAAAGAGGAGAGGACATGAAAGGAAAGGATGAAAGAGAAGAGGAGTAGAGAGGAGAGGAGGGAGATTAGCATCCTGCCGCTAACTGTGCGTGAAAGGAAAAAGCTATGGCGCAAGTGGCCAGGGCATCTATACCACATACATACCACATACATTTCCATGTCCACATACATGTCCAGGGCATCTATACCACATACATGTCCAAGTGCCCACAGGGACCCAGGTTCCAATCCGAGCCCCACTCTTTATTGTCCTATCTGAATAAAGCCCAAAAATATATATTTTTAAAATCTGTACTGTGTGGGAAAGTCTAGTACACTTCTTCCTTCAGAACTCAGAACACACAGCTGTACTGGACTGTACTGTTACGAGCACATCTCCTGTGTGATGAAGGACAGCTGTACTGAACTGTACTGTTATGAGCACACCTCCTGTGTGGTGAAGGACAGCGGACAGGACAGTGTGTGCACAGCTGTCAGGTGAAAACACACACTCACACCTCAGCCTTGAGAGTTTGAGACAGCTCTGTGTCTTTCAAATGCATCAAGGATGAGACAGAATGCAGGGCTTGCATCAGGCTGTCACGTCAAAGCAATGGATCCGGATCAATACTTACAAACAGGCTGAAACTAAATATGGAATTCAACTGAAAGAAATCCTCAAAATCCATTTCATGAACTATCAATCTGTTGTTCAAATGCATCATTCATGTATACGGTACAAGCAACCATTAATTATTTTATATATTTTCACTGTATAAGTCAAGGCTGCTGAGGCAATCGATCATTTCTATGCTTTATAAATTATACACTCACTTTGAACAAGACTGGCAGAAAAACAGTGAGCAGCATGCTGGAAATCTCCTAGCACCATATGTATAGCAATTAACTCGAAAACTGTAGGAAGGTCTGAAGGTTTTTGATATAGGGCAGTAAGTATTAAAACTCTGGCGATGTCCGACAGACACACTGACCACATCCAAAGTTACTTTTATTTGTTACAATTTCATGTAAGAAGAGGTTGTGCTCAAATATGAACAACCTTTGACTCTGGCCAAAGGTTGTTCATATTTGAGCACAACCTCTCCTTTCTACATTCCCATACATTGACTTATTTGTGGTGGCCCACCACAATATCAACATTGACCACCACACAATGATTTTCCAGGTTGTACTAAATTGTGCTTAAATCTGGTTAGCATCATAACCACGCTATACGCTAATTTGTTAAAAACTGTTGCATTCAAGTTAATTCTGCAAACCTATCACCACAAATAAAATTTAATTCTGTGGGAAACACTACATTCCCGAAGGAACATGTTGATTAGTTTGAATGGTGTATGGCTCTGCCCAAGTGAGTTTCTCATTTACAGGGCTGTGTCCATACACCCGCTTTTACGAGTGCACACACAGAAGTGACAGCTAGTGAAATGAGGGGACAATCTACTGAATTAGCCTAGCATTATTGGTTGCACCTTTAAATTTGGACAGGTCTGCTCTGTTCCCACGGCGACTGTCTGCCAGCTCTTTTTTTGCACTTCCTGTGTTCCCGTCAATGTATAAGTATAGTATAAGTATATATACTCTTTTGATCCCGTGAGGGAAATTTGGTCTCTGCATTTAACCCAATCTGTGAATTAGTGAAACACAGCACACAGTGAGGTGAAGCACACACTAATCCCGGCGCAGTGAGCTGCCTGCAACAACAGCGGCGCTCGGGGAGCAGTCAGGGGTTAGGTGCCTTGCTCAAGGGCACTTCAGCCATGGCCCACTGGTCGGGGCTCGAACCGGCAACCCTCCGGTTACAAGTCCAGAGTGCTAACCAGTGGGCCACGGCTGCCCCAATGCAACCAGACCTGCAGAACAACCGTTTGTGTCCTAAGAAGTCTAATTGAATCCAGCACTCTGGTCCAGGTGGTGCGCTACCTCTACAACCTTTTCGTCATCTCATCTCGTCTCCTCAGTCAAGGCCGTCCATCAGCGTGCCCTTTGGCTTCAAAGACTCGCCTGCTGCGCAGTTCACACCGTGGACACTTCTTTAACGATCAGAGACACCAAGAAGCAGTTTGAGCAGGCGCTCGATGAAGCGCACGCGTCAATCACTAATTTATGCCATGAGGGGCACGGGTAACCTTGAGATTCATCAGATTGCTTAAAGCATTATTCATTAATAGTGAATGATTAGAACATTATGAGCTCAGCCTCCGACCAAGACTGCAGAGTGGAAATCTGCTACTGATTTATAAGGACATACACAGAAAAAGAGAGAGAGGGGAAGATCCTGTTGAAGTCTTTTTTCTATACTTATTGAGTGTGGGGGTGTTGATAATGCCATGGCAATGATGAGCCATATTACTGTATGCTGCAAATGCTTTGGGGACTTATAATTGGCCAAATAAAAGGCACTTAGAAAAGTGTGTGGCTGTAGCATACAATTCATTTTCTTCATTGTTATAAATCATATAGAGAGGCTTTGGAAATGGCCCTGTTCTTTTCCAAAGGACAGGCAACATATTTCTGTCTGTGTAAATGTCACTGTGTCAAACCACAAGAATGATGTGCTGTGAATGAATGGCATTAAGGAAATTATAGTTTAGCACCGACAAACCAAAAACTGATCGAAAGGGCAACTTTTTATGTTTTCATGTGAACAAAAGAGACTCCCAGCTATCCAAACCAAAAGGAGTTGCTCTATTTCCGATGTGCTGAAGTTGGACCAGGTTGTGCAGCTAGTATCAGGGCACACTGTGTGTGGACACATAGATATTCATTACATGCGACACCAAGTCTATATAATTCAAATGAGCTGCAGCGAATAAGATAACCCTGACGGCTGTCTGATTAATGAAACACGCATCCACTGCCCCACTGATACCATCATACCACAGGTTTGACATCCACTGTACAGTGGCCACCTAAACTACATTACACTACATTACAGTACTGCAGCAGATGTACCGGTATTATGAGTGTCCCAATCCCTTCCTAACGAAAGCTGGCAGCTTGCACAGCAATCTGTCAAGAGGACGCCACCTCATCTATGATTCCAAATGACACGAGGGGATCAGCATGACCCACGGTATGTTTCAAAGCTCTATGAATGATTCATTGGTCAGGTAAAGCAACTCTTTTTGCTGACATGTCAGGTTTCTCGCCCCCTTCCCCCTGTGCATAAGCGCTGTACGCGTCTGAAAAGGAGCGATGGGAAAACACACACACAC